>NC_044394.1:78116850-78436974 GCF_006542625.1 Nomascus leucogenys
AGTGCTAATCCACAGCAGAGGTTCTCAACTTTGAATATGCATCAGAATCACCTGGGGGAACTCGTGCAACAGGAAGATTTCCAGACCAACCTATCCCACGAGGGAAGTCAGGCAGGTCCCTGGAATTTGCGTTTCTCCACAGCCCAGGACCACATTCTGGAAACCCCGTGCTGGGGCACCATCCTATCCTATCACCTCCTCTGCAACAGTGCCAAGGGGCTGTCTGTGCCACAGTGCCTTCTATCCCCACTGAAAATCTTGGTCCCTTTTGGGGGAATAGATAAATCTTTCAAATAGAATTCTAAATAACTAATGTAAATACAACCCCTACAGGAGGTACAGCTGAACTCCCTCTTCCTTAAATGACTTCCTTCCAAAGACGGCAGTATGGAAAGAAGGGAAAAGAGTCACTCAACAGCGGAGTCCCCTGACAAACACTACCTGGGCCAGGTGATCAAGGTCAACATCAACCATCAAAAGCCACACTGATCGCATGGACCCTTGATACAAAATGGTACATTACCTCGGTGGCCTTCCTCCCCAAACCGGTAACTCCACACTAATCATGAAAAAACATCTGACAACTCTCAACTGAGGGACAGTCTACAAAAGACCTGAAAAGCAGTTTTGCTCCTCAAAGCTGTCAAGTCATTAAAAGCAAGACGAGTCTAAGAAACTGTCCCGGATCAGAGGCGCTACAGAGACTAAAGGAAATGTGCCCTGGATGGGATCCTGGGACAGAAAAAGGATGTCAGGGCAAACTACGGACTTAACAATAATGTACCGATACTGGTTCATTAGATGTAACCAATGTACTATAGTAACATAAGATGCGAATCACAGGGGAAAGTAGACACAGTTTATATCAGAATTCTCTGTATTATCTTTGAAACTTTTTCTGTAAATTTAAAATCTATTCTAAAATTAAGGGCTTACTTAAAAAATATACACTATATGTTTTTATGTGTAATATTATATAAAACCCTGTATGCATAGGGTAACATGGTTGACTTTCAACAATAACAAATTACACTTTGGAAAAGTTAAAACACTGTGCTCAACAAAAGGAGACAAATACCCCTATTGATCAGCTTAATACACGAACGTGAGGGTATTACATGGTTGAAATGCAATACAATTTTCTGCTTTCTCCAGAGAACATACTATGTGTACTTGAATATGTAAAATGATATACTGTGTCTATAAACAAACAAAAAATCTTGCTCCCTTGAATGAGACCAAATAAGGACTTAACACATGAAATTCTCTCCTTCTGAAGGCTCAAGAACCAGGAATCTAGGTATTCAATCAACCTTTAAAATTGTATCAAACTCAGATCTTAAATTATCATTATTTGCAAATTAAGTTCATTCAAAATACTAAGCATGTATAGTCTATCACTAATCAATTATAGTAAATCACCAAAACCATTTTACTTTAATCCATGTCACCAAAAGCTAAGGGAAATGGTCTGCTGGTTCAGTGTCAAATAGAGGACGAATCACTAATTATGATTTTACTAGTTTTGAATGCTAGCATTAATTTAGTTTCAGATGTTAAACAGAGCTTAAATGTAAACCCTGAAATCAGTTCCAACCTTTGGAAAATACTTTTGTAACAACTTACTGTCAGAGCAGTACAGTAATCTGGGTACTGGGTAGAAGTACCAGTCTTGACTACTGTGTAGAAGTCAAGAATTTGAAACACTGCATTTAAAAAATACAAAAACGGGATGGGCTCAGTGGCTCACACCTGTAATCCCAGCACTTTAGGAGGCTGAGGCGGGCGGATCATGAGGTCAGGAGTTCAAGACCAGCCTGGCCAATATGGTGAAACTCTGACTAAAAATACAAAAATTAGCCAGGCACGGTGGTGTGCACTTGTAGTCCCAGGTACTCGAGAGGCTGAGGCAGAACTCCTTGAACCCAGGAGGCAGAGGTTGCAGTGAGCCAAGATCATGCCACTGCACTCCAGCGTGGGTGACAGAGCGAGACTCTGTCTCAAAAAAAAAAAAAAAACAAAACAAAAATGAACATCTACAATGGAGTAAGAAATAAACTAAATTTCCAAACACAGTTCAAATGAAACCATCAATAGGATTAAAAAAAAAAACCTGTAAAATGTGTGCACAGGATTGATTTGCAATATTCATTACTAATCCAAGAGAAGTAATGTGATTAAATTACTCACATCTCTATATTAAATATTATGGCATAATGCCTTTATGCCATTATTAATTAAAAAAAAAAATAAGGAAGTATTAGTGTGCTACCTGACACCTGCATTCCACTCAAAGCGCCAAGTGATTTTACTAATTTTTAAGAGATAAAGCTCTCAAGCAATAAACAACATGTAAGTAGAGTTCACATTATCTGAAAATTGACCCACAAATCATGTGTTCATCCTAAGAAAACTAACACCTTCATCCAGGCCCTGGAATAATAACACCCATGCTGGCATGAGAGAATAGAGGTGCTTCACCCCAGCTGTGGTGGAGACCGGGCTTACAACTGGCATGTGGAATGTGTCAGCTCAGGTGACAATTCCAGTATCTGGGAGTTGCCTGTGCACTGAAGAGCTTCTGAGGATCTTGAAGAAAATATTATCCTCCAGAATGCTTCAAATGAATTCTGCCTGGCCTTGGGGGTTGGGGTAGGGGTTAGAGGGGGACTTCCCATATGTGCTTCCCCCACCCAGAGATGGCGAAAAGTTATTTTCCATACTTGTTAATTAAGATTACAGTGGATTGTGAGCTTGTAAGATCTCCACACTGGTTTACAGGCTCCCCAAGGGCCGGTGTTTGTCTGGTTTGCTGTGGTTTTCCCACGGCACCCAGCACAGTGCCTGGCCCATGGCTGGTCCTATGTAGGTATGAACTGCAGGTACACAACTGAGTGAAAACACAGCCAGGAGAACAGTCTGACCTGTCGGTGGCAGAATGAACAACGGAGCCTTTCTACATCTCTGCACCCATATACTTCCAGCCCTCCTAACTACACTCAGAGAAAAGCAACAGCAACATCAATTTACACATAGATCAGTTCATCCCATGCCACTTTGAAGAAAAAAAAGTCCCTAATAATCAAGGACCTGTCCCATCTCAATTTTAACACAGGGAAAGTTGGGGCTATAAAAGATTGTGCACATGTACCCTAAAACTTAAAGTATAATAATGATAATAATAAAAAAAAAGGTTTTGAAAGTACATTACAGGCAACCCCTAGTTTCACAGAAGACAAAACACAGGTCATGAGAGTTTAAAACTTCACTATGCAATTTTAGCCAAATTAGTAGCAAAGGAAAAGGAGACTCTTCATCTCTATTCCTCATATGAATCAGGATTGTTGAAGTTCAGATTTACATGAGCCATTAATAAAGTTCAGAATGGGGCCAGGCACGGTGGCTCACGCTTGTAATCCCAGCACTTTGGGAGGCCGAGGTGGGCAGATTACCTGAGGTCATGAGTTCAAGACCAGCCTGACCAACATGAAGAAACCCCATCTCTACTAAAAATACAAAATTAGCCGGGCATGGTGGTGCGTGCCTGTAATCCCAGCTACTCGGGAGGCTGAGGCAGGAGAATCACTTGAACCCGGGAGGCAGAGGTTGTCATGAGTCGAGATCGCTCCATTGCACTCCAGCCTGGGTGTCGAGTGAAACTCCGTCTCAAAAAATAAAAAGTAAAGTTCTGAATGATACTGTTTGAATCCAGCTCCCATTGTAATGGAAAGCCAAGCAGTCACTGCATGAAGGCAAATGTTTTGAGGGAGGAGGGGACTTCAGTAACATCAATACAAAGCCAGAATGAAGTCCAGGGCCTGCCGCTCTGGAGCTGGGCCATCCCACATGCCACACTGCTTGGGCCTGACGTTTCCCCGTGGGCACTCACCACAGGACCCCAGTGGGCCAGTCACTGTGTCCTGGTGAGGGACCCACACTTTCCTCATCTAAAAAAGGGCTAATTAACAATACTGGCCTCCCTCTTCCTGACAAAGTTAGAATCAAATGATACAAAGTGTGCAAGTAATAAAGAGAAACACACATTGTTCCAAACTTGCAACTTCAGAACTTTCCAGTCTGTCCAAAGAATCACTATTAATTTCTCAGAGGTCTTTCTCAGTCCACATGAGATGGGATGATTGAAGAAAGGAAAAGATTGTACTTTTAACTATCTCCACCAAGGAAAGCTCAAAATTTTGCAAAGTGATGATTTTATGTTTATCCTAGAAACAGCACAGGAAGAGAGGGGTAAGAAATAACAAAGTCAAAAGGAAGAACAATGGAACAGGAAATAATTTATACAAAGCAGACAGTGAGAAAGCCAAGGGAACTTCTAACTGACAGCTCTCTTCATCTCTAGGCTGATTCTACTTGATCAAGCAAGGGCCTATTTTAAAGAAAAAAAGTGCATTCAGACAGCAACATCACATGCTAGGCCAGGTAACAGGCAGCTTTGTAGACACTGGGACTCAGTGACTAACAGCCAGATTAGAATTTCCCCTTTCCTTTTCCCTTTGTAAGGTCTAATTTGTGATATTTTTAGTCTCTCTCCCCTGAGGAGTTTATTTTAGAACTATACAAAGAAGGAAATTAAACATTCAAAAGCTAACATATGTGACCAGCTCAAAAATTATCAGGCTGAACCTAGAATCCTATGAACCTTAGTAACAACAAAGACAAATTTTCTTCTGTAGACAATCACCAATGTAAGGCTTCTGAGCTAAGAAAACAGATGTCTTTGATTAGGCCAAACTCTGAATATCAATTACTTATTAAAAGTAATTAATAAAAGCTCCCTCATTACTTCCACATCAGTGGGCATTCTGAGGGGAATGTACTTTTATCACATCCCAGCCAGATGTCAAAATGTTTCCCGCAAAATCAGCATTTTGTATGTTTATGGTCCAAATATGTTGAATGAGAAAATAAAAAAGTAACGTATGCCATTACTTTAACACTAATATTATTACAGATAAACAAAAAACATGGTTAAGTCAGTTACATTACAGTTTCTCCTTTACCTATTTAACTGCATACATGTGTAAATTGTGTTTAGATATCTACATATGTATTTTTTCACTATGTTTATTAAAATGGAAGAAAAGAAATTGATCTCCAAAGGCAACTGTGTGAAGGAATGCATGCGCCCCTGACGTAAACATTTAAAAAAATCAGAGCAGCATTCACTTTTATCAAGGTTGCTTAAATACTGATATTTTGAGCTAGTTAATTCTTTGTTGTGGAGGCTGTCCTATACATTGCAGGATATTTAGTAGCATCCCTGGTCTAGCATCCCACTAAATGCCAGTAGCACCCCACAGGCATGACGATTAAAAATATCTCCAGACATCACCAAATGTCCACACTGGCCAAACTGCCCCAGCTGAGAACCACGAATTTATAGACATGGGTTCAGGTCTCAATGAAGTCTCTCAAAATACTAACATTTAAAAAGGTATTTGTGTACCTGCACAAGTAAATTGTTTCTACTTCCCAATCTAGGTCTAATAACTAATAAGATCTAAAATGAATGAGAAGCCACGTGTATGAATGTGCAGTGTGTTGAAAACATATTTTCTTCCTTACACATGGAACCCTCACCAACCGGAGGCATTCGTGAAAGAACCTACACCTTATGGAGGACGGAATCGGCTGCACCCACTGGGATGGCTGAGGGATGAAGTGCTTGGCACAATCAAGTTAAGCAACAAATTCAACACTAGACACCTAATCTATATAGGTGATCAATCAACTGAACTTTAGTTCTACCCGGCAAAACTTCAAAATGAAAATCACGACAGCACGGTGTCTGACACCCTCCTCCTTTTTTTAAAAAGATGATAATGCCACCGTTTCTTCATAGTCACCACCGGGTCTTGTCTACCGAACCATGTAAAATAGACCTAGTAAAGAAACTATGAAAAGGGAACTGAGGCAAGACAGATAGCTTAATTTAAGGGAAGAGAACCTTCTAAATCCAAGCTAGGAAGATCCTAAGACAATAACAGAAGCACATAAAAGAAAAGTCATATGACTGCAGTAACAAAGACAGATGGGAAACACACACACTTCTAAGATAAATGGTGTTTAGGGCGGGAGAGACGGGATGAGGGGAGTCACACACAAAAAAGTGAGCGGAGAACCAGAAGAATGGAAAGAAAGAATGGAAATGGCTGGAAAGAAAAAAATCTGTTTCTATAACCATCTTGCTAGATTCTGCTACCAAGGTTGTTTCACTTTCTTTTAATCATTTGATGAAAATTCACTCTTCACCTATATTAAATTTCCCGAAAACTGTCTCAAAATAACTCCCTGAATCCCTTGTTATTTCTTGGTCTCTTAAAAATACTCAAGCAGCTTGCAATTTTTATGTCAATGTCTCCAAGCTGACTTTCATCATGCAGAGCAGTAAAAAAAAAAAAAAAAAAAAAAGTTGTTGGCGGGGGGCTGTTTTCTTACCAATGCAGGCCCCTCCTCAACCTCCCACAGACACACACAAACAGGAATACAAGCTTTTAAAGTGATTGTCCTTAAAATGAAGACAGCTGATGAGAGGGAAGGCATGAAAGAGACAGCAACTGCTCTTCTCTCCTGTAGCCAGGCTCATAAGTGACATAATTAAAATATTTATTGACTTGCAGACATCCTTAAATACTCAACCAAAATTCTTAAGATATTAAATGGAGACACAATCTTTAAGGAAAATCGAAGGAGACATTGATGGACACTGTCCTCTAAGATGGGCATGGGCGTCTTTCTAGGCATCTCCCTGTGATCTCACCACCTTCTAACTTACTTTTCACTTCCTGGCTGCCCCCACCATTGCTGGGAAATTAAGCATGTTGAAGTAAACAAATCTTTGCCACCACACATCCTGGAACCTGCTACCTATAGAAGTGGCCACATGAGAGGCAGTGTGACTGCAAATCTAAACCTGTGAGTTGAAAGAAACTGCCCAAGTTGCAGCCCCTCCGAAACTTGGAACATGCAGGAGCTTCTCCCAACAGAGACGCCAGATCACAGTCCTATCTCAGTCCCATCTGCTCCAGGGAGGGCTGCTCAACCCTCTGATGGCCCCAGTGGCCCTCCCAGCACAAAAGGGTAGGTTCGAGAAGCTGGCACAGACAACTCACTTGGAAGAGCAGCCAGTATCAGAGTTCCCATCAGGACCTGTAGCAGCAGTCTCCCAAGAATCTACATTTGGACTTGACCTGGCCTCTCTCACAACCTCAGAAGCAGATTTCAAAGCCACCTTGGAATTCTTCAAGACCTTCCCAGATGTCATAAAAGCACAAAGGAAACGGATTTGGTATGTCCTGCTACAAGGTTTTCAGCAAGAACCTACCTGCCTACCTTCACTTCAACAACAGCAACTCATTAAGGAAAAACAGCGGCAGCAAAAAGGGCCTTGAGCAAGCTATTCCAACAGCACAAAGGTCCGGGGGCCACTTGGAAGAGTGAGAAGACACACACTCCTGTTTTCTCAGCCCCCAGTGTGGAGGAGACAAGGGTGGGGTCGCACCACACAGCTACTGATGAAGAGGCACATCACACAGGCATTTACGATGGCACCTGCATGGCCACTTCAGCTAATACACTGTGACTACAACAGAAAATACTCCCCCTCATCCAGTGCCACTGCAGTTCCCTCCAGCAGCAGTTCTCCCCACGGGATGCTGGTGCTTCCTGCAGAGTTGGAGACTTGGGCAGGTGGAGGACCACCAGCCTATGGAACATAGCAAGGGGGCTGGGGGAGAGGAGCAGCCAGGCCAGTGGTCCTCAGTGATGACCGTCCAAGGCTTCCCCTCCTCCAAGGTACCAGTTATTCATTAGGCCCTTCCAAAGTCCAGAGCCTTCCGCAACCACTTGGCTGATAAGGGGTTCCCAGAATGGACCTGTATGCAAGCTCCACTCCCTATCAATGACTTTCCATCAATGTTTCTCAAATCTTACACCATAATAAAAGTTTATGGTTCTGTTTTATGTATTTTCAGATACATCTTAATGAAGGGATGGCGGCTAGCTTGGTCAGAGTCTAGCTGTGGAACCTAAGACATGGCAGCCTCAGTGCCTCCCTTTCCTTAGCCATGAAGATACAAACAGAAAGTACCACACGTTCTGTTCGTGAGGACTCAATGAGTTATTACATGGAAAGTGCTTAGAACAGTGATTACAATGTGTGTGTGTGTCTATGTCCATGTGGGAGAGAAGCTAATGTTCACTTTAAAAATATATGATTTCAGCATGTACTTAATATGTATCAGAAATATGAACACTACAGATGACTAAAGAAAATAGACTACTATTCAGCCATAAAAAAAACAATGAAATCATATCTTTTGCAGCAACACAGATGGAACTGGAGGCCATTATCCAGATGGAACCAGAGACTTGAAGGGTGATGGGGTGGGAAGGGGTGGATGATGAGAGATTACTCAATGGGTACAAGGTATGTTATTTGAGTGATGGATACAATAAAGGCCCTGACTTCACCCTTAGGCAACTGATGTAACAAAATAACACCTGTACCCCATCACTGTATACAATGTTGTTTTTTTACCTTTGCTATGGTGCTGAACACATTTTTTAAAAAGAAATGTGTTGAATACTGATATACAAAAATGTTATTTTACACTGGTAACTTCTAGAATTCAAAGCACATTTTAAAATATTTGTAAAATGAACAAGGTATTTTGATGATAGATATTCAGTTTTAACTGAATCTGATTTTAGTGCTCTAAAACATCAGGCACTGAGTGCCTGAAGGATGACATTATTCCTCATATTTAAAAAGGTTACACCTTTCCCAGTAAAGCATAATAATAATGACCATTATAATTATTCTACATTGTTTCCACTATGTCTCTGTAGCTATCTCAACTTTGGAAAACAGACAGCAAATGAGGCTTCAATCATGAAAAGTGTATAGACCCACACTCTGCAACAAGGCTGCCACTAGTCGCGTGTGGCCAAGGCCAATCAAAATGCAGCGAGAGGGAGCCAAGAGGTGCAGTAAACGTATATACTATATGCTGAATTTCAAAGCCCTCACGCAAATAAAAGAATATGAATTATCTTATTAATTACATTTTATATTGATTACATATAGAGTTTATATATATTGGGCAAAATAAAATATAGGATGAAAATCAGTAACACTTGTTTGGTTTTACATTTTTAATGTGGCTACCAGAACATTATGGTTACATCTGGGGCTTGCATTTGTGGTTCACATTGTATTTCAAGGGGTCAGCACTGCTCTTGACAATCCATCAATTCAAATGGCATTTGCAGGGAGACAGTCCACATTAAAACCCACATACGCACCATTTTCTGCACTTAGTCTCTCCTCGTCCCATGACAGAGAGCCAGGCCCATGCTCAGTTCCATGCAAAGCTGTAGTGGGGTAGCCCTGCCATTACTGCACAGGAGAACCCTGAACCAGTCCCAATGGAGACAGTCTTTAAAAACAAACTGATTATAAACTTAGTTTTGTTATCACAATTAGCAAACCATCAGTGGGTGGCCACAGATGACTTGTAGCTCAGCACGTGTGTATATGGGGAAGGGGATATTTAGATGCTGGGAGAAACAGAGAGGCAGCCCAGTCGTGCATGCCCATGACTGCCATGCTGGGGACTTGAGTCACTGACCCAAGTATGATGGAGAGCCACCGTGTGCAGGTCATGGCCAGACCTGACTGTCAGGGTGCAGTCACCCTGGGATGGATTGGTAGGAATGGTTAAAAAGCGGTTTTGATCTCCAGGGGAAAGAGAAAAAGGACAGCAGGGCTGAGGATGTTAGATCTTTTGGAGGTAGAATCAATAGGGGTTGATAACTAGTTGGGAGCTGAGGGAGAATTCAAGGATAACTGAGTGAGTCAGTGATGGGGAATATAACTGAGAAGGCAGGCAGGTTGCAGGAGATGCTGCAAATGGTTTGGGATGGTGGAAATGACCACTAAGAACTTGGATAATTCATATGAATGAATGAATGTGGAATGAATGAGCAAACAAAGCATAAATGAACATACAGAGCTGGAGCCAGAGGGAGGTCAGTCATGCAGGCATTGCCCCCATCTTATGTCTGAACAAGACAAAATGGCCTAGGTCAGAAACATTCCAGCTACGCTTGGGGTGCACCTCACCACCATCATGCACATTCTGCTAAGGGACATTTGCTCATGTGGCAAAGACTGCACGATCACAGAGATGGCAGGCTCAGAGGAGACAGCCTCTTCACCCCGGCTGCCATTGGCCCCACCTCTTGCTTTGCTCTCTTCATCCAGGGTTCAGAAAAGACTTTCCTTTGTATATCACTGATATTTTATCATGGTCTCAATCAAAGACAAACCAACCCCCAAATAAATGTCTACCTACCTAAGTTGAAGAGAAGTTTCCATAAATGAAATCAAGTCAAGATTTTTCTCTTTCTTCAATCACTCTACTTAAAACCCTTCCAGCCTTTGGAAGGCCAGCACCAAGGCTTGTTCCCTGTTGTGGGGTGCTACAACCAATATATAAAAAGCTGACATTCCCTCCTTATTTGTGACTACTCTAACCATCCCTAGTAGGTGTCCCCAAATAAACACAGATCCCAGATCTGGATGATGGGAGCACCAGGTCTTCCTAAAAGCATCAGCCCTGTTGTGGAACCTAGACAGACACACCGGGAGTGGCTGAATTGTCCCCCCTAAATTCATATGGTGAAGCCCTAACCCCTAAGTGACTATATTTGGAGACAGGACACTTCAGGAGGCAATTAAGGTTAAAAAAAGGTCATAAGGGTGGGGCCCTAATCCAACAGGACAGATGTCCTTATAAGAGGAAGAAACACCAGACCTCTCTCTCAGTGCATTCACAGAAGGAAGGCTACGTGAGTGAGGACACAAGAAGACGAGCCAGGAAGAGACCCTCACCAGAAACCAGCCCTGCCGGCCCCCGGGTCATGGACTTCCAGCCTCTAGAACTGTGAGAAAATAAATGTCTGCAGTTTCAGCCACCCATTCTGTTGTTGTTGTTGTTGTTGTTGTTGTTGTTGTGTGTGTGTGTGTGTGTGTGTGTGTTTGCTTTAGAGACAGGGTCTCACGCTGTCGCCCAGGCTGGAGTGCAGTGGCGCGATCTTGGCTCCCTGCAACCTCCACCTCCTGGGTTCAAGCAATTCGCGTGACTCAGCCTCCCGAGTAGCTGGGATTACAGCCGTGAGCCACTGCGCCTGGCCTCTGTGTTTTATTCTCTTAAGGCAGCTGGAGCTAATACACGCACTAAACAGGAATAAGCTCTCTCAACTTGAGGAGGCTTTCCAGGGTAACCCTGGCCCATAACCAGGATGTGGGGACAAGAGAGACTGTCCTTGCTTCTGCCGGCCTCCCCTCACACCGCTCAACCTCAGTCAACTCACACCCAGAATCTGCTCCACCAACATCTACACACAGCTGCGACACGGCAAAGGCAGACACCCAAGGACACTGTTGTTCCGTAAACTGCCTCACAAAAAAACAACTCTACCCAACAACACGTTAGTGTTCCTCATGTACGGCCTGCAGAAGGACTTAACCCTAAATTCAAGCTCCGTCATCCCCAGTCTCTACCTAGAAATGAGGGCCAGAACCAAGTGCGCCATGTTATTCTGACTATTAAATATGGTGGTGTACGTGAAGAGGACTTTGCAAACAATGAGCGTGCATGCATTAGTACATGTCATTCTCTCATCATGGCATTTTCGGTCTTCACTAATAATTGGGCAACATAAGCGCCCCACCTTCCAAAACTGTCTCAAAAGAAGCAACTGCAATACTTCAAATTCTGAGTGCACTTGAAGCTTCTTCTCTTAAAAACATTAGAAATACAACAGTAGAAAGAAGGGGTGACACAAATAACTAACTTACCAGGCCAGGATCACAAACGCTCTGCCCAGCGTTTTGAATTCACGTCGATATGAACAGACTAACCTACAAAAGTAAACCATTCGGCCAGTCCACTAGGTAATGCAGTTGAGTATGGGTTTGGCTTTGTTGTTGTTGTTGTTGTTGTTGCTGTTGTTGTTTTTAAATGTAGCTTCAGGACTACAAATGACTCAGGTGACAGAAAATTTGCCGAATAGAGAGGCCAACAGACCAAATTCTCCCGTTGTCTGGACATCCTGAGGTCAAAGCCTTCCATAGTAGACAGAAGTTCTGAGATTTACAACAATGCTGGAGGCCTCTTACCACTTGAATCTCAGTGGGAGGCTAGAGCCCCAATCTTAACAGGCTGGGCACTCATTATTCACATATTCAATACGTATTTGTTGCACACCCGTTGTATATAAGTGACAAGACCAGTCTTCCCCCAAGGGGTTCAGAATCTATTAAAAAAAAGATGAAGGCAAAAAAAACACAGGACAGGGTATGGTGGCTCAATATTCACATATTCAATAAGTATTTGTTGCACACCCATTGTGTATAAGTGGCAAGACCAGTCTTCCCCCAAGGGGTTCAGAATCTAGTAAAGAAAAGATGAAGGCAAAAAAAATATAGGGCAGGGTATGGTGCCTCAGGCCTGTAATCCCAGTACTTTTGGAGGTCAAGGCAGGAGGCTCACTTGAGCCCAGGAGTTTCAGACCAGCCTTGGCAAAGCAGCAAGACCCTGTCTCTACAAAAATAAAAAATAAAAATAAAAAAATTCACCGGGCATGGTGGTGCACACCCGTAGTCCCAGCTACACGGAGGCTGAGGTGGGAAGATTGCCTGAACCCAGAAGCTCAAGGATGCAGTGAGCTGTGATCGTGCTAGTGCACTCCAGCCTGGGTGACAGGATGAGACCCTGCCTTAAAAAAAAAAAAAAATGTAGGAAAGAATGTCACAGATGACAAATCAGGGACACAAAGAAAGTGCTGTGGAGATTTAAAGACGATGCCGTCCCCTCTAGTTTGGAGTTGATAAGATGTGGGGAAGAAAAGAAGTAAGAGATGACCCTTGGGATGAGTAAGAACTCAGGACACGGAGGGGATTGAGCCAAGGAGCTGAGAGGGAACACAGAGGCTGGTCAGGGACAGTGACACCGTGTGACATCACCGTGACACTGCCACCTCAATCAAAATAACTTTCATTTCCACAGTTTCAAGGATTAAGATTCTTGAGGTAGGAAATGTATGTGCCAGTGCACGTGTGGATGTGTGTCACTGGGCAGAGGTAATACTTGCTACTATTCATTTACCTTTAGAAATAAACATACTTTGGGATATGTTCAAAGGAAAATGCAGGAAAAGAAAAGAGTCTAATTTTTAAATTGTGCTACTAAATGGCCTAAAGAAATGCAAAATTATTTTTGCTTTAGCTGCATACTTTTCATAGCCCGTTAAAAGGCTGTCATGACCTTCTTCTGAGTTGCCTTAACTCAGGCATGGAACAAGACACATGAAATCGCATTTTGGCTTAGGCCCTTTGAAAACGTGCCGTGAAGTATTTCCATCACTCATTTTAGGAAAGAGAAACCATTTGGAAGCGCTACTCACAATCCCTCTGGATGGGAAAACTAATTTCCTAAGCCTCTGAAGTGAGTTGTGGGGAGTTTCCAGTTCATTTGTGAAAAAAGTTAGCTTACTTGTTTTCCCAAACATCGCTCATTATCCTCCCCTGTAGTTCCAGCAAGCAATTCTGAGCTCTTCAGTCATTAAGCCTCATTTTTAATGCCAGAGAATGATTTCCTCAAGCCCTGTCTCCCCCAGTGCACACGGCAAGCCAGTCTGAGCAGTTAGAAAAATGGGTGTCCCATAGAGCAACACAGCCTGGTCTAGCCAGGGCAAATTAAGCCAGTGCAACTGATCAAGTAAAGGACTCCAGTGCATTCTGCACCATTCGGGGAGTCTTAGGGTATTTTAAAAGGTTATCCAGTCTGTGCACATGCAAGGAAAATTTCCGGTGTATTTAATATGGATGATAGTGCATTTCTCAAATACAGTACTGTGTACATAAGATCTGCTGTTTGTTGGAAAAGCTAAATAACCCAAAATGTAAATGACAGAGTCTGGGAATATGGTAGGGTCAAATAGAGCAGGGATGAAGAGGATTTAAGTATGCAGCGTGTCCGAAGCAAAACACAAAGCATGAAAACTGAGCACAGCCACCTGCAAGGCACCTTCAGCAAGGCCCACGGTTAACAGGGTCAGTTTCTCCACAAGTGGACAGAGGGGGTTATGCAGCACCCAACTCTTTCTGATGGTAATTTGTGACCCAATTTCATCCAGTGTTTCATGATCAATCTCCCTGAATGTTTATGAAGCAGGAAAGAAGCTCAGAATCCAGGCGAGGCTCCGGGACAGGAAGTGGGCCAGGCACCTCCACAGCTTCCTATGCCTAAAGTTCTCCATTTCAGCCTCAAGTAGCTGCCAGAAGCCCACTAAGATTCCACCACCTTCTCCAATCAAAACTACATCTAACCAACCTCCAGGGCAGAATATACTGAGGTAGGATTCAGTATACCTGGAACACAAGGATTTTCCCTTGTGTTCACTTCTTCACAAGCAGGGTTAACACTTGCTTCTCAGGAAACCCCTGTTCCAAACATCAAAAAACCTCCATGTCTGGCCCAATCTCCAGGTGAAGTCAATTTCTTCTCCACGTGTCCAATGACTGCCATTCTCTTTACATAAAACTCGCATAGGCTTGAATCCTGTTACTAATTCACCTGCTTATCGATGAAGGTTGGAAAGTGAATTGAGGGAGTGTTCACAAGCACAGTTCCGTTTTGGTAAGTTAAAGCAGCCCAGGTTAATTTCATTTTCAGTCACTTTTGAGACTTGATAACTACATCTAAAACAGAGGCATGAAAAACACCCTGAATCACTTTCATTCCTACACAAAATCCCTTCCGAGAAGCGGGGACTGGGCCTGGGCCAGGAAGGGACTCCCCTACCTGTAGGTCCCAGCAAGCCACGCCCACTGGCCTCTCAGGGTTGTTTCTTTCTGGGTCGAGGGATGGAGCTGGCCCGTGCGATATTTTAGGCCCCCTCCTGCCCACACTGGGGCCTGCTCATCCCATTATGCAGATGCAAACTTGGCAGAAGCAGCCTTAAACCTGTTGGCAGAATAAACAAAGCCAAATAAAGAGGAATCTGCCAACCTGAATTGTGTGAAGTGGCCAAGGCCGACTCCACGCACGCTCGGCTTTGTCCCTGAAGCTGTTACAATACTAGTTTAAGTCAGGTGCCTGGGGTCCACCAGCCAATGACCCCTAGCATCCAGCGCAGACCTTCACAGAGATCCTTATTGTCTTTACAAATTAAAGCGTTTTGCAAATTAAACCCCTACACACAATGCCCGGCTAACTGTGCTCATAAGGCAGTTACCGTCCATGCCTTAAAACTCACACATCAAATTTTTCCAAAACCACTCGGTGATTAAATCGCCCTGAAAAAAACCGACAGGGCCGAGCGATTGTGAGAAACTTTGGTTCAGGTGGCTGTTAAGAGTCCTGTAAATCTGGGGCAGGGCGCAAAGCCTGAAGCCAGGCACAAAAGCTCCCTTCGCCGAAGCGAGGACCTCCTTTATGCGATGTGACAGCAGCTTTGTGCGCGACCATAAATAGTTGTAATAAACACAGTTAAGTTCTCCCGGCCGATCGCGGCCTCCCCAGTCCCTGCGCCGGGGCCCTGCGATCCGCGGCTATTCTTCCCCGGCACACGCGCCCTGGCGACCCTGGCCACCGCACAGTCCCACGCTAGCCCCGAGCTCCGTGCCGGCCGGCCGCCCGCCCGCAGGCCAGGCGCAGCCTGCGCACCCGGGGGTCTCCAGTGCCCGGGCCCCGCAGCTGGGCCCCCTGCCCTGATCCTCGCCCGCGCCCTTGGCTGGCGTCCCCGCCCCTGCGCCGGCCCCCGGTGGTGGGGGTTGGGGATGGGAAGGCGGGCAGGAAGGTGCAGAGCCGGGAGATGCCCGGCAGTCCGCGGCCGGGGGCGCCCAGGCCGCGGCGGGGCCGAGAGTACCGGTGGGGCGCGGAGGGGACCCGCTCTCCTAGCCCCTTCCCAGGCGCACCCCGACCTGCGAGCCCCGCCGCGCTCCCAACTCCGCCCAACGGCCCCAAGTTTGTGGCCCCCGCCCCGCGCCCGCGCCCGCGCCCGCGCCCGCGCCCGCCTGGCCGCGCTTACCTCGCCGTGGGCCGCCTGCGGAGCCGGAGGGCAGCGGCGCGGGTCCCGGGGCGTCGGCCGCGCTGCGCCCGCCCAGGCGCCGCTCTTTGTCTGCGCCGCTCCCTCCTCCCGCTGCCGGGCGGACGCTGCCGGCCCGGGCGGACCCCGCCGGCCCGGGCGCCGCGAGCCTCCCCGCCGCCTAGCCCTCCCCTCCGCCCGCCGCCCGCTCGGCCGCGCGACTCCGGCCTGACGATCCCCGCGGCGGCGGCGTCGGCGGCGGCGGCGGCGGCGACCCTCCCCCGGCGCGCAGCGCCCGCCTCCTCCGCGCTCTTCCTCCTCCTCCCGCGCTCCTCCCCGGCCTCGCCGTGACACCGCCCAGGGGCCGGCCCAGGCCCGGGTGCGCGGGGCGGGGACCCGAGACCCACCTGGGGCGCCCCCAGTCGTCGCCAGGCTGCGCGCCCGAGTCCCAGTACGGGCGCCGGGATAGCGCGGGGCTGCGGGACGCTCCGCTCTGGAGGCGCAGCACGGGCCGGGCGCCAGGGGCAGGAAAGGGTCCCCACGCCCGAAATTGCGCGCGGGCGGTGGGGGGCAGGGTGGGTGGGTTGGGAGGAGAGTGTGAACACAGACGGCAACTTCCAGCCTGGAATGAGTGCCGGGTGGGCTTTGCGTCCTCTTTTTTGTTTGTTCGATGTTCTTATCACGAAGCTGTAGTTGCTGAGCAGCCGCCCCCCTCCCGGAAGCATTCCCACGGCACTCAGCTAAGCAGGCCTGTTGTCCATCAGAAAAGTGACTTAAATAAAAATGTCACTTCCTCCCTGTAATTGCTTGTGGGCATTTTTATTTATTTGCCTTGCATCTGTTTACTTTCCCAACCAGACACGTTTTTAGTCCATCATCCCTGTCCGAGGCACTTCCTAAAAGGAGAAGAAACTCGACCTCTGTTGCCTGCCAGGCACCCAGGCCAGCCCCAGCCAGTGGAATCCGGGTTGCACACCCATGGGGGCAGAACCCGAAGAGGAGCTGCCCGAATGTGCCCCTAGAAGGAGTGTCGCTAATGATGGGACCGTTCAGCTCACCCAGCCTCGAGTTGTGGCTAGCCTATAAACAAACTTGGGAGATTAAAACCCAAGAGCAAGGGGAAAGACACAAGTTTCCCTTTCACAGACATATGCATCCGGATGTCTTTTCTCCTCCCCACATGGTTTGCCAAAGGAAATCCTAATATTCAAATGATTCTGATTTCCTGGCAGGATAGCCTGCATCCATGTTAATGAGATTCTTTCTTAGGCTCCTGGTCTCTGCTTACTATTAAGGCAATAATAATTTACCCAAGGTTACAAGGCTGTATTATTTGATTCACTCATCTCCTGCTTCCTTCCACAAAGGAAGTACCCAAGGATAGGTAACTAGAGTCAGCGTAGCTTTGAAGTCAAACAGGTGAGTGTTTGACTGTTGACTTCCTGAACTGTGTAACCTTGCACAGGTGGTCCTCAGCCTTTCTAAAATCTGTCAAATGGGGAGATAATATTTACCTACCTCATACGTGAAGTACCCTGGCGGTAGGTAGCCCTCAACAGCTCAGTAAGTGGAAGGAGGCACAGTACACTGAGCAGGGATCAGGTACAAACTCAGGGAATCAGAACAGCCTCATTTTTCCTTGTTTTGACCTTGTGAAAGAAGCTACTTCAGTTCATCCTTTTGTGCAAGCCTTGTGTTACTAATACCTAGCTTTACAATAAGGAAAGGAGAATTCTAGTCATCAGTCTGCCCAATTTTAGATTAATTTACTCAAAATAAGTATAGCAATATTGACCCAGTTTGTAGCTTGTTTCCTTTGTAAACTTTCACTGAATCGTGGTTCTTGCATGCCTCTTCCTTCTCTGATTCTTTAGAAGTCACCGATGTCATTCTCTATCTAAATCCAGTGGCCCTTTATCAATCTTTATCCTATGCAGTTTTCTGAAATATGTGGCATTTCTGCTATTTCCTGAAACACCATCATCTTTTCATTCATCAAACACAGCCAGTTCTGATTCTCTTACCTTTCTGACCTGCCCATTGGCCTCCTCTAGAGAGTTTGTTGTCTTCCAACCCTCTAAAAGTAATATCCCCAAGGCAGATGGTGGCCCTTTGTTTTTATTCTGATATGCACCTTTTTTTTTTTAAGAGAGAGTTGATTGTTTTTTGTACGCTCCCTGTCTAAACCTTCATTGATTAACCCCCAGACCTGTAGCCTTAGAGAGCTCCCCAGCTAATCTGCAGAGTTCCCTAGCTAATCTGCCCCCCCTAAACATGGCCCAGCATCTCTTCTAGGTCACCATGTTCAAAATGAAACTCATCTCCTCCCCAGACCAGCTCCCCCTCCCATGGTTTCAGGCCTGGCCAAGAGTCTACCAGGCACCTCAGCTCCTTGGAGAAACCTCATTGTCATCTTGGCTTTTCCTTCCCTCTCTCCGAGTTCTCCCCAAGAAAAGCCAGGAGAGCGCTGAATGACACCAAGACCCCTTGCAGTCTACCCCCATGGTTCTGAGTCCTGGTGATTCTTAAACATCTTTTCGACTGCGCCTTTCTTTCCATTTCCATCACTGGCATCCTAACTTATACATCATTCCTAGCAATAGTTATAATGTACCTTGATTGAATTCTTGACATATATCATCTCTAATCCACACACAATAGTATTATCCCCATTTTACAGAAGAAATCACTTGAACAGTGGATCAAAGAACTGGGGTCAGAACTGCATGTACCTGACTCCAAAACTCTTGCTCAATTCCCCACAACTACTGCCTTCCAACTGGTCTCCCATTACTTACTTCTTAAATCCCTCAGATTTACACTGGACATCAATGTCATCCTAACCTTCCTATAAATTGCTTCCATTTGTCCCTGGTTGTGCTCAAGAACTTCTCATGGCTCCCCATTGCCCACCACAGTCTCCTCAAAAGTTATCTGATGACTGAAGATTGAACATTTTCCCCCAGAGAGGCTGGGGTATTTAGCCCTAAGAGGCCTGTGTTCGTTTCCTGGGGCTGCCTTAACAAATGACCGCAAACTAGGTGACAAAACAGAGGTTATTTTCTCAAAGTTCTGGAGGTCAGAAATCTGATATCAAGACACCAGCCTCTCTCCGAAGGCTGTAGAGCACAATCCTTCCCTGCCTCTTCCAGCTTCTGGTGGCTGCAGGCATTCCTTGGTTTGTGGCAGCGTCACTCCCACCTCTGCCTCTCTGTCTTCACACAACCTGGTTCCCTATGTCCTTTCCCTTCTCTCTTTTTGTAAAGACAAGTATCATTGAATTTAGGGCTCACTCTAATCCAGCATTATGTCATCTCAACATCCTTATCTTACAACATCTGCAAAGACCTTTTTTCCAAGTAAGGTCACATTCTCAGCTTCCAGGTGAACATATCTTTTGGGGCCAACATCCAACCCACTGCAAGGCTTAACATGGGGGAGACATTTCTTTGAAGCTTATGTTTTATCTAAAAATATATAGGTTTTTCTGCATTCTATTCCATTAATGTGTCCACGTCTGTTTTACTGTCTTCAATCACAAAGTATTGAAAGCATAAAAAATATGGAGTGGAAGGAGGTGCAGTAAACTTTTGCCTAAAATCACATCAGCATTACACCTTATGATCTCTCTTCCAAAGGCCTGTCAAACTTAGCCCTGCCGTACAATCTCCTTTTTACCTCTGTCCAGTATAAGCTGTTTGCTTCAGTCACTCAGCTCTGCCCACAGTGCCACATTGAGTCACACTAGTTTCAGCCTCCTGTGGTGTGAAGGCAGCTAGGAATTCCCTGTCCCCGTCCTTCTCTTTCAGAGCTCCAATCAAGGCCTTCTCTAACCCCTCCTTAGACTCATGGAAAACACAAAGCAAGGTTGAGGGTGCTGTCCAAGTCATACATCAGCGGCTCAAAGCCTACCTTAGAGCCTGTGCCTTGGGGTCATTTCACCTCTCGGAGCCTCAGATATTAATAGTGCTCTTGCAAAGCGTTGTGAGAATTAAAGGAGATAATGTAAACATGTCTCAACTGTGTGTTCAGCACATGGTAAACACTCATGTCTCCTTTCTCATGACCTTCTCTTTTAACCCTCAATTCAATTAAGCATATCTGGTGTAGTTCTATTTGTAAAGCATTATAAGATCCACTTCAGGATTCTTTCTTTTGGTGCAGACACCAAAGAACACCTGGATGTGCGAATTAAGATTGCATTATTCAGAGAGGTTATAACGCAAACTGGAGTGGAGTGAACGGATGGGAAAATAGTTTAGGAGAAATGGAGAGGAAGGACCCAAAAGGAAGGATGAAACCAGCATACAAATAACTATAATATAAAACTAAATATGAACAGTACCAAAGAAAATATGTCTAGAGGATCAGGAGAAGCTTTAGGCTTTATGAAAGGTGGTGGCATTGGCAATGACCTTGAGAGATGATGTGGTGGGAAGCTGCCTTTAATTGGGCTGCCCCCTCTCTAGCCCCTTCCTGGTTTTAGAGAGGCCTGTCTGAACCCTGGAGGGAGGCAGAGTGGGCACCTTGGTCCCTCCATTCCCAGAAGCCCTGTGAGAGTGAACAGCCTGGGATTGGCCAGTGGAACCCTCCCACTCAAGACTGTGAAACTAGAGAGGGTGACAAGGACAAGGGAGGGTGAGATTCAATTTGCCATGGCTGAAATCGTCCCAGCACGTCCCTCCCACAGGAATTAGCCAGCTCCATTCTCACCCCTTCTGCTCTCCAGTTCCCCTGTGAGCTACTTGATATTCTTCTAGTAAATTCTCCTGTTCTGCTTAAGGTACCCAGAGGCACTTTCTCTTTTTGCAACCCAAACCCCTGAATAATGCAAATGGTAGGATTTTGAAAGGTGGAGACAGACAGGGAGAAAATTCCCAGTGGCGGGAGCTCAGAACCCTGAGGCAGACAGGGGGATGTGGGAGGACCCTGTAGGGACAGAGAATGGCCCACTTGCCTAAATGGAGCAGAGGCTGCACAGAGCAGATCGCGAGGCCAAGAAGGAAAGCAGTTAAGTGTGGACATCACCTGGGCTCAGCCCAGGAAGACTCATTTGGTGCATGCACGGAAGGACAGCTGGAGACAGGAAGAGCAGACAAAAGTTCACATTTCCAAGAGAGTTCATAACCCCAAGTGGGGTGGAATGAGTGGATGGGAAAGTGTTTTAGGAGAAATGGAAGGGGAGGCTCAAAATGAATTGGCAGCTGCTTGGATGTGGGGGACCAAAGAGAAAGAGTATGGGGCACAAATATAACCTGAGGCTTTGGATGTGGGAAACTGCAAAGATAACGGTGCCGAGATCAGAAATAGAAAAGTGGGGAGGACTGGCTTGTGAGGGATGAACAGTTTTGCTTTTGTACATTTGTTAAATATAATGAATAGTTATTGCCAACTTACTACATGGAGAGGGCACTGCAGGAGGTACACAAATGAGCAAGCCATAGTTCCTGCCCTCAAGTGCCTCTGTGTTAGAAAAGTTGCTATTACTGCTATAAATACCCTGCTGGAGTAATGAGTCTATTGCTCTTTAATTGTGTCATTCATCTCAGCGTTGATATGAACGCCCTGAGGGCAGGAGCCAAGCCTGGTTTTCCTGTACAGCCCTAACCCTTCTCCGGCCTACCCAGTACAGAACAGACACTGCAAATCTTTCATGATGGATGGAAATTCCACACTTACTAGTGTGTCAAAGAGGACAGCGAGCATTAGTGAAGAGACTTAAAAAGAGGCCATTAGGAACTCACTATGAGAATCTCAAAACAGATACTGGTGGACATATAGATTTTTGCATTTCATTTCACCTACATGAACACATGGGGAAGAGACAAGTCTAAAGACGGCACGGTGATTTCATACCCGAACTACAAAGTACCTTTTCGCTACCTCTTCAGACCCAAGAAGGGGCAGCTTAGAAACACATGAAACCCATCTCTCAGTGACTGGCAGGATTAACTTTTTATAAACCACCACCACAAAGAGTTAAAATTCATACACACCCCCCAAAAAAGTGGGGTGTCCTCTATGGATGATCAATACGATTCTCCTGCCTCTATCTAAAAATTGTGATCCGGACTTCAGGAAGTAACTATGCTCTATCTAATTGTGTAAATAAAGGAAAAACAGATGAAGTAACACTATAAAGTTGAATGTAAGTTAGGATAGCAAAAAAAAAAAAAAAAGGAAAGGAAGTGCATTTAAACACTGACCTATTTTTCAGTATGTGTTTTGTCAAACTCTTCCTGTGGTGATCAGCATTACACATCATAACTTTAAAATTTAACAGGTGCCTGAGCCGAAAAATAAAAATGATTACAACTTTACATTGTTTTTTATTGTTAGCAGCAGGGCAGAGTTAGTTTCAGGTAGGAACAATTTTGAGCTCTGTACCTTTAGAAAAGCTAAAATTTTACGCAAATTTCCATTTTGAAATCCGCCTTAGGTGAACATCATGGATGAGACATTTATGTTAGCTACGATAACCCTCAATTAGTCAGAATGCCTCAGGAAGGAGTTGTTTTGCTAAATTAAATTTTCACGTTGGTTAAAGATTAACCAGAAATTCCCTTCAGCTGGAACATAAGTTGAAATTAAAAATATATGTACGTATATTGTAGGCAGATATCTCATCTTGGAAAGCACAGTACTGTAAATGAAATGAGTCCCCTTTTTGATGTAGGGTGCCTCATAATGTCTCCGAGTCATCATTCTGAACATGCACCCTCATTTTATAGTGTTAAGTGTGTAAAAGATTGAGTGGAAGAATCTGTACTAAGTCAGAGCCATGTGCTCAAATTACTTTTTAAAAAGTTAATAAAATTTGCTTGTTTTCCTGCATTTGCTACCTTTTTCTGAAAGTAAAGTGCTGAGTAGGAGACTGCCATTGAATGAAGGCTCCAGTTACTTACAGCCTAGTCATTCAGCACTTACATGCATGTTTTAAAAGGGAAGACTTCTAGCGGGAGCAGTGGCTCACGCCTGTAATCTCAACACTTTGGGAGGCTGAGGTGGGTGGATCACTTGAGGTCAGGGGTTCGAGACCAGCCTGGCCAACATGGTGAAACCCCATCTTTACTAAAAATACAAAAATTAGCCGGGCATGGTGGCACATGGCTGTTATCCCAGCTACTCGGGAGGCTGAGGCAGGAGAATTGCTTGAACCCAGGAGGCAGCGGAGGTTGCAGTGAGCCGAGGCCCTGCCACTGCATTCCATCCTGGGCGACAATAGTGAGACTTTGTCTCAAAAATAAAATAAAATAAAAATAAAAGGGAAGACTTCTAAAATATAAAGCAATTCTTAACTAGAGTACTGGTAAGTGGGATGTTGCTTTTTTTAAAATCACAGTCTTCACTAAAGAACAAATAAGTTAATAGGAAGGTATGTTTTAGAGACACTGTAATGTAATCTCTTTTTCACTCTGCAGTGCACTGGATGGCTTTCTTCTGTGAATTCGATGCAAATCTAGTGGAGAGTAGGCTGCATTGAGGAATAATCCTGTGTAGCTTCCTGTCTGTGGTCTGTGTTGCCTTCCCTTCCATTCATGATGCAGTAAGCCCTCTTTCCTTGGAGTTCCTCTCATTCTCCGAAACTCTGCTGGGGCGTATAGCCAAAAATGCCTTGTTTTCTAGTAATTTATGTCCACATGATATTTTAAGATGATAAACTGATTCAGGGCAAAATTATTACTATTTTTTTTTTTTCTTGCAGATGGAGTTTCACTCTGTTGCCCAGGCTGGAGTGCAATGGCATGATCTCGGCTCACTGCAACCTCCACCTCCTGGGTTCAAGTGATTCTCCTGCCTCAGCCTCCTGAGTAGCTGGGACTACAGGCATACGCCACCACGCCCAGCTAATTTTTGTATTTTTGGTAGAGATGGGGTTTCACCATGTTGGCCAGGGTGGTCTCGAACTCCTGACCTCAAGTGATCTGCCCGCCTCAGCCTCCCAAAGTGCTAGGATTATAGGCATGAACCACCAAAATTATTTCTTTGACTTCCCCAGAGTATCTCACTGACACCTCATACAAAGTTGGCAGTTAATGATGTTTTTTGAAGGAAATGCGTGGGATAAAAATATACTATTTAGAAATATCATGTTTTAAATGCAAATGGGTTTAGCTACGTATCATTGTAAGTTTTTATTATTAACACAATAGTTGTTAATAGCTATCATTTTTTGCATTATTACCACTGGCCAAGCACACTGTCTAATCCTGACAACCCCAGTGAGGGAGGCATGAAGGTCCCCATTTTATAGATAAGGAAACTGAGGTTGAAAAGCTTTAAAAACCTGTCTAAGGTCACAAAGCAAACAAATGGCTGTGATTTCTTTCTCATGATGTCTCCTACAAATATCTAATACTGATTTACAAAGTAACTGAGAAGTGCAACCATGATCAATAAATTGCACTTATTTTAATATCCTATTAAATCACTTTCATGTTGAGAATTCTTTTTTTTTGGAGAATTCTTAACAGTTACTGATTTCACCCATTTTACTCTAATTTTATTAGACACTTCCCATGTCTGCACTGGGCCAGGGGCCTCAGGGCGTAGGGAAGTGTTAGAGAGGACTGGCATCTTTACCTGCAGGGACTCAGACTGGAGAAGTGACTCCTCCTGAAGGCCAGCACTCAGAGCCACACTGGATGGGGTATTGTTTCCTATGACTGCCGTAGCAAGCCACCACAAAGTAGGGGCCTTAAACATCACAGTTATGATCTTTCAGTTCTGTGAGTCAGAAATTCAACGCAGGTCTCTCTGGGCTAAAATCAAGATGGCGGTGGGGTTGCATTACCTTTGGGAGGCTCTAGGGGACCATTCATTTCTTTGCCTTTTCCAGCCTCTGGAGGTCACACACACTTCTTCCACAATGGCCTTTTCCTCCACTTCAAAGCTAGCAGTGATGCATCTTTTCCGATCCTGCTTCCATTTCTGAGTCTCTCTCACTGCAGCCTGGAAAGGTCACCCTCCCTTTAGGACTTGTGATTGCAGAGGGCTCACCTGGACAATCCAGGGCTGTCTCTCCATCTCAAAGTTTGTAGCCTTACTCACCTCTGCAAAGTCCCATTGCCATGGAAGGGAACATTCACAGGCTCTGGGTTGTGGGCAGGTGCATCTTTGAGGGGTCATGATTCTGGAGCATTATTCATGGACAGACTTTAAATCCTGTAGGGAGGGCATGGGCAGAACCAGGATGCCACTGAGAAGATGGGAAGGAGGGGGGGATATTCTGGCCTCTAGAACCACTGGAAGAGAGAATTTGGGGAGGAAATGAGCCTGCTATATACAAGAGAATGAGGACACGTCATTCCTCCTGTGAGTGGTTTCTGGAGCCCCTGGCGCAGATGACCATCATGGGTTAGAGAACGTGGGGCATTTATTTTGCCCACCTCCATTCATGAGTCACACACCCCCAGGTATGGTTTGGTTCTGTGTCCCCACCCAAATCTCATCTCTAATTGTAATCCCCATGTGTTGGGGGAGAGACCCGGTGGGAGGTGATTGGATCATGTGGGTGATTCTCCCCATGCTGTTCTCATGATAGTGAGTTCTCACGAGATCTGATGGTTTAAAAGTGTGTGGCAGTTTCCCTCCCTCTCCTGCTGCCACGTGAGATGTGCCTTGCTTCCGCTTTGCCTTCTGCCGTGATTGTAAGTTTCCTGAGGCCTCTCCAGCCATGTGGAACTGTAAGTCAAACCTCTTTTCTTTATAAATTACCCAGTCTCCGGTAGTCCTTTATAGTAGTGTGAAAATGAACTAATATACCACCTAAGAGGCAAGAGGAGAAGTTTAGGGAGGCTGGTGATTTCTTGAACAAGGAAGTGAGGCATTAAGAAGATATTTTGGATCCAACCACAAAATTACAGGAAACACAGGGGACAGAGAACACGTCCAACTATACTGGGAATGCAATCAGCAAAATCCAGACTGTGGTATTCTGAAGGACAAAAGATCTGGCTTCTTCCACCAATGTTGCTAAGAAAACTAAACAAAGGTGGACATTGAACCTGTAGGTTAAGAGATCTAAAATACATTTTAATAACCAAAAGAAAATGAGCCACGGTGATTAAGGATGCATGCAAAACAGAAAGGAAAGACAGAACTCTTGATGGGGAAGAGATGGAGATTTGGAGGGGGATGTGGTTATAAGAGTGTTTGCTTTACAACAGTTCATTTGGCCATATATTTGCTTCCTGTGGTTTTCTGTATGTATGTCCCATTTATCAATAAAAACATGAAATGTTGATGATATATTTGAGAAGATTGTCAGGTGGGGGTATGCAAGAAATGTGGAGACAGACAGAAGCTGTGAAGGTCACAGCGTTGGGCTGGATGGGATTGAGGAACCCTGGCCATGGCGGTCACACTAGAAACGAACAGAGAGAGAGGGATGTGTGTGGTCCAGATGAGGTAACACTGGACAGGATGAAGTCGCTGGCTACATATTGGGGTCAAAAGAGAGGAATGTGTATTCTATAGTTCTACTTAATCCAGAAGATGCATCGGAAGAAACAGAGCCTGCTCTAAGCTCATGAGGGATCTGGCACCCTTGCTTTGCCTTGAGTCCCAATCAGTCTCCTTAGGGGACCACCAGCAGCTTCCTCAGATGTCCTGATTTCTGGATATTAAAACCCAAGACAAGGGCTTGTGAGTAGTTCATTTGGGGAGTGATGCCAAGAGAGGAACGGGAGAGCCTGGGAAGGGTGAAACATGCAAGGATAAAAAGCTAGAATTATAAGGATATTCCCTCTCAGACACTGGCACCACAGTTTTCTCACTGACTCCATAGCCATGTCTTCAGACAAAAGTTTTCCTACTTTTTCCTGTTTTTTTTTTTTTTTTTTTTTTTTCTAGTTGTTCTTGCTGGGGGATTGGTCCAGAAACAATTTGGTCATCCATTTGGATGTTAAGAGAAATTACATCTTTCTCAACCAAGGAAAACAGTCCCTGTGGCTATCAAGTTTTGCAGGCTAACCTTCTGAAACTGCTCTAAATTACTGAAGAAAGGAGTACTGAATGGGTGAAAGTTGCGGGGGGCCGGCTTCTCCAACTTTTGTGGGAGGCTGCCTTGGGGTTGATTGAGATATTCATACCATGTCTGAGGGTCCCGTGCTGCTGATGCTAACAGTGAGTCATTCTGGAAGTCAGCAGCCTGTTGGAGGCCCCATGTCTGCAGCCCTATGGTACTGCCCAGACCCTCAACCCCACCAGGCCCTCAGACCCCACCTCAACCCCGTCTTAATTTATCAGGTCTCACCTATAGCTGAGCCCACCTTTTGTAACTTCTCTTCCAAGCTAACCTTGAATATCATTTAACCCATTTGTGCCTGAGGTTGCAATTTTTTTTTTTTGTAAAAAATCAGACTTTGGCAATGACCTTGAACAATAGGATATAAATAACTCCCACAAGCTTAGCTTGCCAATAATGAAACACTAGGCATAAATGGGTTAAGCCTGATTTCAATAATATACACACATTCCTAGTGTGGTTTGCCTTAGACCTCAAAACCTCTAGATTTCCATGTTATTCAAAGATTGGTTCCAAGGTAAAGTGAAAACAAGCAGGTCTCACTTCAATAAATTATTTCTCCTATCCAGTCAGTAGAAGCAACAGGGCGGGCGGGGGCGGGGGGAGGGAAATGTGTTGCTGTTAAAGAAATTAGTCTAAAACCTGTACTAATTTGATAAACACTAACATAATTTAAAAGTAGATACGATTGTTTAATGCAGATTATTGCAGCAGATGCTATCAGTGCCTGCCTGACCTCCTCTCTAGGGGTCACCAGCAGCTTTGTTGGAAAGGGCCCCCACTTCCTTATACAGCAATGCCTTCCTCTCTCAAGCCCTGGGTTGCTCTTGCTGGGGGCTTTCTCTGGCTACAGGCGTGTGCTTGGCCCTTAGGTAGGGGCAGGACAGCAGTGCCAGGGAGCAACCCTTCCTGAACACCCCAATGTGCATCTGTTCATAAGTGCCCAGCTTTCTCTCCTCTTGGTGGGACAATGCTGTGGTGTGTTCTATACGGTCTCCCGGAAACTCCCCAGTGAGACTGCCCCAGCTGTCCAAAGCTGGGACCCGCTGGTGACCTTCCTTCCTTCCCCATCTCACATCTCATGCACTCCCTGTGCCTCTTGGGACACCTACTGTATTAGCCTGCTTAGGCTGCCAGAACAAAGACCCACAGACCAAGGGGTTAAATGACAGACATTTATCGTCTCACAGGTCTGAAGGCTGGAAGTCTAAGATCAAGGTGCCAGTAGGTCTGGTTTCCGCAGGCCTCTATCCTTGGCTTGCAGATGGCCAACTTCTTGCCATGTCCTCACATAGCCTTTCTTCTGTGCATGCACATCCCTGGTGTCTTCCTTTTGTAACGACATCAGTCCTACTATATTAGGGGCCCTCACCTTTATGACTTCATGTAACTTGGTTTACCTCTTTAAAGGCTCTATCTCCAAATACACTCACATTGAGGGTCGGGGTCCAACATCTGAATGGGGCAGGAGCACAATGTAGTCCATATCACTAGCCAAATGAATTACTTATACCCACATCCTCATTTCAGGGTTGGAACCCAAATTAAGACAGCATATATCTAAAGTTGTCACAAAGAATACTCACACGCATGCGCGCACACGCGCGCACACACACACACACACACCTGGTTTGACAAGGCAGGGATTCTTCATAGCAGAAAATGCCACTGAGCATCCCAAGCCAGATAACCCACAGCCTTGCATTACACCACCCCAGAGTAAAGGTGGGAGGTGGAAGGGCAGCATTTTTTCTTAAAAGAATGCACATATGGACTCAAAGGTTTTGGTTTCTCTGCACCCAGTTTTTTTCTGCTCCCCCGTTATCATTGTTCTACACAAATACATGTGGGTGCACGACTAATCTTGACTGATGGAGGGAAATTCAGGAGACAGATTACTCAGGGGAGTTTGTCTCCGGGCCTTGCGTAATGTGTTTTCTTGGCACGTCTCTAAAGCAGTTTGGGGGAAAATTTTTCAGGCTCCTCCCTCATGACTTCAGATTGTCGCCCATCCTCACAGGAGGGTCACTTGGTGGGTCCCAGAACCAGTGCACTCTCCCAGCCTGGGGTCTGCACAAAGCTCACATTTTGCACATGCACACTCTATTTTTCAAATATAGGCAATGCTGTGGTGATGAATAAAACACAAACTCATTTTGCAGTGTTACTGAATTCATTGTAGCTTTTATCCATATGCTTTTTAATCAAAGGAGATTTCAACTACATACAGTCACAAACGCATGAAGATCTTCACAAAATATGTTTCTGTAAAAGGCATCCTCCTCCTGAAAATGTTGGTCATTGTTCTCACGGGTAACAAAGAGACATTTCTCACTCAGCAGAGTCTCCTTGGGCAGGACCTAAGGACAGAATCTGTAATCTGCTTCCTGTCCACAGCCCCCTCAACCCTAGAATAGTTTCCTTAACTGGAATTGACCATGCCATCAGTTCTTTTGTTCTAGTTATTCTTGTCCTGTACTTCCTCTTTTCTATCTTACTCTCTTCTCCTGCCTATATGCCTCATTCCAGTCAGGTAGGTTTTCATTCCTCACCTTGATCAGCACTTTCTGTATTCTTTGCCTGCTTCTTGTAATCCTGTTCCATTAAAAAGCCATCTTGACTCTATCCACATGTGTCACTATCAGGTGTGAAGACCTTCACGTGAATGCAGAGATGAAGAATTAGACCAAGGAAGATTCACTCAAATGTTTTTTAAGTCTTAAGTGTTGGGGGGGTGGGGGCGATGTGCCTAGTGGAGCAGGTGTAGCCGGTGCCTGGCCATATCCCCTTGGAATATACCATTCCCTGCACACAGACCTAACTTCCAACTGCTCCCACCTGCAACACATCACCTTCAGGCCCTCTCTGCCCAACACAGCCTGTTCTACCCAAAGGCAGGGCAGGAGTGCTAGGACATTTATACCTCCCAGAGTTGCCTCAACCAATTATTGATGGGAACTAGCTGATAAATAACCTGGCTCCTCCTTCTCTTATAACTCTGGGATGCCTACACTGTAGTAAGTCCCAGAGCTCCCCAGTGAGGTTAAGCCTCAGGTATCCACAGTAATAACTTCCTTCATAACAAACCTTATACTGTCTTCCTTCCCGAATGACATTCTTGTACTCCTATCCTTGTCTCAAAGATTGCGTGTAAAGGAACCCACATTAAGGTGCCCTGGAAAGTCATTTACCCTTGCACACTTTAAATAGTTTATTTCTAGATTAAAGAAGAGGACATTTTGGCTATTATCTTCTTACTTCTTAGATTTATAATTCCATTACCTGGAGTCGAATCTTAAACACCTGTAACCTGGACAAGGCACTTAACTTCTTTGTACCTCTGTTTCCTTATTGTAAAATAAGGGCTTGTACTAAAACAGTGATTTTCAAAATGTGGGATTCCCCTGAAGTACTTGAAGGATTCTCCAGACAAGAGTTAAATCTGAAAATGAAAAGGCACTTGTAGAATCATACAAATTAAGTTGTGAAATTGCAGGTGAAGGGGGGAAATCCGATGGGTATTGAGGAACAGTTCTCCATGGGTGTCTCACATTTCTGCACATTTTGGTCTCTGCACGGGCAACCTTGGTCTCAAACTGTCTTTTCAAAGATGTTGTATAGCAAAGAGCCTTGGAGAATAGAGATCGTGTCTCCCAACATAGCAATAAGTTTGTTTGCTTTTCAATGTAATAAAGATAATTTTTCTGTCCAGTGCAATGGTGAGCAGGTTTGTTTGCCTATAGCTGATTATAAGATATTGAAATTCCCTGAGCTCTGGGTTCCTCGCAGTGATGTAAACGCACTGTGTGCCCAGTATCTCTCTGGGTGTCTGCATGTTATTCCCATGGGACTTAGGAGGCAGGGGAAACCATGGTGGACATGAAGCTCGTGCTACTTGCTGTGCTGTGAGTGCTAAAGCTCTTTGTCTCTGACTCAGGAATCTCGTGTCTTCTGTGCAGCATTCACAAAACTGTGGTAAGCTAAATATTTAGCTTACAAGTTGGGTAAAATCTCAGACCCTTCACACTACTTAATGTTCAGAAAATATCCCTGAATCCTGTGTCATTGGAGTCACCTATAAAATGTGGACAGAGGAGGTTTACACAACACAGTAATCACCATTGTCCACCAACATAGTCTAAAATAGAATCTAAGAGTGCAGATCCCAGGTTCTTAAATAATTTGCTGAAAGACTGAGATTAGTAAAATCTTTAAATTTCAAATAGGCGAGTGTGTGGATGTTGGTAATTTCCCCATTCTGGTTGTATTTGTATATATTCTTGCAGGCAAAAAAGGGATATTTATCACTTTATAAAACGCTCACCACAGACCTATTAAGAGAACATTTTAACTGCTTAGAACTCCAATAACACTGTAAACAACTTTATAAAAATGTAGCAATGTCTCTACAATGGGTGACAGCAGTGATAGAAAAACAATGCACATAAAAAGTATTGCCAGTATGTGTGCAGGCAGTGTATTTGCATAATAAGCACTGCCTGTTACAAAGAAGGCAACTTTGTGTTTTAAGCGTTTGATAATGTCATACAAATTGACAACTCTATTAAAGGATTGTCTTCACATTGGAAACTTTTCAGTTATTTACAGTGATAAATGGGGTGAATTCCAGCATTTACTTTTCATATTGAAGTTCACTGGTTATACAGCAGCAAGGCATCAGTGTGACTACTTCAAATGAGACAGAAAATTACTATTGTGTAGTAGAAGCATCTTTAGCTAAAACTCTCAAATATAGCATGACTGCCTTCCTTTGCATATCTTGGTGATATTTTTAAAGAACTAAATTTGGCAATGTAAGGCCCCTATGTCACCAGGTCTAAAATTACAGCTAAAGTGTCAGCAGTGAATATGAAAGCTAAAGTTGGGACGCAACATGCAAAACAAAGCAAATTAGACCTCTCAGATTATTATCTGACAAAGAACTGTGTATAACTCTATCTGATTTTTGAAAAATTAATGTTGGTAAAATTTTTTTTTCAAAAGGTATATTTGAAAATTATCTTTTGCCCAGCAATTATTAAAACAAGTATTTTACTTCAGATTTAACAAGTATTAAGAAATAATGATGTTTATTGGATATTGTTAGATATAATTTGCCTATTTCTGTATCAAGTTTCTGAATTTGTTTAATTGACAGTTATCCTAGATTGCAAGATATGCTATTTTTAAAACTTTCACTATTTGGAACTACTTGTCTTTATGAATCACAATCATTTCTATACTGTACAACCACACTGAAGGGGCCATAAGACTGTATCTGACGTCCGTTAAGTCCCAATCTCTAAATGATGTATTCATATTACTGTTCTCAATTAATTGCTTTATGAGTAAATGTTATGAATTTGAAGGTATAAAATACATTTATGCTAATAAAATACAAGATTTTATGTTTTGCTTATTGGAATTCTATTTACAGTTTTGTTTCTGTAAAAAGCTTCTGTGGGTACAATATATTTTGAAAATCCCTGGACTAATTGATTTTTAAGGTTCTTTCATTTTTTGAAGACTTGACTCCTCTAATTTGAACTTGAAACAAATTTCTACATTTTCCAAAAGACTGAAATATTACCTAAATTAGACATATATCCTGAAAATGCACACACACACACACGCACACACACACACACATGCACACACACACACACATGCACACACACACACACACACACACCTGTTCCTGTCTTGTAGTTCAGCTTTACGGTCTCTGATGCCATCCAGGTGTCATCCATCATCACTGAATCAGATGTACCAGCTGCTCGGATCGCCCAGTTTGTGATTCCTCACTTCCCTTCCCTCAAGCTAGTTGCTGTGGGTCTAGTTCACTGCTCATCTATACTTTTGCTGAAAAATGAATGGAGAAATTTATACATAACAACAACAAAAATGGAAAGCAGTCCTGGCGTGGTGGCTCACGCCTGTAATCCCAGCACTTTGGGAGGCCAAGGCAGGCAGATCACTTGAGGTCAGGAGTTCGAGACAGGTCTGGCCAACATGGTGAGACCCCTTCGTCTCTACTAAAAATGCAAAAATTAGCCAGATGTGGTGGCAGGCACCTGTAATCCCAGCTACTCAGGAGGCTGAAGTATGAGAATCACTTGAACCCAGGAGGTGGAGTTTGCAGTGAGCTGAGATGGTGCCACTACACTCCAGACTGGGTGACAGAGTGAGACTCCATCTCAAAAAAAGGAAAGCAGCTAATTTTGGTATTTTCTTAACCCTCACAAAAAGCTTTTAATGGAGTAAACCTTTAGAATTATTGACTGGGACAATATTTTAGTCTTTTCTGCTGCAAAATGAAAATATCTGTGAGATGAAAAGATTCTGGATAAACTTTGTATCACACAATCGAAATACGCTGTATTCCTGATCATGGCTTTGTGCCCCCAGGGTATGTATTAGCTATCCCTTGCTATACAACAAATTACTTTAGAATATTAGTGTTTAAAGTGATACACATGTAGTATCTCACAGTTTGCATGGGTCAGAATTCCTGGTACAGCCTAGCTGAGAGCCTCTGAGTCACGATCTCCACGAGATTACTATCCTGCTGTTGGCCATGGTTGTGGTCTCATCCGAAGGCACTACTGAAGGAAGAGGACCTGCTTTCAAGCTCACACAGCTGATTGTTAGCAAATTCGCTTCCATGCAGGCTGTTGTGCTGGGGGCCTCAGTTCCTCACTGGCTGTTGGCTGGAGGCCTCCCTCAGCTCCTTTCCCTGTGGCCCTCTCCATGGACCAGCTCAAAACATAGCATGGTCATGGCAGCTCAGAATGACCAAGGAAAAGACCAAGCCAGGGTGTCCAAGACAGATGTCAAAGATGTTTTGTACCCCAATCGTGAAAATGACATCCTATCACTTTTTTTCATATTCTATGTGTGATATGGCTTGGCTCTGTGCCCCCACCCAAATCTCATCTCAAATTGTAATCCCCACATATCCAGGGAGGGACCTCTAATCTTCATGTATCAAGAGAGGGAGGTGATCGGATCACGGGGGTGGTTCCCCCATGCTGTTCTCATGATAGTGAGTGAGTTCTCACGAGATCTATTAGTTTTGTAAGTGTTTGGAAGTTCCTCCTTCGTTTTTCTCTGTCCTGCCACCTTGTGAAGAAGGTGCATGCTTCCTGTTTGCCTTTGGCCAAGACTGTAAGTTTTGTGATGCCTCCCCAACCATGTGGAACTGTGAGTCAATTAAATCTCTTCCCTCTACAAATTACCCAGTCTCGGGTATTTCTTTATAGCAGCATGAAATCAGACTAATACAATGTGTTAGAAGCAAGTCTCAAGGCCCAACCCACACTCACAGGGAGTGGATTATGCAAGGGCATTCAGCCCAGGTGGTGTGGATATTTGGAGGTCATCTCAGAGATCAGCCACCATGAGATGTTATGAAGAAACCTCATGCCTCTCCCTCAGTCCGTATTAGCTCAGTCAGTCCACTTCCTACCTCTCAGTAACCTAAGTAAGCCCTCAGTCACACAGTAGGCCTAGATGGCTGGCACTAATCTGTTCCTGAAATGAGAAGGAAGTACAGCTCCCTTATGCTGATTCTGCCAGCATTTTGTAACCATCCAAGTCGATCAGGAAGGTGGTGGTGGCAGTGATGAAGGGTCTAGCTCTCTTGTCATCAGGCACCTGCAAGTCTTTTTTTGGGGGGGAGGGGCAGAGGGACAGAATCTCACTCTGTCGCCCAGGCTGGAGTGAAGTGGTGTGATCTCAGCTCACTGCAACCTCCGCCTCCCAGGTTCAAGTGATACTTCTGCCTCAGCCTCCCGAATAGCTAGGACTACAGGCATGTGCCACTGCGCCCAGCTAACAGGCACCTGCAAGTCTTACCATGTGTCCCACAAGAACTGGAAATGGAGAGCCAAACTCTGCTCTGTGGAAATCGCAAGGCATGCCATGAGAGGCCCAGAGCGCCTCTCTTCCTCTCTAATCATACCTCGTCCTTACCTGTCAGATCGTTACCATGCCTCACTGCATATACAATGACTTTTTAAGGTCAAAAGAATTCTTTCCCCAAATGAGGGTTGACATGCAGCAGGTATCCTGCAGCTAAGCCTTCGCAGCCCTGACTAGCTGCCTCGGTAGTTTCTAGAGCTTGCTAATTGGTGTGCACCCAGATTTCAGTCCTGTGCTTGCTTCAGCTGCTACTGAAAGCAGCAGCTGACAGTGCCAAGATCTCTGTATGGCCCAGGTTCCTGCTTCAGCAGCAGCTGCAAGAAGCACCACCTGGGCAAAGCTCTATCACCTGTCAGCTGCCACTGCTAATAAAAATAGCATCTGCATGATGGGGTTAAATAAAGGACTGGATGTATGTTTGAAAAATGCATATTTACATGGAAAGACTGGTATGATAAATTAACTCATATCCTGAGATGCAGAGTAGACGAGAAGATGATAGTCTCCATTTGGGGACAAGATGCAAGATGAAATGTCACTCCTGTTAAGACTAGCAACAAAGCACAAGAAAAGGCTTTGCTTCTCTTTGATTAGCATTATAACACAGTGCAGATGTGTGGTCCCAGGCTTACTCCAAGTGAAGACCTCTCTTTCTAAAAGTTACATCAGTATTGCAGTCATTACTAGACTTAATGAAACCTAACTGCCAGAGCTTTTGGAATTCTGTGGGAATGCTGGTGACCGTAGTGGTAGTAGCAACTTGATTCCCTGAGATTCGAGCTGCTCTGCCTTCCCTCAGCACAGATTGCAGGGAGTGGAAAGACTTATGTCAAGAACTATTTTAAGGCTCTATACATTAACTAAAGAGGTGCAACTATTTTCAGCCCCAATATGTAAACTTTTATTACTGTAAACTTAAGACTAAAAACTGGGGCAAGTTAATGGGTCCTTCTTGTCCATCTTAAACACTCTTTTAAAGTCTTTAGAAATCATTCTTGACCAAGAATGAGGTAAATTCTGAAATATGGTAATTAGCTGCTTATAACACAAACAATTGGCAGCGTATCCTCCATCAAATCCTCCATATGAAGCAACAAGATTGCTAGAATTCTTCTTCAAGTAGCTCTTCAAACACACTTATTTTTTTTTATTTCAATAGGTTTTTGGGGAGCAAGTGGTGTCTGGTTACATGGATAAGCTCTTTAGTGGTGATGTCTGAGATTTGGTGCATCCATCACCCAAGAAGTGTACACTGTACCCAATTTATGGTCTTTTATCCCTCACCCCCTTCCCACCCTTTCCCCTACGTCTTCAACGCCGATTGTATCATTCTTATGCCTTTGCGTCCTCATAGCTTAGCTCACACGATGTTTGGTTTTCCATTCCTGAGTTACTTTACTTAGAATAATGGTCTCCACCCCCATCCAGGTTGCTGTGAATGCCAATATTTCATTCTTGTTTATGTCTGAGTAGTATCCCATGGTGTGTATATATATATATACACATATATGTATATATATTATATGTATATATGTATATACGTATATATATGCGTATATAAATATATGTATATATACATATATATGTATATATATACGTATATACGTATATACGTATATATACATATACGTATATATGTGTATATACATATATACGTGTATATACATATACGTATATATGTGTATATACATATACTTATATATGTATATATGTATATATACGTATATATATGTGTATATATATATATATACACATATATACGTATATATATGTATATACGTATATATACGTATATATACACCATATTTTCTTTATTCACTCGTTGATTGATTGGCATTTGGGCAGTTCATATTTTTGCAAACTGCAAATTGTGCTGCTATAAACATGCAGATACATGAATGACTTTGGACCTCTCAACTCTGTCAGTGCATAGGAGATACTGGGCTCTCCTATTCCCTTGTTGAAAGCTCCAGGAGTTTCTTGTTCTACTTTGAATGAAATCTGGCTGACAAAGCTTAAGGAAAAAGGTTAGGAGGAAAACTCAAGAGAAGATGAAAGGGCAGAACCATGTGAAAGGGAGCGACAGCAAGCAGAAGGCAGACGGAGAGTTTGGATGAGCTGCTGAATCTGGGCTGCTCTATTTATGTCTTGCGTGATTCCTAAGCATCTCCACTTCCTATTTTCAAATTAAAAAATATTTATAACAACAAATATTTTTATTTAATATAACTATTTTTTTAAAGTAAATGTGACATAACCAACTTCAAATTTTCAGCATTGACAAAACAGAGAATTAACTTTTTTTTTTTTGAGACGGAGTCTTGCTCTGTCGCCCAGGCTGGAGTGCAGTGGCGCAATCTCGGCTCACTGCAAGCTCCGCCTCCCGGGTTCACGCCATTCTCCTGCCTCAGCCTCTCCGAGTAGCTGGGACTACAGGCGCCCGCCACCATGCCCGGCTAATTTTTTGTATTTTTAGTAGAGACGAGGTTTCACTGTGGTCTCGATCTCCTGACCTCTTGATCCGCCCGCCTAGGCCTCCCAAAGTGCTGGGATTATAAGCGTGAGCCACCGCGCCCGGCCCCGAGAATTAACTTTTTGGGGGCTTTTTTTGGTAACTGAAATAGTATTTAGGGTGCAATCTAGGATATATTTATATTTATTGTACTCTTTTCTACTGAATGTCCTGTGCTCAATATTTCTGAAGTTTGTCTTTCATGCAAATCTTTTTTATTTTGTTTTGTTTTGGTTTGTTTTTGTTTTTTATTTTTATTTTTTTGAGACTGATTCTGCACTCTCACCCAGGCTGGAGTGCAGTGGCACGATCTCAGCTCACTGCAACTCTGCCTCCCAGGTTCAAGTGATTCTTGTGCCTCAGCCTCCTGTGCAGCTGGATTACAGGCACCCGCCACCATGCCCAGATAATTTTTGTATTTTTAGTAGAGACAGGGTTTCTTCATGTTGGCCAGGCTGGTCTTGAACTCCTGACCTCAAGTGATCTGCTGCCCTCAGCCTCCCAAAGTGCTGGGATTACAGGCATAAGCCACTGCGTCTGGCCTTTCATGGAAATCTTTATACCAGAGATCAATGGATAAATAGTTTATTCTTCATGGACCTTTGCTCTGTAAGCTGCTGAGGTCAAATTAATCTGTTGTGTAGTGTAAGAGGAGGCATCGACGAGCAGGTGCACACAACTGACTCATGACAGGGTGTGTCTTGGGAAGCTCTAACCAAGCCTCCCCATTCCTTTCCACATTTCCCTGTAGCCTCATTCTGCATACAGGGCTCTCCACATCATGGTCTCTGGAAGGGTGGCACAGCAGGACACCTGGCACAGTACTGAAATCTGAGGCAACTCTGGACAAACCCACTAGATTTGGAAGTTTCTTTGGTGGCTTCCTGTTCCAGCAAATAGAAGGAAACAAGAAGATAGTGAGAAACTCTGCCATGCTTCTCCTAAGCATGCCCCAGGGTGAAGAAGAGAACCCCACAGAGGTGTAAGGATTCGAGGGGTCCTGAGATTCAAGGGGTCCTGAGCTCGTTTTCTTAGGTAGAGCACCAGAAAGTAGCAAACACTCTTCATCTGTGGCCAATCAGCTGGAGCTTCTCATTGCCTCTAGATTCTCCCTATAACCCAAAGGAGTGCAGGAGCAGCCCGTTAGCTCACCTAGTGGAGGATGACTGCATGGATGCTGGTAAAGGATGGCCTGACCCTGCAAGATGTGAAGCTCCACAGTGACCTGGATCCACAGGAAGATGGACACCCCTGCAGTGCCAGCTTCTATGGATATCACCGCCCTAAGGGCCCTGCGTGCCTTCCCCTGACCTGCACATGCCAATCAACCTCAGGTAAAGCGTGTGTGTGTGTGTGTGTGTGAGCACATGCGCGTGTGTGTGTGTGTGGCTAAGGGCACATTAAAGTCATGATGGTTTAGTGTCTGTCACCTGGGGGACTGTACGCTCCAAAGAGAATTAAGTTCAGTTAAAGACTAATTAAGGCTCCCTTGAGTTTTGGATTTTTATCTGCTCTTCCCGCAGACTCTTATGTGAAGCTATACCAGCAAGTTCCCTAACTCCATAAAATTATACAAAACAAATTCAAAAAGAACATTGTCACATTTATTCAGAGAATGTGTATTGTGTAACATGAAATTATACTTTATTTTTTAACAGCTCTGTTGATGGAGAATTAACATTTTATAAGTTGCACCTTTAAAAACTATGCAATTTGATAGTTTTGACATATTTATACACCCAAGAAACCATCACCATCGTCAAGAAAAATGAACACATCATGCGCAGGTATTCCTTCTTCCACATCCACAGTGGCTGGAAGACATAGAAAGATCATGTGGTAAGCTGAGCAACAGTCCCCAGAAATACTAACGTCCTGATTCCTGGAACCTGTGACTGCTGCTCCACATGGAGAAAGACTCTTTGCAGATGTGATCAAGCTGAGGATCTTGAGATGGACAGATGATCCAGGCGGGCCCTCAATGCAATCCCATGTGCCATTTTAAGAGGGAGGTAGAAGGAATTTGACCACAGAAAGAAGAAAATGTCATGTGATGACGGAGGCAGAGGGAAGCACAGTCAGAGAGAGGATGCTGTACACTGACTTCAAAGATGAAGGAAGGGACAAGATCTAAGGAATTCAGGGAATGAAATCCTAGAGGCTGGAGGAGGCAGCGAAACCAGTGCTCCCCTAGAGCCTCTAGAGGGAACACAGCTCTGCTGACATCATGGTTTTAAGACCCATAAAACCACGTCAGACTTCTGGCCTCCACATCTGTAGGATAGTAGATTTCCATTGTTTTAAGCCACTAAATTCACAGTAATTTGTTGCAGCAGCCATGGGAAGTTCATACATGCATCTTTTAACTAGTTTGAATTAATAATTTTATAGCAATTAGATTGGATCTGAAGATAGAATGGACCAAAGACATTGATTTAGGGTCACTCGAGATGTTTAACCTTGTTGGAGGTGCGGCGGTGGTTGTGGTAGGGAGTGGGGGCCTCTCTCATCTCCAGCATGCTCTGATTGGTTGAGTAAACAGCATCTCCTAATTTCCACCTTTCAAGGAATCTATTATATTAGTCTGTTTTAAAAATTAAATGTGGTATAAACCTTACACCAAAACTTTTGAAAATAAAGAAAGTTAATCCCAGATCATTTCATGGCCACAATACAGCCACTACTATCTTTTTGGCATATGTCTTTCTTTCTTTCTTTCTTTTTTTTTTTTTTTTTGACAGAGTTTCGCTCTTTTCGCCTCGGCTGGAGTGCAATGACACAATCTCGGCTCACTGCAACCTCCGCCTCCTGGGTTTAAGCGATTCTCCTGCTTCAGCCTCCCGAGTAGCTGGGACTGTAGGCATGTGTCACTATGCTCGACTAATTTTTTTGCATTTTTAGTAGAGACGGGGTTTCACCATTTTCACCAGGCTGGTCTTGAACTCCTGACCTCAGGTGATCCACCCACCTCGGCCTCCCAAAGGGCTGGGATTACAGGCGTATTCATTTTGAGTCTTTTTTCCAAACACATATTACATTCATGGTCCATTATGTGCCATGGTCTGTGTCCGCATAAAATTCCTGTATTAAAACCTAATCTCTAAAGTGATGGTGTCAGGAGGTGGGCCTTTGTGAAGTGATTAGGTCATGAGGGTAGAAACCTCATGAATGGGATCAGTGCCCTTATAAAAGAAGCTCAAGAGTGCATTTCTTCTCCCTTCTGCCCTGTGAGCACACAGGGAGAAGGCGCCATCTACGAGGACTGGGCCCCCACATGGCACCGAATTTGTCAGTGGCTCCAGAATTGAGAGACATAAATGTTTATTGTTTTAAGCCAGCTAGTTTATAGCATTTCTGTTATAGCAGCCCCAAAGGACTAAGACATTGCACTTATCTTCCATAGAATTTCTCACCACTTGTTTCACTCAATAATATTTTCTCATGTTACGTTCTAATTGTTATAGTGACTGCTTGCCATGTACAATGTGCCACTAAGGGACTATATCAGAGTCCAGCTGCTGGACATTTTTTCTAACTTTTTCACGTAACCTCTTTTGTAATCATCTTCCTGTATATATGTTTTTCCATGTTTGGAAACATTCCCTTAAACTAGAATTTTATAAATGGGATTATTGGACCACGGAAATGATTTTTTAAAAGCTATACATATTTCCAAGTTCCTTTAAAAAACACACAACACAGTCATAATGAATGTACAGATTTCACTACACTGTGATTAGAACTGGGTAATGTATACATAATGTTAATTCAATTTTAAAAGTAAAGAATGTTCCCACCTTGCTGTTTTTATTTACCTAACATTGATTACAAGTGAGAATCACTGAATTTTTCCCCGTATTTTGATGATTAGTTCTATTTTCCTGCCCATGAATGATCTGCTTGTATTCTTTGGCATTTAGCTGTCAAGTTTACAATGTTCTTCTGCTCTCATATGACCCCTTTTTATTTAATAAATATGTTGAGCAATTTTCTACCATTCATCCCAGTCTATCCTTTGCTTTCTTGCCTTGGGTTTTCCATGGAAAGTGCTAAATATTTATATGGTCAAATTTTTCTTTTATGATTTACTGTGTTACTTCTGTGCTGAGGAAACTACAGTTGACTCTTGAATGACACAGGTTTCAACTACATGGATCCACTTATACCTGGATACTTTCAATCAAACCCAGATAGAAAATACAATATCCACGGAAATGTGAAACCCACATAATGCAGAGGGAGGGCCGACCCTTCCTTAAGGTAGGTTCCACGGGACCATCTGTGGGACTTGAGCATGCACTGAGTTTGTTACATTCAGGGAGGCCTGGGACCAATCCCTTGAGTATAAGTAGGGACGACTGTATTCCTCCCTCAGGATTTTATTTTATTTTATTTTTTGAGACAGAGTTTCACTCTTGTTGCCCAGGCTGGACTGCTGTGGTGCGATCTCGGCTCACTGTGACCTCCGCCTCCCGGGTTCAAGTGATTCTCCTGCCTCAGCCTCCTGAGTAGCTGGGATTACAGGCACCTGCCACCACGTCCAGCTAATTTTTGTATTTTTGGTAAAGATGGGGTTTCACTATATTGGCCAGGCTGGTCTCAAACTTCTGACCTCAGGTGATCCACCCACCTCGGCCTCCCAAAGTGCTAGGATTACAGGCGTGAGCCACTGTGCCTGGCCAGGGTTTTAATAAGTATTATATTCATTTAATGTAAGGTTCTGTGTTTAGCTGCTTAAATTTTCTAAAATTTCAAATAAAATCTAAAGTAGGTGAAGACCCCCTTCTTCCTCCTCCGACTCTCCTCTTATCCCCTCTGTCATCCTGTCTCATGGGCCTCCACTGTGTCATATCAGTTTTATACCTGCCCAACTTCCTCCACTTATTTGAGCAGAGGCAGGAACTATTCTGCAGCAAGTGGAGGAAGAGAAGGGCTCAGGGGGACCACCCCTTCCTTTTTTGTGCTGTCTTAAAGAGCTGATCACGTTGGCGGTGTTATGCTAGAAACCACCGGAACCCTCTGGCACAGTCATCCATAGGCTCTGGAGCAGCACTGGGCACCTTTATAATTTAGGCAGGGGGAGGGGCAGGAAGTTACAGGAGCTGTGATGTATGCAGCCTGGAAATTATCTTCTGAGTTGCCACTGTGAAAATTATTCAGTGCACGTGGGGGTCACCCTGCTGGCCCACAGCTCTCGTGTCTGAGCCTCTCCCTCTCCTTGAGGGAGGGACACCGTCAGAAAGCCTTCCTGAGGACATCCAGGTTCCCCAGACCTTGTCCTTCAGGGCTCTTTTTTGCCTGTCTCTCATTCCAGCCACCTGGAGCTTGATGCATCCCTAAGTGAGGAGACTTGTCGATAAAGTCTTCACAAACTAGTCTTCACTGAAGAGTGTTAAAGTGAACATGGATTCCCATTTCTTGAGCAGTTTAATTATGATCCTGCCTTACAGCAGCAAGATGAATTGGATGACATCTCAAAGTCTTTCTAAAGGAGTGACTTTAGGATCTGGAAAGCCATTTGTCCAGACTGGAGACAAGGAAAATCTTAACAGGCTTAATAAAGAGATAAGTCCACAAAATTACATTTTTCAAAATTTTAGTTAGGTCATCTCAGGTAATAGACCTTTACTTTTAAAGCTCTTATAATGTTCAGTCTCAGCCCACATATCAACCCAACCAATATGTCAAGATTTTTTATGTTTCCAGAACCCGTGTGTCCCCCATCCCAGGCAAAGATGGCAAGAATTGGCAAAGATGGTGTTTTCCAGGAACTATGGAAACCACTAGAGATGGACATGAACCCTGGCAACGCAGGAGAAACACAACTTTCTATTAGTTTTATCAACCCTTACCACCTCAGCTATGGAAGTTTTAAATTTTATTAATCTTTCGCCATTCCTCACTACAGTTTTCAGTGTAAAGGGAAATGATACCTCGATTCACTCACATTTAGAAAGTTAATGTAGCCTATTTGCACATGTCTTTGTTCCATGTTGTTTTTTACTCAAGACTCAAATAGAGGATCTAATACCTACCCTAAATATGGTACCACATTTATTTTATTAATGTTATTATTTTCTTAGCAAGACGGGTTCGGAATCTTAAAGTGTCTTTCAAGTCTGTATTATTATCCACTGAGATTAAAATAATGTTTTGCTTTTGTTGATGCATCTGTAAAAAGGTAAATGTTCTCTCTTTGACAACCTAAATAATTTAATTCAGGTGACTCAACAGTATTATGCAAAATTTGGTAAATTGACAAACTATATATTCCTCTGATAAATATTAACAAGTAATGACAATGGTGTAGTAAGAATATTGTCCAAGAAAACAAGACTTATTTTTTTGAGACATGGTCTCATGCTGTCACCTGGGCTGGAGTGCAATTGTGTGATCAGAGCTCACTGCAGCCTCAGACTACTGGGCTCAAGTGATCCTCCTGCCTCAGCCTCCTGAGTAGTTGGGACTACAGGTGCATGCCACCATGCATGGCTACTTTTAAAAATATTTTTTGTAGAGATGGGGGTCTCACTTTGTTGCCCACACTGGTCTTGAACTCCTGGCTTCAAGCAATCCTCCCACCTCAGGCTCCCAAAGGGCTAGGATTGTAGGTGTAAGGCACTATGCCCAGCCCTCTTTTATTGGAATCAATAGTATATTAAGAGAGGATCATCTGTAAACAATGGGAGAAAGTGTCTGGTTTAATAAATTGTGTTGGAATAAGTGTTTGGCACTTTCACTTACATCTTGTAGCAATGACTTGTAATTTCCCCAGTATTCATCCCCCCATTCCTCTTTAACAATAAGTCTCTGGGTTTTAGTAGGGCACCTCAATGCCCAGCTGCACTCCTCCAGCTTTCTGGCAGGTAGGTAAACAGTGCAACTTCCTGGGTACTTTCTTAAAAAGGAAACTGCATAGTCTTCATTCTTTCTGCCTTCCCATGGCAGAGCACCCAGAATTCAGACTTGCCAGTGGCAAACCAGCAGTGGCCATGAGGATGAGGACAAAAATGTGGGGAGATGACAGAGCAGTTCGAGGGAAGGGGCTTGGATCCTTGGATGATCTTGTGGAACAGAGCCTCCTATCCTGCCCTGACCTCCTCCCTTAGCAACTCTTAGCATCGTATAGGAAAGTAATTATGAAATGGAATTAATAATTGAATATAAAAAAACAGAAGCCACAGACAAAAGATATAGACAGTTCATAGGAAAGGAAATAGGAATAGCTCTTAAACATATACCAGAACATTAATTTATTCTTAATAAGAAACGGCAAATTGAAATAGCATTTTTAACCTCTCAGATTGGCAAATAATTAATACAAACTGATAAAAACAGTAAGCTTCAAGTAAATAAATGAGGAAAGGATACGAATAAAAATCATACAGAAAAGGAAATACATATTGAAAACACCATGCCAACATTTCTATATATTAATTGGCAATGTTGATAATAATGTGGTGTAATGCATATGTTCCAACAAGGTTGAAATGATGAAATTAGGTATAACCCTTCAGGAGAACCATAAAATTATTTTTTTCTAGCCTTTGTCAATCTATTATAATGAAATGATCCAAAATATAGCAAAGGTTATATGCATGAAGACATTCATAACAATACCATTAATAATAATGAAAAATTAGAATCAAGATGCCCAACAAAAGACAAATGGTTATTATGTATCCATTTAGGGGAATTCAATCATTTAAAATAATACTAAGAAAACTGCAACAAATAGCAAAAAGATTGATATGTTTTTTTAAGTGGAAAAAGCAAGATTCAACACTGCACATACATTAATTTTGCTGTCACACTCTCTATGCCTACTTTGTCCACTCTATATTTTCAGCTCAGTTCTGTCTTTTCAGCATAATCTTGAATTTCAGGTACCTATCTCTATCTGTATATGCCCTATCCTTCTCCAATAAATCTTCCACACTTCTGCCAAATTAATTTGCTCACTGTTTATCCAACAAATATTTACCGAGTGCTAACCATCAGCCAGGAATAGTTCCAGAGGCGTGGGCTACTTCACTGAACAAAATCAAGATTTCTGATCTCACAGAGCATATGCTTGAGTTGGGGTGGGGCGGTGGAGGGCAAACAATAAACACAAGTCAAAAAAACTGTGCAGTAGGTTAGAAGGCACTGTAGGGCAGGTGGATGGGGGGTGGGACAGGACATCATATCAAATAGAACAGTCAGAATAGGAACTCATTGAGAAGGGGAGATTGGAAGAAAGACTTAAGGGGAGTGATGGAGTTAGCTAAGTGAGTATTTGAGAGAAAATTGCTCCAGATCGAGGGAACAGCCAGAGCAGAACTTCAAGGTGGGATTGTGCCTGCCCTGTGGAAGAACCGCAGGGGGCCACTGTGGCTGGAGTGGGAATAGTGGCAGATGAGGCCAGGTCATGCAGGCACATCGAGGCTCTGATCCAAGGCAGATGGGCAGCATTGCAGGGTCTGAGCAGCTTAGGGGCTCTGACTTGGGTTTTGGAAGAGCTCCTCTCCTGGGGTAAGGATGACACCACGTAGGCAATGGTGGAAGCATGCAGACCAATTTGGGGACTCTTCCAGACATCTCGGTGAAAGGTAGTGGTTCACACTAGGGTGGTAAGAAATGATTGGGTTTTGACTATCTTTGAAGGTAGATGTATATATATTTAATGAGATATGTGAGTAGAGAAAAGAAAGCCAGGATGACTCCAAGCACTTTGGCTTGAGCAACTGGAAGGATGTAATTGTCACCAACTGCGGTGGATGTGTGAAGTTTAGATGTCTACCAGACCTCCAAGGGGTGAAGTGGAGTAGACAGGTGGATGAGACACAGCCATGCTGCTTTTTTTTTTTTCTTGAGATGGAGTCTCACTCTGTTGCCCAGGCTGGAGTGCAGTGGTGTGATCTCAGCTCACTGCAAGCTCCACCTCCCGGGTTCATGCCATTATCCTGCCTTAGCCTCCCAAGTAGCTGGGACTATAGGCGCCCACCACCACACCTGGCTAATTTTTTTGAATTTTTAGTAGAGACGGGGTTTCACCTTGTCAGCCAGGATGGTCTTGATCTCCTGACCTTGTGATCCGCCCATCTTAGCCATGCGGCATTTTAAAGAAATGTTGATATCAATGTTTAACTATTGAAGGGCTGGGTTGTTATTGACTCCTTAGCATTATGTTACGTTCTTTGCTTCCATTGCAGTTTTCCTTTTATTTTAGAGACAGTCCTTTAGTTTTGGGTCTCAAAGGTCCAGATGAGTCTGTATCCTGGGTGCTTTGTCTATGGTGCATCAAATGAGCTGGCGGAGTGAACAGTACTCCTTTTCCCTGAGCTCCTTTCCAGCTCCGCCTAGGCCACTGTCCCCATTGTACCCTCTGCAACTCACCCAGACCCATCTCCCCCATTTCCTCTAAATAGCCTGGGTGTCCCCCACATTGGGAGCCTTCTTTCAGGCTCTCAGCCTTCCCTAATGCCAAATGCCACCTCCCTCATCTTCTTACATGTTTGTCAATGAAAGGACTGAAGACACACGAAGGTAAATATCACCAAATGATAGAAGCTGTGCCATGATAATGGGCTTCTGATTGTCTTCTGCATTTTTGAGGAATTCTGTAGTTGAGTTACATTGTTCAAACACCATATTTACCTATTGAAAGTACATTATTTTTCTTTCCTTCCAAATTAACTGCAGAGAGCTTGACTGTAACAGTCTGACGTGGCTGTGGTCTTTTTAGTTGACATATACCTGCTAAAGATGTGTGTTATAATAAAAGTACGGCTGGGATTGTCTTCCTTCAACCTCCACTGAAATGCTGGGGATTTAACGTTCTGATGGCATTTGGAGATGAGCCAACTCACAAATGAATCCAAAATGATAGTTGTGTGTTTTCTGCAAAAATGAAACCTTGAGCTCTTAGACAGGAAGGTCCATTCCCCCAAGCAGAGCTTAAGAGGTTGTGACGGATTTGTTTCTGAGCATATGGTGAAAAGAGAAGTCTGAGCCCCAACTTGTTTACCTGTCTGGTGGCTGGTTGGGACCCAGGGTGGTAGGTGGGTCTGGGGGAAAATGTGCATGAGAACATGTCAAAGGGAGTGTGACAGAACTCCAGGGTGTCTAGCATGAGTCGTCCTGGCTTCAAATTCTTGCCCTCTGTGACCCAAGACACATTTCTTAATATTTGGCCCTCTGTGTCGTTATTTTAAAACTAGCGATAATAAAAACTGTCATAGGGCTTGTGCATGTGTGCAAGGACTTTGAGCATTTGGAACACAGGTGTGCCTGACCCACTATGCTCACAGTAAATATTAATTTCCTTTCTTCTCATTGGAATATTATATACTATTTGACATGTTATTGATACAAGAAATCCACACCCTGAGGTGGTTTGTAAAAGATTTTGTTGATATCAGAGATGCCTTAACACTCACCTCGTTCTCAAATAATCGGGCTGAATGTTTGTATGATGACAACTGATAGTTACAGAACGCAAGCTGGGAGCCTCGGCACCTTGTGTCTATTTACCTGACAGTCCGAGGAGGTGAGAACGGACGTGAACATCCCCCTCTTACAGTGAGGAAGAAGTCAGGGAGACTTGAGCAAAATGGCCAGATGTGAGCTGGCGAGGTGCTTGGCCCCGACATGGCACAGTCTATAACCAGGAGAGATAGGTTTTGGAGAGGCTGCCCGGGCTCTCCCCACTGCACCATGCTACCCTCCTGCGAATGCCCATCCATTCATACTACCTCTGTCTTTGTGGATGTGAAAGTCCCTATCAAAGGGCACCCAGTTCCTAAATATACAAGTAGCCTCTGCTGAGTCAGCCCTGTTGACTAGGCACATGCAAAGATCTTAATTCACTGTGACTGTAACACAGCTATTTTCACCCTTCCTGTTTGACTATTAGACTCACAGTGACATTGCAAACATGTGGCACAATTGAAATAAAGCATTCTTGGAAGCTAGCTTTGCAGCAGGATTGTCAGGACAAGTATTGTGTATCCAAAGGTCCTCTCCTGTGTTCTGTTGAGCCCCAGCCCTATGGAGTGACCCCAGAAAACGCTTTCCTTCCAATTTCATCATTTATGCTCTCTGCCAAGCACCTCACCAGCTCACATCTGGCCACTTTGCTCAAGCAGCATGGGCAAGTCAATACCTTGAATCATTCAACAGAGGCATGTCACTGTTGACATGTCAGGATGTCAAAGTCAGCTCCTGCTCTGCTGGAAGGTGTTAAATTTCAGTGCATTTCTGTAAAGACCTCCTCAGGTCTGTATGGTTTTGAAATATCAAGGCCCCATATTCATCTCTTTTACTACTGTTGACATCTGACCCACTAAAAATTGCCTCTGAATCTTGTTCAAACATTTGAACTTCTCTATCTTATTGTTTCTGATGCTCAAGAGAATGTCAATAAACAGCAGGAATCCGATGGCTCTATCAGTAGTCCCTATGCATTGTCTGCTTGGCTAGGAATCCGTCTTAAGCTCTGTGCATGAACAAAAGCAAAATCTGTGTCCAGAAATTCCAGCATGAGTACGCACAGGAAAAGACCACAGGAGAGTGTTTGCTGATGAAACTGGCATTCCTCAAACATGGAAGGTGGTATCTATTCAATAAATGCCAGATGCCTGAGGTAACTCACTGCAGGAAGTGACAGCTGGGGTGGGGAAGGAGGAGGAGGGAAATTGGCTAAATTAAAATTTAGATCAGCGTTAACACTCTTACCTGTGTGAAACTCACAATGCAATCTTAAATGAGCTAAAATTCTTTGGGATCAAAATACTGTCTGGCCAGCATTGATATCACACTACCTATGTTACAATCCCTGCCATTCCCATCTGCTCTGCTTGGTACCCAAATGCAGTGAACAGCAGATGACTCACTGCGCCCCCTTGACAGGGGATCATCTCTACGGGGCCTTTCACACTTGGTGGCCATTGGAACCCCCAGGGGAGTGGGATGTTTATTAGAGACAGATGCTGGGCTGGGCATGGTGGCTCTTGCCTATAATCCCACCACTTTGGGAGGTTGAGGTGGGTGAATCACTTGAGCCCAGGAGTTGGAGAGCAGCCTGGGCAACATGGTGAAACACCATCTCTACAAAATACACAACAATGAGCCAGTGTGGTGGTGTGCACCTGAAGTCCTAGCTACTTGGAAGGCTGAGGTGGGAGGATCAATTCAGCCTGGGAGGTCGAGGCTGCAGTAAACTGTGATTGAGCCACCATACTCCAGCCACCACCACACTCCAGCAAAACTCTGTCTCAAACACACACACACACACACACACACGCACACACACACCCCAAAAAGCCGAAGACAGATGCTGGGCCAACCCCCTGCATGTCTAAATCAAAATGCTGGGGCAAAGCCTGAGAATTTGCTTTTCTGGTAATTCCTTGGAGATGCTGATGCTGCTGGCCCACAGGCCACACTTTGAGAACCACTGTTCCACGTAAACATAGACCGTGAATTTCTTTTACCTTTTGTAAATCCAGTAGCACTGGATTAAAGGTGGGAAAGAAATTGGCTTTGGAATCAGACAAACCTGGGCTAGAATCCCAGCCCTGCCAATTACCAGCTGTGTAAAGCTAGAGAAATTACTTAATCACTAGGAGTGTCTGATTCTTTATCTATAAGATTTAGATAATAAGAATCAACTGGCAGAGTTGTTGCAAGGATACAAAGTCTGCCTAGATTACACAAATATTAGCTAATAAAATCTCCGCTACCCCAGACTTTGCTCTCCACATAAGCCTTGATTGCATATAATAAAGTCCAAATCACCAACCTTTCAAACATACCTCTATAATGCCCCAATAAACAGGAATCTCTTTCTGGAACATTTGGATTCTGATTCATATTAATATTGCTTTTTGGCTTTGGGTACTATTTGACCAGACCACAACATAGGAGGCTATAGTTTTGTAATTGATTTTTGTCTTTTAAAAGAGAATATCAACCTAAACCACAATAGTAAATGGGCCAGAATCGAGGTACGACACACTGAGAATTTCATATCCAATACGTTAGCTGTTAAAGTTTGGTCTGAATGTTCTCAATTATCTCCTGGGTGACAAACGTGGCAATGCCTCTGTGGTGAATTCTAGCTGATTCTGCTATTTGCTAGTGTTGTACACAACTATATGGTAGACCTCCATTAAGCCTCCCCCAGATAATTTCCTCCTATAATAATTTCCAAAAGAAAACTGGGAGCAGACCAGTGATGAGTCAATGCAGTGGCTAAGAACAGAGGCTCAGAAACAGCTGAATCTCTTCCCAATAGTCCTCTGAGCTCGATCATGTCCACGTTCCATGTAGTTAAACACCAGTCACCCAATGAACTTTTGTCAGGTGATGTTTCATAGCAGCCTGTTCACAGTAGCCAAAGACTGGAAACAGCCCAAATGTCCATTGGCCTATACCCATAATGAAATATGCAGTCTCAAAGAGGAAGGAGATTCTGACACAGGCTACAACCTGGATGAACCTTGAGGACATTGCGCTAAGTGAAATAATCCAGTCACAGAATAACAAATAAGAGGTATGATTCCACCTATATGAGGTCCCTAGGACAGTCAGATTCATAGAGACAGAGAGTAGAATGGTAGCTGCCAGGGACTGGGGGGAGGAATGGAGAGTGAGGGTTGAACGTGTATGGTTTCAGTAGGGAAAAATGAAAAAGTTCTGGAGATTGATGGTGGTGATGGTTTCACAGTAATTTGAATGTACTTAATGCCATAAAACTGGAGAGTTAACAATGGTTAAGATGGCAAATTTTATGTTATGTATATTTCACTACAATAACAAGCAAAACAAAACAACTCAGGTTAAGTTCAGCTGCAGGTAGGGATACAAGAGTGATTGTCAGATAAATTCTGAGAATGAAGAGAAGCTTCTACATTACTGTGTAACATGAGAGTTAATCCATCATGGCATCTGGAGGCTGCCTGAATGCCCCTTTAAATCTGTACTGCAAGCAAGTAACAGAAAGAAATAACTTATGTGAGGAAAGGATATTATTCTGATGAAACCAATAGGCCTATAATACGATGTAGGTATGTCAAGTAAGAGCCCCAGAAGTTTTACCAGTGTCTCTAAAACAGAAGGTAGCTGTTGAGAGGTGGTGGGAATTAAATCATTTATTTTCCCCTCTGCAGTTCAGGCAACACTTTTCTTACATTCACCAGCAGATTCTATCCCATATAATTGAATCCGTGGGGAGTATTTTGCTGTTCTATAAAGTGACTTTTACTGACAAATTCATTTTGCAAAGATTGCAGAAGAAGGATCTGCTCCCCACGTTCCCCTGTGTCCCTTCAGGCAGAATGAGCTCCTGGGCAGAGGCGGTGGGAACTTCAGAATCCCTCCCCTGCTTCTCAGCTGCGCTTTTCCTTTCGCATGTCCGGGTCTCGGGCTTTCCTTTCCTTGGTGCTCTTGCTAACTCATTCATACCTGGGCACACATGAAGGCACAGGGAGTTGCTAAACTCCATAGTTAAATAAAGGACAGCGTGAGGCTGTCCTTTAGAATGTATTACACAATTACTGAGGTGTGGCAACACACAAGAAGAGGAACGTTTCTGAGCACCTACGTGCTAGACGCTATACAGAGACTTTCCTCACTTAATCCTCATCACATTTCTGGCCGGGCGCGGTGGCTCACGCCTGTAATCCCAGCACTTTCAGAGGCCATCGCAGGCGGATCATCTGAGGTCAGAAGTCTGAGACCAGCCTGGCCAACATGGCGGAACCCTGTTTCTACTAAAAATACAAAAATTAGCCGGGCATGGTGGCGCACGCCTGTAATCCCAGCTCCACGGGAGGCTGAGACAGGAGAATCACTTGAACCCAGGAGGTGGAGGTTGCAGTGAGCCGAAATTGTGCCACTGCACTGCAGCCTGGTCAACAGAGCAAGACTCTCAAAAAAAAAAAAAAAAATTCTGCATCATTGCTACCCTTACATTACAACTGTGTAAATTCAGGCTCAGAAACTTTTTATAAAGGACCTAAAGGAGATCCCATGGCTGTAAGTGGAAGAAATAGAATTTGAAACCAGATGGTTAGGATTCAAGGCTTTTGCATTTCTTAGTACTCCTCATGGGGAAAACCACTGGTGTGATTTTCCCTTGTCATCTTTGGTCAAATTTTAGCATCTGAACTGTTTAAAAGGACAGATTCATCCGCACAGCAGATGCTTCAATGTTTGTTTGTAAATAAAGAAGGCAAGTAGGAAAGGGTGAAGGAATTTATTATGTGATTTAGTACTTCTCAGAGGGACAGGCAATGTGAGAAGGCAAATAGAAACCTCATCACAGTACTTGTAACGTCAGAGTAGTGCAAAAGGAGAGTTGGTTAGAAATATTGGGGCAAATAGTGTATGAAAGGAGTGCCAAGACCAAGTCATACTATTTGGATGCAAGATTTTTTTTTTTTTAAGAACACAGACTGTGACATACAGTTTTAAGGTGATGTTTTGAGGGCATCTGTACTCCATTCTCCCCTTGAAAATCTCCCAAACAATAGGAGAACTGATATAAGACACTTTTTAAAAGAAAGTGGAAAACATCAGTAAATCCCACTTAAAATTTATAATCAAGACCTAAAAAGTGCATTGAAGATAAATCAGGAGTGGGAGAAGACACAGAGACACGATGCCTCAGGCAAGGTCAGCAGAGCGTGAGTCTCCACAGTGTGTAAGTGCGGGAGGGAAACTGACAGCTCCTCACAGGGGCTGCCTGTGTCCCAGATGAAGACAGTGACGGAGAGAACACATGAACATGCCGTCCTTGTAGGAAGCTGTTAGTAAGGCTGGATAAAGGACACAGAGTCTGAATTGTGACTAGCTCTAGAGCTGCTAATTTCCGTGGGCTGAAAAAGTAAAGATTACAATAACACCTGCTTTCCCCCACCACGTGTGTCTCTCTTTCTCTCTCTTCTCTCTCTCTCTCTCTCTCTCACACACACACAATCAATTTTGCATTAGAAAGACCTTCATTTTGATTAAGATACAAATTTTGCTAGTTCACACCACTCTTCCTTTCCCACATGAATATTCTGAAAAGAACTCATAAAATATAATAAAGAAAAAAGAAAAGTAATAAAACATAAAATCACAAAAACTGACAAAAAAGAAATAGAAAACTGGAATGTCTTGTTAAGGAAATTGAATCAGTAGTTTAAAATCCCCCCACAAAATGAACACCAATCCCATATGGTTTTACATGTAGGTTCCACCATGTATTCAAGGAATCCTAATCTTACGCAAAGTTTTTCTGAAAACTGAAAATAAAGGATCACCCCCAACTCATATTTAAGGTGAGCATAACATTGACCCTCAAATTTGACAGGAAAAGGGAGTACAAGAATGAAGAATTATAGGCCAAACTCATAAACATAGATTCTATTATTTTACTATATTAACAGATTAAGAAAAAACCAAACACATCATTTTAATATGTGACTGCAAAAGCATATATTATAACACCCAATTATTATATAAACTCTTAGCATACACGATAAAGTATGGGTATCAAAAAACCTATAGCAAAAATTATACTTAGTGATGAAATAATATAAATATTCCTTTAAAATCAGGAAGAAGCAAGAATGTTCACTCTCACTTTTTGTAATCCACATTGTACTAGAAGTCCCAGCCAACGCAGCAAGAAAAACAAATACCAAGTGTAAGGATTTGAAAGAAAAAAATGTCATTCTTGACATATAATATCAAAGTCTACATAAGAAAGAGTGTTCATCAAGTTGCCAAATAAAAGTTCTATATTTTGAAAGATTTCATTGCTATATAACAATAACGACAAACAGAAAATATAATTTAAGAAAGAAGATATTACTAAAATAGTAAAAAAAAAAGAACATACCTGCTAATGAATTAAACAAAAGATGTGCAAGAATAGTACAGAAAAAAAATGAAAACTTTGTGAAAGAAAACACAGAGTGATATTTCCAAGTATTTTCTTGTTACACACATAGATTTTTCCTCCCCGGAATGAATCATGTTAATGTTCTTCTCCTCCATGCCTGCCAAACTGTGGACACTGGGCTACTCCAGAGAGAAACGGAGCCAGCTTCTGTCTTCCCTGCTACAGCTTGTGCTCCGGAAGGAGTCACTCATCAAAAGCAATTGATGAAATAATTATTGAATGACTATTACGTAACATGCCTCCAAGAAGACATACAGAGTGCAACAAGCATGTGAAATAGGAAGCTTTCATAGCCTGGATTTCAGGGAGCGAGCTCAGATCTCAAAGAGTCACAGTAACGACGGGAGATGAGGGGAAAGACTACTCCCAGTTGAAGCAAACAGCCTGGGCAAAGGCACTGGGGCAGAGAGGGCTATGCCCATGCACAGATTTGGAAACTCCTCCTCTTTTTTTCGTGAATAAATTATGACATATTTTCTCATCAACAAGTACTTTCTGTGGCATCATTTTAAGTGGCTGAATAGTGTTTCAATATAATTTATCGAACTAATTGCTTTTTTAAAAATTGGAATTATTGTAATTTTTATTGATACATACTAATTGCACATACTTATGGGGTACATGTGACAGTTTAATATATGCATATGATGTGTAGTGATCAGAGTAGGATATCAATAGCCTCAACCATTTATCATTTCTTTGTGTTGGTAACATTTTAAACATTCCCTCCTATTTTGAAATATACAATACGCTATTGTTAACCATAGTCACCCTACTCTGCTATTGAACATTAAAACTCATTCCTTCTATCTAAACATATGTTTGTACCCATTCGCCAACCTCTCTTCATCCTCCTCCACTTTTCCCTAGTCCCTGAAAACTATCATTCTACTCTCCGCCTCTATGAGATTAACTTTTTAAACTCCCATATATGAGTCAGAACATGTGAAATTTGTCTTTCTATGTCTGGCTTATTTCACTTAACATTCGGTTCCATCCACGTTGCTGCAAATGACGGGTTTTCATTCATTGTTGTGGCTGAATAGTACTGCACTGTGTATATGGACCACATTTTCTTTATTCATCTGTTGAGGAGTTTTTTGTGCATTCTCACCAGCATTTGTTATTTTTTATCTTTTTTATTTTTATTATTTATTTATTTATTTTTTTAGATGGCATTTCACTCTTGTTGCCCAAGCTGGAGTCCAATGGTGCGATCTTGGCTCACCACAACCTCCACCTCCCGGGTTCAAGCGATTCTCCTGTCTCAGCCTCCCAAGTAGCTGAGATTACAGGCATGCACCACCATGCCTGGATAATTTCGTATTTTTAGTAGAGATGGGGTTTCTTTGTGTTGGTCTTGAGCTCCCGACCTCAGGTGATCCAGCCGCCTCAGCCTCCCAAAGTGCTGGCATTACAGGCTTGAGCCTTATTTTTTATTTTTTTTATAATAGCCATTTTAACTGGGGTGAGATGATATCTCATTGTCGTTTTGATTTGCATTTCCCTGATGATCAGTGATGTCAAATATTTTTTATACACCTGTTCACCATTTGTAGTCTTCTTGTGAGAAATTTCTATTCAAAACTTTTGCCCACTTTTTAATGGGATTTTTCTTTTCTCTTGCTGAACTGAGTTCCTTGAATATTCTAGATATTCATTTCTTGTCAGATGAATAGTTTGTAATTATTTTCTCCTATTCTACAGGCTGTCTTCTCACTGCTGAGTGTTTCCTTTGCTATGCAGAAGTGGCTTAGTTTAATATGTCTCATTTATTTACTTTTGTTTTTGTTGCCTGTGCTTTTGAGGTCTTAGCTATAAAATCTTTGCCTAGACCAAGTCCTGAAGCATTTCCCACATTTTTTTTTTCTAGTAGTTTTATAGTTTGAGGTCTTATGTTTATGTCTTTAATGTATTTTGAGTTGATTTTTTTAATATGGTGAGAAATAGGAATGAATATCAGGTTTCTCCATGAATATCAGGTTTCCCTACTCCATTTATTGAAGAGGCTGTCCTTTTCCCAATGTTCATGGCACTTTTGTCAAAAATACGTTGGCTGTAAATATGTGGATGTTTTCTGGGTTCTCTATTCTTTTCCATTAGTCTATGTGTCTGATTTTATATCAATACCATGCTGTTTTGGTTACTATAACTTTGTGGTACATTTTGAAGTCCAGTAGTGTGATGCCTTCAGATTTGTTATTTGTTTTTTTGCTTTGTTTTGTTTTTGGCTCAGGATTGCTTTGGCTATTCAAGGTCTTTTGAGGTTCCACACAAATTTTAGGATTGTTTTTTCTATTTTTGTGAGGAATATAATTGATATTTTGATAGAGATCATATTAAATCTGTACATTGCTTTGGGTAGTATGGTTATTTTATCGGTATTAATTCTTCCAATCCATGAGCATGGAATATCTTTTCATTTCTTTTTGTCCTCTTCAATTCATTTCATCGATGTTTTAGTTTTCAGTATAGAGGTCTTTCATCACTTTGGTTAAATTTATTCCTAGGTGTCTTATGTTTTGTAGCTACTGTAAATGAGATTGTTTTCTTGATATTTTTTTTCAGATACTTCAGTTAGCATATAGAGATGCTACTGACTTTTGCGTGTTGATTTTGTGTCCTGCAACCTTACTGAATTCATTTATCAGTTCTTATGAGGTTTTTTCCTTTTTTGGCTGATCCTTTAGGTTTTTGTATATATAAGATCATGTCATCTGCATACAGGGACAATTTGGCTTTCTCTTTTCTAATTTGGAGGCTTTTTATGTCTTTCTATTATCTGGTTGCTCTAGTTAGCACTAGCAGTACTATGTTGAGTGAGAATGGTGAAAGTGGACATCCTTGTCTTGTTTAGTGCTTAGAGGAAAGACTTTGTCATATATGGCCTTTATCATGTTGAGATATGCTCCTTAAATGAATAATTTGTTGAGAGTTTTTATCATGAAGGGATGTTGAGTGTTATCAATTTTTTTCTTCATCTACTGAGATAATTTTATGTTTTTTCTTCTTCATTCTGTTATTTTAGTGTAACATATTTATTAATTTGCTTATATTGAAACACCTTTGCATCCCTAGGATAAATCTCACTTGATGATGATGTATTATCTTTTTAAAGTGTTATTGCATTTGGTTTGCTGGTGTTTTGTTGGGAATTTCTGCATCTATGCTTATCAGGGATATTGGCCTGTATTCCCTTTTTTATGTTTTGTCCTTCTCTGGTTTTGGTATCAGGGTATTGTTGGACTCACAGAATGAGTTTGAAAGAATTCCCTCGTCTTCCATTTTTTGGAATAGTTGAAGAAGAATTGTTTCTTCTTTAATACCTGTGAAGTGTTCATTTTTCTTTCAAAGTTTGGTGGAATTCGTCGGTGAAGCCATCTGGTCCCGGGCTTTTCTTTGTTGGGAGGACTTTTTATTACTGATTCAATCTTGTAACTAATTATTGGTCTGTTCAGGCTTTTTATTTCCTCTTGGTTCAATCTCGGTAGGTTACATGTGTCCAGGATTTTGTCCATTTCCTGTAGGTTTTGGAATTTGTTGGTATATATAGTTGTTCATAATTGTTTCTAATGATACTTTGCATTTTTGCAGTATCTGTTGTAATATTTCATTTTTCAGTTCTGATTTTATTTATTTGGATCTTCTGTCTCCTTTTCTTAGTCTATCTAATGATTTTTAAAATTTTGTTTTTCTTTTAAAGAACCAGACTTTTTATTTCATTTTTTTTTTGTAGTTATTTGGGGTCTCTATTTCATTTAGTTTTGCCCTGTTCCTTTCTTTCCTTCTACTAATTTTCCCTTTGGTTTGTTCTTTCTTTCCTATTTCCCTGAAGTGCCATATTAGGTTGTTTATTTGAAAGGTTTCTATTTTTTTGATGTTCCTTTTAGAACTGATTGTGCTATATCCCATTGGTTTTGATATGTTGTGTTCATATTTTCATTTGTTTCAATAAATTTTTTATTTCCTTCTTAATTTCTTCACTGATCCATTGGTTGTTCAGGATTATGCTATTTGATTTCCATATTTTTATAGTTTCTTAAGTTCATCTTCTTATTGATTTCTAGTTTTATCTGCTGTGATCTGAAAAGATACTTGATATGATTTCAATATTTTAAAATTTGTTGATACTTGGTTTGTGGACAACATGTGGTCTAACATGGAGAGTGTTCCATGTGCTTATAAGAAAATGTATTCTGCAGCTGCCGAATGAACTATTCTGTAATTGTCTGTTAGGTCCATTTGGCCTATAGGACAGATTAAGTCTGATAATTCTGTGTTGGTTTTCTGTCCAGATGACCTGTCCAATGCTGAAAATGGAATGTTCAAGTCCCCAACGATTATTGTATTGGGATCTGTCTCTCTCTCTCTCTCTCTCTCTCTAGCTCTAATAATATTTGTTTTATATATCTGGGTGCTGTGGCATTGGGTACATATATATTTACAATTGTCATATCCTTTTGCTGAATTTTTTTATCATTATATAATAACCTTTGTTGTCTCTTTTTATGTTGCTGTTGTTTTACTTAAAGTCTATTTTGTCTGATATAAGTATAGCTTCTCCTGCATGCTTTTGGTTTCCATTTGCATGGAATATTTTTTTCCATCACTTCACTATCACTCTCTGTGTGTCTTTACAGGTGAAGTGAGTTTCTTCAGGTCAGCATATAGTTGGGTCTTTTTTTTTCTTAATCCATTCAGTAGTGTAATATCTTTTAATTTGGGAATTTAAGCCATTTACATATCGACAGGTGAAGACTTACTCCTGTCATTTTGTTAATTGTTTTTCTGATTATTTTGTTTATCCTTTGTTTCTTTCTCTTTTATTATCTACCTTACAATTGCTGGTTTTTTTGTAGTGATAACATTTGACTCCTTTCTCTTTCTCATTTGTGTATCTGCTCTAACAGTGACTTTTGTACTTTTGTGTATTTTCATGATTGATATAATCCTTTCTGAACCAATTTCTTATTACACATTTCACTTGTTTCTTTTTATCTTCTATTATCAATGCTGTTTTGAAGTACATGCTTCTCTGAGTATCTGTGTATTTATTTCCTCAGAAAAATTCCTAGAAGAGGAACTATTTTACCAGGGGGAAAACAAAGTTAAGATGTTTACATATTGTTAAAATATGATACAGAATGCTTATGCAGGTTATAGCCCCATGAACAGAGCATGAGAAATCTAGTTCCACATGCGAATGCTGATGATTATTAGCTCTATAAATCTTGCTAATTTTATAATGAACAAATGGTATATAGTTATTTTATATTTTTTATGTGTGTTTGTTTATTCCTGGTAAATATTAACATAGCAATCAACTAAATTTCTTCTTTAATTATTTAAATACTTATATTCTTTGCCCAGTTTTCTAATATATTTTTTCTTGATTTAATTTTAAGAGCTTTCATGTACTAAATATCATTTTCCAGATTTTCCCCACATTATAGGTGGCCTTTTAATCTCTTTCTGTTTTTTTTTCACATTCAAAAGCATATCAAATCTTTCCATACATACCTTTTGTGCAGTTGTGCCAATATATCTGTCATACAAATTCCTACATTTAGAATTACTGAACCAAAGATAAGGTGCATTTAAGATGTCAATAGATGTTACTGATTATATAACCCATTTTATGAACACCACAACCAAATGAAATAGCTATTATTTTCACCATTACATAGATGAGGAAACTGAGGTTCTCAGAGCAACTTTCTCAGCGGTACACAGCTTGTAATTGGAAGAGTTCAGAATGGAATCCAGGTCTCCAACTCCTAGCCACAATGTACATTATCTCACTGGTATCTTCTGCAAGAAAATAAAGTACTTAATTTGCAAGTTCTCAAACTTTTCCTCTACCAGAAATTAGCACTGTAGAGGGCAAATTAAACAGTTTAAAAATAATAAACATCAAAAGAGAACATGACCTAAGTTTGGAAAGAGAAATCTAAATTTGCTGCCAAGTGATGGCCTCAGCACTGAAGCCTGCTTGCAGCATCTGATGCAGCGTGTTGCTTAGAATAGGCATCTAGTTCTATTTTTAGGAATCACCCCTCCATGTCAAATCACGTAAAACACATTCCTGTGTCCTCAGTATTTTTTAAATGTCTCTGAGTATTTTAGAACCTGTGGGAAATCTTATAAGAAAAAAATTGCAGGCATTGAAAAAATAGATTTTCGATTATATTCTGCATAGGTGGCTCACATCTGTAATCCCAGCACTTGGGAGGCTGAGGTGGGTGGATCACCTGACTCCAGGAGTTTGAGAACAGGCTGACCAACATGGCAAAACCCTATCTCTACCAAAAACACAAGCTGGGCATGGTGGTTCATGCCTGTAATCCCAGCTACTTGGGAGGCTGAGGTATGAGAATTGCTTGAACCTGGGAGGTAGAGGCTGCAGTGAGCTGAGACCGTGCCACTGCACTCCAGCCTGGGTGACAGAGCAAGACTGTCTCAAAAAAAAAAAATTTAGATAAAAACATTAAAAAATCATTTCAGCTTTGTGGGTAACATGAGAATAAATATGCACTTTTATATGTTACTCTTTTTTCAACTAAAAAACAATTTGTGACATTTCAAAATAGTAATAATGTAATGAACATTTCTGTCATAGTAAATAACTGTAGCTACTCTCCCAGAAGTCATTGAGTATTTCGGAAGTCTCCCAGGACTGAAACATGTTGCCAATGAACTTGACTATTTCGAAGACAATGTCTTCTAGTCCCTTGACTATGCTGTAACCATACAAGATAAGCTTCTCATGTCAATGAAAACTTACCTCTTAACGAATAGAGATCTCTCTTTGGATGCAAGGTAACCTAATGAGATATTACAGATATAAGAGGAGAAAGATGGTGACACAGCCACAGTTAAGGATTGTGGTGTCCAGAATCCACTTTAGACAATAATTGGAGGCAGAAATAGGATCACTGTGGAGCTCACAGGAAGGAGGCAATGGTGGTGTGGAATGCTATATTTCATAGATTCCAACACATGCATATTTTCCTATAGTAACATCTCTGACGTTGTGATGTGTACTGCAATCAACAACACCTTCCAGTAGACAGCTTGCCACAGTTTATTTATCAGCGATTTTTTTTCTTCCTTAGTGGTACAGAAAATAATGGTGCATCTTACAACTGCCGGTGTCCTCACTGTGATGAAGAATGAATACTTATTACCAGTGAGCAAAGCGTGGAGGACCTTAATGAGGGGCAGGTGGCCACTGTTCACACTCACTGTTATCAGTTAATTGTGATTATGGCATGAGAGCCTAGCACAGAGGCTTCAGTGCAAGGTGAGAAGGATATAAAGTGTTTGAGGAGGAGAAGGAAGGTAAAAAAAAGAAAAAAAAGATGATGAGGAAGGATCTAGCCCTAGACTGGCATGAAAAATTGTCATATTGCTTCATCTCCCAGAACCAAAGAAGCTGTTTTTAAAAAATAATAAACACATTCTTGTGTATTTGCAGTACCACCTGAAAACTAAGTAAATCAGGGTTTTCACAGAAAATATTGAATTGTTTTGAACACAGCATTTGTACCTATTGATTGTGATTTGTAACAATTAATTAATACTCAGATGTAACAGCTAAACAAAACACTGCTCTTCTACAACATGATTATAGAATTGATTTTCTACAAAACATTTTAAAGGAATGTGAAGTTAAATAGCTAGCAAGATGCAAGGAGGCTGGGTTTAGAATTTGAACTGGAATCAATTCCAGCCTTTTTAATTTGGAAAAGTGGTGGCAGGATGCAAGGCTGTGGCACCAGAGACACTTGACCTAGTAACGTCCAAGCCTGCACTTCCTGCACTGAGTGGGAAGTTGGATGAGAGGACTCAGGTCTTTCACCTGTACATGCCTATAGCATCATCGGAGACCGTTGTCTGAAAAGGCTGCCTGGCTCACCAACTCTCATATAAAGAGAAAAAAAAATCCCACAGCCACTGGTCTTCAAAGGACAGACATGTGGACCTGGTTGGGATGGGGTTGAGGGCAGACTTAAAACGCTTCATGGAAAGGCTCATCTGAGATAGGCTTTGAAGGTGGGACTGCATGACGTGCTGATGGGCAGGACAGATGGATGTATGCCACAGAGGAGGAAAATCATGTGCTAATGCAAAGTGGCGGGGAACATGATCTATAGGACAGTGGCTCTCAGTCGTGGCTGTATATGGGAATCACCTGGAGTGCTTGGAAAAAGCCATGCCTGTGCTGGGGGCTTCCCCTGTCCAGCCAGCTCCTCGCCATTGGCACAGGCTCTGCTGGTGCACAATCATGCAGTTCTTCCCCACTCCAGGTCCACTGAATCAGAATCTCAGAGGCTGGGGTTGAGACAGTGATATTTAATTTTTTTCAAGTTATTCTATTATGCAGTCAGAGTTGAAAGACTTATGACTTTTGGTACAGTGGGTAGAAGAGTGTCACTGAGGTTCAGGCTACGAGTTAGGAAGATCGGAGAGCAGAATGGAGAAGTAGACTGGGTTCATTTACCTGGGGGCATTTATACTCATTTTGTTCTAGAAGGAAAAGTCAGGTCAATAGCCTCTGGTGATTCAGAGGTTGTGGGCAGCATTAAGGGACTCAAGAGATAATAAGGCATTGGGACAGTGTCAATAGGGAGCAGCCCCTCACCCCTAGATCTGGGGAAAGAAAGGGGCAGAATGCTGGAGGAGGGGCCAGCCAGCAGGGCTGTGCTCTTGGGGGGATCCAGTCACTGCTCAGTAGCACTGAGCAGGCAAGGTGTGGGCAAGACAAACGCCACCTCTTTCTCCTCTTGTCCATCAATCTCTTGTTGCTTCTTCCAGTTGGTTGAGCCCAACCAGAGGCCACAGGCGAGAAAGCCCAGGCAATTCTGCCCTTAGAGATCAGCCTCCTAGAGCCCCGGGATGAGCGTGGGGTGGGGTGGGGGGAGGCAAATGGATTATAACCAGCACAACACTAAAGGCACGGTTGGAAGTTTTGCCTAAATTCAATAGGCAGTGGTAAACCGCTGGAGGCTTTTGAGTGGGATTGTGATTAGAGCCATGCTTTTAACATGTTTAAACTGTCATGATATTAAAATTAATGTAAGTGAGGGAAAATATTGGTATGTAGGTTGGTTAAGGCCAGGAGGAAGCAGGAGATTTTCTGCAGGCACGCCAGCCTTGGCACTGCTCTGCCAGGTCAGAGGCTGTCCCCAGGGCTGATAATGACGGCGGGGAGTGTGGGTGATCTGCTGGCAGCTGCCCTGACCTTGGCCTGCCTGTGCAGTTTGAGCTTGCTGCAGATACTCTATTCTGAAGAACAAAGCCCTGTCTGTTAATTATTCTTCTAGTCGCTAAGAGAATTAACCAAGGTTTATGGGATTGATTCATCTCTCATCAACATGAAAGCACTAGGAAAATGTTGGCGAACACACAGGGACATGTCGATTCTGGATTCCTGCGTGGGACTCAGGAATGGATTGTTCCTTAAGGGATGTGTGGGAGGGACAGGGGTCTTTTCCAGCTGAAGCCACCCTGGGAAAATGCAGTGTTGGGAGGAGAATTCTGGTCCAGCAATGTGGCTCTCCACTTTTGAATGAGAAAAATGCCTCTGTAGGCTTTTCAGTAATGAGCATCTGTGAAGTGGGGAATCAGATTATCAGAACTGAGTGCTTGTGGTTGGGGATCCAATCAAGGCATCTTCTTTTGCCTGAAATGGGCTGGTGAAGTCTATTCATAAAGGAAGAGCTAACACGTAGAAGAGAGGGCAGAACTCCCAATGCTCTTCTTGGAGTAAGAACCAAACTAAAAGGGAATGTTATACAGATCCTTGTTTTCGATCAACATGTGCAAAAACTCCAACACTCAAAGTTGCCCAGCAAAGGAAAGGGCTGTCTTGTGAAATGGTGAACTCCTCATCTTTTTGAGGACCCAAGCAGATGTCTGGCAGCTACTTTTATGACAGATATTCTGGAAGGCATTCCTGCAAGGGCACTAGAGCAATGACCAGGTTAGGTGGCCCTCTGTTAGGGGCTGAATTGTGTTCCCTTTCCCATGCGAAATTCATATGTTGAAGCCCTGGGAACTCCTAGTAACTTAGAATGTAACCTTATTTGAATTAAGGTCTTTAAAGAGGTAATTAAGTTACAACATTGTCTTTTGCATGGGTCCTAATCCAATGTGACTGGTGTCCTTATAAGAAGAGGAGATTAAGACACAGAGGGAAGACCATGTGAAGGCACAGGGGGATGACGGCCATCTATAAGCCAAAGAGAGCGGCCTCAGAAGAAAACAACTCTGTCACCGTCTTGGTCTCGGACTTCTGGCTTCCAGAACTGTGAGACAATAAACTTCTGTTGTTTAAGGCACCCAGTCTGGCTAAGACCCCCTCAATCTTTCTAGCAGTCTATTCTTTGACTTGAAAAATATTTAGAAAAGCTTATTCACTGGAGTTCAGAATAACACTACAGGATAACAAGTCCGGGTGTTTAATAAAACAGCAGGAGCCTCAGGCTGCAGTTGCATATTACTTAGCTTCCTCAATAATTGAAATAGGAGGTTATCACCAAGAAGAAATCACTTACAGGATATATTCATTCATTAAGGAATATCTGTTGTGGGCTTTCTATGTGCCAAGAACATCAATTCAAAGCCATAAGCAATCAGTTGGCCTGTTTGCAAAATGCAGAGAGGTGGCTGGCATTTACTCCGCAGAAGGGCAGGCAGGAATATCCATGCAGGTGGTCACTGGATATCTGGGTATATGGGTATTACGACGTATGAGCAAATGGCTCTTGTGTGGAAGAGAGAACTGGCTTTTCTCTGCATCTCTCTAACTAAGAACAATAAAAAGAAGTTCTGGGAAGTAGGTTTTAGCTCAACATTAGGGGACCTATCAAAGTCTCAAGTTCTGCGATGCTGATACGGGCTTCTGTTGGTGTGAAGAGGGATATAAGTGTTGACTTTACAATTACACGTGGGGATGTTCTAGCATGGTTCAAGTATCAGAAGTGAGATAAACTAGAACATCTTAAGGAGCTTTGCAACCTTGTCTTTCTATGATGTTTGAAGACAATTAAACCATCATACTATCTATCATACCATCCACAATGGTATGATAGAAAGATGGAAGTGGGAAGGCCTGTTGTGAAGCCATTGAAATAACTCAGTGCTGAAAGCCTATAGATCTTCATGAGACTACGCCACGCAACTGGGAAGGAAGAGCTAGACAGAGTGAAGACAAGTGGGCTCCCCAGCTCCATCTCCACGTCACTCTGCTGGCTTCCCCATAAAGTTGATCTGTCCGGGTGGCATCAATGGGTTCCATGCCCTCTGGCATCTGGTTGGGTTTGGCCAATGAGGAGCCCAGCAGGGGACTGGAAGGAAGGAGCAGGAAAGGGGTCGGGATATTTATTTCCTTCTTCCCCCAACATTAACAAAAAAGCATGATGGTCCTCTCAAAGTGGCCTGCTCCACACGACTCTCTCCCCTCCCAGGCTCTGTGACGTCTCCCTCTCCTCCTCCTGCCAGGCCTGGAGGTGGGAGCTGGATGGCAGTCTTGCAGCTGTTGGCCTGAATTCCTGTGCTTACCCCTCATGGCTCCCTACCCTTCACCATGCCTTCAAAAAAGGTCCCGTTGTAAATAAAACCTCCTCCCATTATCCTTGTTTGAGTGCACCATCTATTTTCCTTCTTGTTTTTCCTGACCCACACAGACTGTATGACTAGATTTGGTCAATAATAAATTTTCTGTAAATCAGTGCATTTCAAAATACACTTTTTGGGGGGTTGTGGGGATAGGGGGAGTTTTGCTGTGGCTAATCAGAGCAGCTCCATTAACCTCTTGGGCTACTCTCTAAAATTCTATTTGTGGTGTAGCACGGTGCCTCACGCTTGTTATCCCAGCACTTTCGGAGGCCAAGGCAGGTGGTTCACTTGAGGTCAAGAGTTCGAGACCAGCCTGACCAACATGGAGAAACCCCATCTCTACTTTAAAAAAAAAAGTACAAAAATTAGCCGGGCATGGTGGCACATGCCTGTAATTCTAGCCGATATCATGCCACTGCACTCCAGCCTGGGTGGTGGAGTAAAACTTTACCTCAAAAAAACCCCAAAAACAAAATAATAAAATTCCATTTGTATGAAGGATTTTACAACTAAGACTCAGTTTGAAAGCTTTGGGCAAAAGATAAAAATAAAAAAACAAAACCCCAAAAATGATGTCCTAATTTTAAGTATGGATCAAGAATTGAAATCATCATCCGATCCTTGCTGCAGACATCAAGTAACCCAGGATCTGGTCCATTTCTTGGGCTGTACCTTCACAGCACAGCATGAAGTAGAGTCTTGGCATTGTTCCATTTAATTTGATGAATGTACATGACTAGCAAGGTAGAGTGGCTTAGTGTCTAAAAAAATCCATTTGCATTTAGTAACCTGTCTATATTAATCAAATCAGCTGGCTAATTGCCAAATCTCCACTTCTTTCTGTATTACTTATGGCCAAGATTGGATGACAGAATGCAATGGGGAGGGCAGAGAGGTTGACTCTCAGCCCACATCTTCATAAAGATGCAGTTAAACAAAACCTCCTTGACGTGCCTACCAAGCCTAGGAGAGGCTGTCATGAAATACCTGCTGTTAGGAGGGCTCTCAGACCTGAGATCAGGACAAACTGAGCATCTTCCAGGATAGATCTTTTGGTGAGAATGTACTTTAGAAATCTTTGAAGGATGAAGTTATGGGAACCAAAAAATATCTTCCTCCCAGTGTGAGTCAGCTGTGTTCAACTAACAAGGATATCATAGTCAAAATTAGATGCAAAGCCTAAAATCCACATTCATGGCTACCATGTGAAAAGAGATGCTCTGTCAAGCACAGTATTAGACAGCACCTGTTGTGTGAGCACCTGCGCTCAATGAAGAAGGCAAATTAGAAGTGAAAACTAATTGGAAAAGCAGATGTAAGGGGTGTGGGCAAAATGAAAGTACTCTGATAGTAGCTTTGGGACAATGTCAAGTGACATAGAATATTCAGAACTGTTTTGTTCAAAATGGGATTTCTGATTTCTAGGGAGAAAAAAATCACATGTTTCTGCTTTACAAGGTACAAGACTGGTGAAACTTGGAGTGTAAGGGAGAGAGCATGCCCTGGGGCAGCAGCCGCTGTGACGTCTCCCTGTGAGTTCCTGAGTCAGGGATGGGGAAGGTGGGCCCAGAGTGGCTTTTGGAAAGATGGCCTTTGATGGTTGAAGATCTGTTTATTCCATGTCTGTGTATTACTTCTTCCCAGCAGTATGGTTGTTTGGAAAGAATGTTGATGTGGGCCTCGGAAGTGCTGGGGAAAAGCCTCACATGGGCAGCCAGTAACCAGCAGTAAAGTACAAACGGTGCAGTTGCTTTGGCAGACTTGAGAGCCATTGCAACAGGGAAAGACAGGTCATGGCGGAGAGCCTTTGACCTGAGAGGGCTCAAAGTTTGCAAGCCAATTTGAGCATGAAGGCAGAGCGAGGCCTCTTCACAAATGCTGGTCCTTTTTGGATGGATTCCATGCTAGGTCTGAGAGTGGCAGGATGGATGGGTCTACAGATGAAGGGCATTGGGATGAGAGAACTACCTGTGCCATGCTATGCTTCTGTCCCTCCGTTGGAGCAGGGGGCTTTGGCTAAACAATTTTATCATCTCTTCTGGCCATAATGCTCTACAATTTTATCTTCTACTCATACATGAACACCAATTTTTCTCTCTGAGCTAATTGCCCAAGAAGAACTCATAGATTTCTTAACATACCAAGTAATCTTTCCTTTCATTAAGAAAAAATGGAAAATGAAGACATAGATGACTAATTTTCATATACAACTACTCTCAATCTAAAACTTTTTTTCTTCTCATACTTAATATATAGTTTTCAGTTGCTATATATATGTGTAAATATATAGACATTTTTAATGGATGGCATTTTAGCCTCAATAAGCCAGAAGGATTACCTTCTATACTTCAACAATTCCATGGATGATGGAAAAGTATTGGACTGATTTGATCTAAAAATTTGAAGGTCAAAATTCACTCAGCATTCTCAAGTCTGGACATCCACTTTGAAGGCCAAAAAAAGAAAACAAAATCAGGTGGGATTGTCAAAAAGATAAAGGCCATTTCATTTCTGTTATCACAGGAATCTTCCCAAGGTTAGTGTGACCAAATATCAATCTTGGAGCTGATACGATGACTCGTAAACTTAAATTTTCTGTTCTCCAGGATCAAATGCCAAAAGACGAGACGGACAACTTAACATGAAAAATGGGCACAAAACTCTTGATATTGGAATATCAGAACCTAAAATAGAGACCAAATCAAGACATTTGAAAATGTCTCCTAAAACGGCATTAAAACACGAAGCACATTTTCATGCAGTGAAAGGTCCAAAGCTCAGAGAATTTAAAATAAGAATAAAAATTGCCCCTAAATCTGCAGCATCTGGTTTAAAAAAAAATACTTGAAATTCAGATCTCCCTAGCTCTATCTTTTCTGAGCATATGAAGGCAAATATTCTCCAGGAACGATGTTTTGTCAGCCTGGTAGAGCAATTTAAAGGACATCTGAAACTTACAAAACCGACAGCAGGGGACATGCTGAGAGGCTATGCTATTAACCGCAGAATCTTAATTTGAGGGGTTCCCAAGTCCAACAGAGCAGCCTCATTTCATGATTTCAAACGAACAGCCAAGACCAAGTCTTCAAAATATGCCCTGATTAAATTATTTTGAAAAGCATGGTTTGTTGCAATAATTTGTAATAATTGCAAGTAACTTTTTTTTTTTTTTGGCGAGGAGCAGGGCCCATCACGTTTTTAGTGAAAGACTGGTTTAAAAACAAGTAGTGATTGAAATGTATCATTTCCACACCCAGGATCTGGAAGTACCAGTAAAACATACTCCACAAAGTCAGGCATTTATTCAGAAGGTTTCCTGATAAATAAAACGGATGTTAGTTTCACTCTTTGGCTGCTCACACTGAGGCTTCATTTTGTTTTGTTTTGTTCAGTAGCAAGTAAAGAAAGAGCTGAAGGGAATTCCAAGACTTCAAGCCTCCAAGGACTGATCATGGTTGAACACACCTGCTTGTTTTCGTGGGCGAAGCTCAGTGTTCTTGCGCCAAAGTGAGCTGGTGCTCAGAGCCAGCAGGCCTTCCCTGAGGTGCTCAGCCACAGGCAGTGTCCCGCACGTTGGGCTGCAGAGACTTGCTGTTCTCTCCCAAAGGGAAGAGGTGATGCATAGGTCATCCTTATGCATAAGCAGTCAGTAATGCGAACTAAGCAGAACTCCACATCCTGACTTCCCACTGCTGAAGCAGAGGAGGTGGACAGAACATAGTTGCATCCTGACAAAGGTTGGCATTTTTTTTCCACGCAGAGGTCAGGCTCATGAGCTTCCTCCTGTCTCTCCTGCTTTTTCCCTCTAGTGCCTCAAACATTCCAGAAACGCTTTGATCTCACCAGGGCCTGCAATCCACTGATTCTAGCACACTGTCTCTGATCTTCATCCGGTGTTGCCCTCGCCTTCAGTTTTAGGGCCTTTGCACTGGCTGTTCCCTCTGCCTGGAATATTCTTCCGTCTATGCAGAATGGGGCCTGGTTTAGCTGGAGGGTGGGGCCTGGGCAGCCCCTCAGAGGCAGTACTTGGTAAACTGAAGCCTGAAGGGGCCCTAAATGTGGGGAAGGGATGGAAGCACAGGGAGAAAGCAGAGGCCAGGACCAAGGTTCTGCAGGGCTCCCGTGGGCCTCATTGAGGGGTTTAGTTTATTCCAGACACAATGCAAAGGCACAAGATTTGAGGCAGGGGCGTGATGTGACCAGAGGTAGGGAGGGCCACATGGCTCTTCAGATGGATTGAATGTGAGAGGCAGGTGCCAAGGAAGCCCCCCAAATTTCTGTCATGCATACACCCTTAGGTGGCTTCTATATTGTCATCCATGAAATTGTTTTTTGTGTGGACTACAAATTATTTAGAATAAATTGGAAATATTAATTTTGCTCCATTCGTACCATGATAGGAATAGTCAAGTTCTTTTTTTTTATATACTTTAAATTGTAGGGTACATGTGCACAACGTGCAGGTTTGTTACATATGTATACATGTGCCATATTGGTTTGCTGCACCCATAACTCATCATTTACATTAGGTATATCTCCTAATGCTATCCCTCCCTCATCCCCCCATCCCACGACAGGCCCTGGTGTGTGATGTTCCCCGCCCTGTGTCCAAGTGTTCTCACTGTTCAGTTCCCACCTATGAGTGAGAACAGGTGGTGTTTGGTTTTCTGTCCTTGTGATAGTTTGCTGAGAATGATGGTTTCCAGCTTCATCCATGTCCCTGCAAAGAACATGGACGCATCCTTTTTTATGGCTGCATAGTAAGGAATAGTCAAGTTCTACTTTGAAGCCAGACAATATGTTGTCAGGCAACAAGAGTTAATTTTCCCAGTATTTATAGAGTTAATTTACTAGTGACGTGTCAGTTTATCTTCTAAAACCACGACACACCACCTGCTGTAGGCCTGGAGTTAAGGCTGATTAGAAAGACAAATGAGTGACCACACAAATCTGAAGCTCACCATTACTGCTGTGACCAGGATGTTTCCAGAAATAAACAAAAATTCCTAAATCATTTTTTTTCCCACAGACAGCACAGATCAGCTGTTTTGTGATTTCATTCAGATTCAGTGTGTTATTCAATAAGGCAGTTAATACATATTTTATCAAAATAGATCATAAAATATTTATGCTAATTAACAGAGTTGTAATTCTGAGTCATCATGGAATATATGAAGACTAGAGTTTTCTCATATTTTAAGTTGATACATAATAGTTGTGCATATTTATGGGGTACCTGTGATATTTTGATACATGCATACAATATGTAATGATGAAACCAGGGTAATTGGGATATCTTTCACCTCAAACAATTTTCTCTTCTTTGTGTTGGGAACATTCCAAAGCTTCTCTTGTAGCCTTTTGAAATATGCAATATATTGTTGTGAACTACAGTCACCCTACCATGCTATTGAACACTAGAGCTTATTCCTTCTATTTAATGGGATATTTGTATCCATTAACCAACCTCTCTTCATCTCCCCGCCCCAACCACCCTAGCCTCTGGTAACCACTGTTCTGCTCTCTACCACCATAAGATCAACTTTTTTAGCTTCCACATATGAGTCAGAATATGTGATATTTGTCCTTCTGTGCCTGGCTTATTTCACTTAACATGATGTCCTCCAGTTCCATCCATGTTGTGGCAAATGACAGCATTTCACTCTTTTTTATGGCTGAATAGCATTTCATAGTAATAATATTCCATTGTGTATATACACCACATTTTTGAATCTATTCATTCCTCGATGGACACCTGGGTTGATTCTGTATCTTGGCTATTGTGAATAATGCTGCAATAAACATGAGCGTGTAGATAGCTCTTCAATACACTCATTTCCTTTCCTTTGGATATATACCCAGTACTGGGATTGCTGGATCACATGGCAGTTCTGTTTTAGTTTTCTAAAGAACTTCCATACTGTTCTTCATAGTGACTGTGCTAATTTACATTTCCACCAACAGTGTACAAGCATTCCTCTTTCTCCACATCCTCGCCAACATTTTTTCCCGTCTTTTTAATAATAGCCATTTTAAATGAGGTGAGATGATATTTCACTGTGGTTTTGATTTGCATTTCCCTGATGATTAGTGATGTTGACCATTTTTTTCATATACCTGTTGGTTATTTGTATGTCTTCTTTTGAAAGATATCTATTCAAATCTTCTGCACATTTTTAAATTAAATTATTTGATTTTTTTCTATTGAACTGTTTGAGTTCCTTTTATATTCTGTTTTGTTTTGTTTACATGGAATCTCACTCTGTCGCCCAGGCTGGAGGACAGTGGTATGATCTTGGCTCACTGCAACCTCTGCCTCCTGGGTTCAAGTGATTCTCCTGCCTCAGCCTCCCAAGTAGCTGAGACTACAAGCACATGCCACCACCCCTGGCTAATTTTTGTATTTTTGGTAGAGACGGGGTTTCGTCATGTTGGTCAGGCTGATCTTGAATTCCTGGCCTCGAGTGATCTGCCCACCTTGGCCTCCCAAAGTGCTGGGATTACAGGCATGAGCCACCGCACCCTGCCATTATATTCTGGTTATTAATCCCTTGTCAGATGGACAAATATTTTGCAAATATTTTCTCCCATTCTATAATCTGTCTCTTTATTCTGTTGATTGTTTCCTTTGCTGTGCAGAAGCTTTTTAGATTGAAGTAATTTCATTTGTCTGTTTTTGCCTTGGTTGCCTGTGCTTTTGAGATATTACTCAAAAAGTCTTTGCCTGGCCAATGTCCTGCAATGTTTCTGTAACATTTTCTTCTAGCGGTTTCATAGTTTCAGGTCTTACACCTAAGTCTTTAATCCATTTTGATTTAATTTTTGCATACAGTGAGAGAGGGGTCTATTTTCATTCTTCTACATAGGGATATCCAGTTTTTCCAGCATCATTTATTGAAAAGACTGTTCTTTCCCCAGTGTATGTTCTTGGCAACTTTGTCAAAAGTGAGTTGACTGTAAATACTAGAATTTATTTCTGGGTTCTCTATTCTGTTTCAGTTTTTAAAGTTTGTAATTCCTTTAATATCCATTCCCCACTGGCTTTATTGAGGCATAATTGACAAATAAATATTATAGAAATTTAAACTGTTCATTGTGATGTTTTGGGAGACATATACATTGTGAAGTGATGACCACAATCAGGCTAATTAACACATCCATCATCTCACATAGTTACTATTTGGTTTCATTGTTCGTTAAGTGAGAACACTTAAGATCTATCCTCTTAGCAAATTTGGAGTATACAAAACAGTATTGGTAACTATAGCTTCATGCTGTACATTAAGTCTCCAGAATTCATTCACCCTGTATAGCCGAAGCTTTATACCCTTGAACCAACATCTCCCCATTTCCCGCAAACTGGCCTCTGGCAACCACAATTCTGCTCTCTGCTGTAGGGTTTTGTCATGTTTAAAAAAATCAATGTAATATACAGTTTCAAAATGAAATAGAATAAAGAGTTCATAATAAAAGATAATATTTTTTCTGTCCCACTTTTTCCAAAAGAAGTTTTAAGATGTTTACAGATTTTAGGTATAATTATTTTTGGGATTCCTAACATATACTGTATTGGAAATATTAAAGTCCACCCTCATCTCTATTAAATGTAATTTTTGGCTCTAAAATATTAAAAAAATTTTTATAATACTACTTTTGAGATTATTTATCTTCAAGTGACTCAGAAATCATGGTACCTGTTAGGGGATTATTGCAAAGTGAAAAAATCTACAAATTGTTTTCAAATATATTAAAAATTTTCATGCATATTGAATTTAATAATTAATGAGGTTGACATAATCATATGTTTTGTAGGCATTTAATAAAACATTTATAAATGTTAATTTAGCTGTTTTCTTTTTGATTTTTGTTTTGTTTTGTGTGAAATCATAGCTTAGGGACTGAGATCTGTGGAATTGGCTTGCCTGGACTCAAATCTCCATTCCTATTCTAACTGAGATCATGACCTTGGTTTATATAACCTCTCTGTATCTCCATTTATAACCTGTAAAATGGGAATATCACTATCTTTTAATTCCTCACCTATGATTGTTACTAGAACAAACTGGGTCTATTTGCCTGCATGCATCAGAAAGCCAAACACCGAAGCACTGGATTTTTGCAGACAGAAAGATGTATTGTAAGGCAGCTGAACAAGAAGACAGGAGACAGGCTCAAATCTGTCTCCCCATACTGGCTATAAAGCTGTATATTTAAGGGAGGGATGCTTGGGGAAGGGTTTTGGGGTTCGTTAGTGATTGGTGAAGGAAAACGAGAAGTTTGGAAAGTCTCCTGGGCATGCACAGTTATCTCATCATGTCTCTTCATGGGTCACATGTGTAAATTTGGGGAGGGGTTAGTGTGAAACGTGGTGGGAATTTGGGCTGTGACATCAAAAGGCTCATTCTGCACAGACTCCAGTCAGCCATATTGTACACAACTGGTTTCAGCCAACTTTGTTGCTTTGTAAGTGAAGGGGACTTCAACAAGGTATTTTCCTATCTGCTTCCCTATAAAAGAAGCTCCAGAATTTCTGTTAGTCATCAGTTTCTTTAATGCTTTGGGGCACAGTTTCATGATCAAAACCACAGTGAGATACCATCTCACACCAGTTAGAATGGCCATCATTAAAAAAGCAGGAAACAACAGGTGCTGGAGAGGATGTGGAGAAATAGGAACACTTTTACACTGTTGGTGGGACTGTAAACTAGTTCAACCATTGTGGAAGTCAGTGTGGCGATTCCTCAGGGATCTAGAACTAGAAATACCATTTGACCCAGCCATCCCATTACTGGGTATATACCCAAAGGACTATAAATCATGCTGCTATAAAGACACATGCACACGTATGTTTATTGCGGCACTATTCACAATAGCAAAGACTTGGAACCAACCCAAATGTCCAACAACAATAGACTGGATTAAGAAAATGTGGCACATATACACCATGGAATACTATGCAGCCATAAAAAATGATGAGTACATGTCCTTTGTAGGGACATGGATGAAACTGGAAAACATCATTCTCAGTAAACTATCGCAAGGACAAAAAACCAAACACCGCATGTTCTCACTCATAGGTGGGAATTGAACAATGAGAACTCATGGACACAGGAAGGGGAACATCACACTCCGGGGACTGTTGTGGGGTGGGGGGAGGGGGGAGGGACAGCATTAGGAGATATACCTAATGCTAAATGACGAGTTACTGGGTGCAGGAAATCAACATGGCACATGGATACATATGTAACAAACCTGCACATTGTGCACATGTGCCCTAAAACCTAAAGTATAACAAAAAAAAAAAAAAAGAAATCTAAAGAGTTTGGAAACTGAGTCTGCAGGAAAAACCTCACAGGATCAAGTGAGAGGCTATTTATTCTCTTTATTTATCCCAGTGACTATAAATACCATATGTTTCAATCCCCATCTATTATGTGTGGCTGAAGTGCTGCCCCACATTCTGCTGGGGGGCTTGGGTAACATACAATATATGCATCCTGTTTCCATTCTAAAATTGGAAAAATTCTGCATTCTGAAACCTATCTTGCCCCTAAGAGTTTCCAAAAAGGGAGGGTGGGCCTGTAATATCTACCTCATAGGGTTGGGAAAGGATGAAGTAAGTGAATACAGATGGTCGCTGACATGATTTTTTGACTTTACGGTGGTGCAGCAGTGATACGCACTCAGTAGAAACTTTGCAGTTTGGTCTTTTCCTGGGCTACTCTGTGCAATACAAACAATGCCCTCTCACACTGCTGAGCAGCAGCAGTAAGCCACAGCTCCCAGCCAGCCAAGTGATCACGAGGGCAAACCACCGATGCTGTGCTCTACAGTGTACTGTATTCAATAAGGTACATGAGATGTGCAAAGCTTTATTACAAAATAGGCTTTGTGTTAGATAATTTGGCCTGACTGTAGGTTAATGTAAGTTTTCTGAGCATGCTTAAGGTAGGCTAGGCTAAGCTATGATGTTTGGTAGGTTAGGTGTATGACATGAATTTTCGACTTGCAATATTTTCAATTTATGATGGGTTTATCAGGACATAATGCCATGGACAGTACACAGCACCATTCCTGGCAATCAGTGAGCACTCATGGATGTTAGCCGGGTTATCTCTTTTTCATTCTTCGCAGCTCTCAGAACTCTGTGCGGGTTTGGAAAAGCCCAGGGCGCAGCCTACTCCCCAGAGACAATCACTTTGACCTATTCTGGTTGTGGTTACTCATGTGGCCACCAACACACCTCTAAATCATGGACTTTGACTTCGATTTCTTTGTTTATCAACCCACAAGGGTTTTACTCACACCGCAGCCTGTCTCCCTCCACTCTCTCTACAGAGGGTTCTCCCTCTATTCCTTTCTTCTGTTGGTAGCCTTTGCATGTAAACAAACATTCTTCAATCTTAATTTCTTGTCCCATCCACCACACAGATGTGATCTCTTATCTCTCACTTTGTAAGACATGGTATTCAGGGGCCCCTACACCCATATTCCCTTTGTCTCTTCTCTAGTTCTTTACCTTCCCCAAAACTGGGGTCTTTAAAAATAGGTGAGACCAAATGTGGGCTTTGTATGGGTAGTGTTTTACCTCTACAAACTTTTTTTTTTTTTTTTTTGAGACAGAGTTTTGCTCTGTTGCCCAGAGTGGGTGATCCTGGTTTACTGCAACCTCCGCCTTCCAGGTTCAAATGATTCTGGTGCCTCAACCTCCTGAGTAGCTGGGATTACCGGCATGCACCACCACGCCAAGCTAATTTTTTTTTCCCTTTGGCATTTTTAGTAGACTGGGTTTCATCATGTTGGCCAGACTCGTCTGTAACTCCTGGCCTTAAGTGATCTGCCCGCCTTGGCCTTCCAAAGTGCTGATTGCAGGCGTGAGCCACTGCGCCCAGCCCCTACAAACTTTTCATTGCTGCTTCTATTATATCTTGTTACTTGTCATTGGTCTATTTGGGTTTTGTATTTCTTCATGTTTCAGTCTTGATAGGGTGTATGTTTATAAGAATTTATCAATTTCTTCTAGGTTTTCCAATTTAGTGGCGTAGAGTTGCTCTGGAAGGCTGTAGGGACAGTGGTGTTCTGCCACTGCAGATAATCCCAGTAGCAGTGACACATTCCAAAGGTTGGTTTGGCCTTATTTGTGAGGCTGCTAATGAGAAAGAACCATTGGGTTTTTGAAGTCCAAGTGACCTCTCTCATCTTGTAGATGAGAAAAGTGAAATTCAAAGCAATCAATGGTTTTGACTCAAATCATGTCACCAAAATCTTTGGTAAGAGCTGAACTGGGACTGGACCCTAGGTCTCCTAAAGCCCAGTGAATGTTCTCAATCCCAGCCTCAATTTCCCCTGCTTATTAGCAAGAACAGGGCTTACTTAGCCAGTAAGCTTCTCATGCATTTTCTAATGCATATCCTGAAGCAACTGTCCTCCAAGATAACAGCCACAGTGGGGCCACTTTTGGTGACCTCTCCAGCTACACCCTGCTCCAAGCACCATCCTTCATTAGCTTTCTAAGGAGTCTCCTTGCTTTCACCTTTCTTCCCTATAGTACATTCTCAGTGCTGGTACTCTCTTTAAATCCTGCAGTGGAGCAGGCCACTGCTCTGCTCAAGTCTTGCAATGACGTCTCTTCACTCAGAGTATGAAAGCAGCGTCCTCCTCAGGCCCTACAAGACCCTACTAATCAGGTGTCCTGTTTCCACTTGACCCATTTCCTAAGCTCTCATCCCTGCTCGCCACACTCCGCCCGCACTGATATCCTTGCTTGCCCAGAACTGACCAGGCAGCTCCACCCAGAGTCTCTGCACTCGCTTTCCCCAGTCTTGGCAATGCTCTGCCCTTTGATACCTGCAAATCCCTCACTGCCTGCAGGATTCTGCTCCAGGATTACCTTCCTGCTGAGACTTTCCTGGCCATCTTATTTAAAATTGCACCACCCAACAGTCCCTAATCTCCCTTACTGCTTCATCCTACTTTGAGCCCAAGAAGGCAGGCATTTTATCTCTTTTATTTACAGCTTTCTCTCCAGCCTCTAGAGCAGTACCTGGCACGGCGCTACCCATTAGATATGTGTCAAGGGAATGAAGGGATATTGAGGCCACAGGTCAAAAGCACTCTGCTGATGGCGGAGCATTTGCAAAGTCCTGTCAGAAAATCCCGCTTGACTTCGGCTAGGTATTGGGGAATTCTGAGGACCAGAGTTGTGAAGAGAGAAGTCACTTTCTAGAGGCCGGAGGAGGCAGCAGCAATAACTAGTGAGAAATCCCCAGGCAGAGACTGAACCTCAAGGGATGGAAGTGAGTCTGCAAGGTCTTAGTTGGAAATCCTGGTTTTCATTCCATTTAGGGGAATGACAGTTTCTTTCCATGAGTTCAGGATATTTTAAAAATCATCCTATGCTAAGAAGAACATAACAAAGTAGCAGGTGGAAGAACCATAACAAAGTAGCAGATGGAAAATAACAGGACTGATGGCAGTTATGGTTTTGAGGACAGGTCACATTCACCAAGTAAAAGATGCCAGATAACTGCTGAACCAATGAGGCCTTTTGTTGTTGTAAATCGCTTTCCTCTTCCTGGGTTTCCCCAGAAGCATGCCTTGAGACGAAGATTCAAAGTTAACCATTTGTTTTGGAAGGGGATCCCTGGAAACATGGGCAGGAGACAGAAAAGGGAATACAAAAGCCAACAAAAAGTGCGTTAGGAAGCAAGTGATCCTGTGGGCAGTGCGGCTCAGCCTTCAAGGAAAGTACAATAGACAGTGTTGACCAAGCTTCAGTGGTGCCCCTGCAGAGGGGCAGGGAGCTGGGGATCTATCCACCCTGTCCCATTAGGGACATTAGCTGAGGGCTCTTCCCCATGGGATCGACTCTTATGAGCTCCTGGCCTGCCTTTAGCATGGCACAATGGTCTCTGGCTGCCAGGGGAGCCCTTGGGAAAAATGCTCAGATGTTTGTCTCCAGGATGCAGGGAGTGGTGGGTGCTCCGGGGTGTGGGTGGGTACCCCTCACTGCCAGTCTGCTCCTGGAAAGATGGGACATAGGGTGCCCTGCAACCCAAGCGTATGTTTATCTAATTACATGGAAGAAAAGCAGGATTCCTAATCGGTGTCATAGTTTCTTGCATATCAATTTTGGGGCTTCAAGTATTAAAGTATTGTAAAGATGTTCTAGGATAGAAGGTAGCCAGGAGTGAGGAGAAAAGAGACAAAATTGGGAAGAACAAAGGAGTAAATGTAAGTGAAATGAAATTGCTCAGTTCAATTGATTGGGTTAGTGTTTTCCAAGGTAATGAAATTCACAACAGAGAAGTACACTTTGCAGTATGGTGGCCCACCCCACGGCACTCACGCAGCCATATTATAATAGTCATCTGAAGACTCACCTACATACAGTGCACATGTGACAAAAGCAGCAGACATATTATCACTCATGTATGTGGACAAATACACCCATCAGCAATTTCCCTGGTTTTCTACATCATGGTCATCTCCAGCTTTACCTTTCCACCTTCTGCTTCGTCCTTCAAACCCCTATAAAGGAAAATCAAAATGCCTGCATGTCTCCAGATATTAAGGGTCACCTGTGATGTAACAAAAGTTTACAATAAACTGTCCAGGGAATATGAAAACAAAAATCACAGCACCAATAAGTACTGCAAAAGAGAGACATACGTTGTGCTGAGAGCATATATTAGTAAGAATGAGCCCCAGCCAGAAAGGAAGGTTAGCAAGACTTCACCAAGGAAGTGACGACTGAGCTAACACGGGAAGGAAGAGTAGGAGGTACCTGGCTGAAGTGGGAGGGAAGGGCCTCCGGGGAGAAGGAGCTTTCCAGACAAATGCCATGTGATGATATTTGCCTGACTTGTATTATACAACTCACTGCATATGTGAGAAAGAGAAGAGGCATCTATTGCACACATATATATAGACACACACACACACCCACCAGTCTTAGTTAGGAGATGATGCTGCAGAATGAAAGTAGGGAATTTAGAAAGCTTTCCTGCTAAATATCTTGCAAATTCTTAGAAAGGAAAATCGACTGCACGTCATGATGAGTTGGTGATGGGGAAGTTCAGCAGACATAACAGTGGCCTGCCCATCTCCTCAGCCCTTACCCTTGCAGCCAGAGCCTTGAATGGACAATGCCAGCACCTGCATCTCTGGGCCTTTCCCTGACTCTTGAGATTCAGCAAACCAGAGAAGCAGCACATTAATACACCATCCAGACCCAGCAACCTTCAACCATTGACCTGAGTTGGTGGATAGACACCCCAGCTCCCTCTTCACCCTATGGGAGGCACATGTTCCAGAAAGTCTCTCAGAGCTCCCCAGATTCTCTGAGCACCAGTTGTCTTCAATGGTAAAATGCTTAATAGCATTCTGTCCTGGCGTGGACTGCTATAGCAAAAAATCCCATGAACTAGGGGGCTTGGGCAACAGACATTTAGTTTTCATGGTTGTGGAGACCACGAAGTCCACTGTCAAGGTGCTGGTGGATTTGGTTCCTGGTGAGAGCTCACTTTCTTTCTGGCTCATAGATGGTCCTTCTTGTTCTGTCCTCAAGCGGGAGAGAGAAGCAAGCTCTCATGTGTCACATCTCTTCTTACAAGGACGCTAACCCATCACGACGGCTTTACCTTTATAACTTAGTCACCTCCCAAAGACCCCACCTCCTAATACTATCACATTGAGATTAGGGCATCCACAAATGAATTTAGGGGGGACATAAACATTCAATCCATAGCACATGCCTTTTATTGGTTTCTTCTCTTCCCTGTCCCACATCCCTGCTTCTCTCCTCTCCTTGGAGATAAACTATTTGCCCTAGTCTCCTGGTTAAGGGTCTGCTCTGGGGACACTGCAAAAAGACAGGGTAGCCAGGTTGACTTCAGGTTTCCATTCACTTGGCTCAAGGATCCTAGAAGAGAGTTTAAATGCAAAAGGCCAAAGTTCAATACTTTTCTCTTCAATAGTAATGATAAAGCAAGACTTTATAATAATGAATAACATAAGGCCCATTGCCTACAAATGAATCAAATTTGCAGGAGAGTTAGGAGGCAAGTTTTTCAAAAGGAAGTGCTTAGGAGGTATTTGAATTCTCTGTTCAAAGAGAAGGTGTATGTGGCCAGGCAAGATGGCTTATATCCGTAATCCCAACACTTTGGGAGGACAAGGTGGGAGGCTTGCTTGAGGCCAGGAGTTCAAGATCAGCCTGGGCGACACAGCAAGACAGGTGTCTGAGACTAGCCTGGGCGACACAGCAAGACAGGTGTCTGAGACTAGCCTGGGCAACATAGCAAGACTGCATTCCTACAAAAAGTAAAAAACATTAGCCAGGCATGGTGCCATGTGCCTGTAGTCCCAGCTACTCAGGAGGCTGAGGCAGGAGGATCGCTTGAGCCCAGGAGCTCGAGGCTGCAGTGAGCCATGATCATGCCACTGTACTCCACTGTGGGCAACAGAGTGAAAACCTGTCAAAAAAAAAGAAAGAAAGAAAGAAAGAGAGAGAGAGACAGAAAGAAAGAGAGAAAGAAAGAAAGAAAGAGAGAGAGAGACAGAAAGAAAGAGAGAAAGAAAGAAAGGAAAGAAAGAGAGAAAGAAAGAAAAGAAAGAAAGAAAGAAAGAAAAGAAAGAAAGAAAGAAAAAGAAAAGAAAGAAAGAAGAAAAAAAGAAAAAGAAAGAAAGAAAAAGAAAAGGAAGGAAGGAAGGAAGGAGAGGAGAAGGTGTACAGCAGAAGTGGCCTTGGACCTGAGAGTGTAGGGTTGCAAAGCTGCGAGGCAAAGTTGCTGAGGGATCCTCCATCCGTGGCAGCCGTGTGCTGGGCTAACAGCTAGAGAGAAACACTTTTGTTCAGGAAATGCTTCAGGTATTAGAATAGAATTGAGAAGCATAAGCTTTGTTTCCCAATTTCTTTTATTGTTATTATTTTTTTTTGAGAGGCAGGGTCTCTCAATGTTGTCCAGGCTGGTCTCAAACTTCAAACTCCTGGGCTCAAGTGATCCTCCTGAGTAGCTGGGACTTGGTTTCCCAGTTTTTGAAGTATGAGGTTCTTGGATTTTGTTTGCAGAGCTTCAAGGACCTCTCCTGATCTAGTGACCAAAATCCTGGAAACAGCATCTAGAGAATATGTTGCCTTGTTTTCGCTCCAGTTTCCTTCATATGAAACCAAAGACTATTTCTATCAAGATACAGGCATTTTCCCACTGGCTGAAAAATCGGCAGTGCTGTATTTTGGTTTACAAGAAACAAAGGCAGCAACTGTCTTGAAAATCTCATTGCATATTTCTCTTTCAGTTATTAGAGATAGGGTGGAAGATGATCCTGAAGAGAGCTTTTAAGTACAATCCCTAAAAGACAGAGTTCTCACAAAGAAGAAAAGAAAAGACAAAAGTAGGCATCTGTGCACACAGACAAAGCATTTATTCACCCCAGCAGAGGCTCCACGTCAGCAGCTGGAGGAGTGGAGGTTTCACCAGCAGAGCCCAGTGCCTCGCGCTGGCTGGTGGGATCAGCTTATATGGATATTCCCATACAGGGCAATTGCCCAAAATAAAACTACACATGGCAGACCATCAGAGGTGGCAGCGGCCCCACAGTGCCCCCCAGGAGTCCTATCTGGCAGCACTCGGAGTTGATTCCGTGTTCCAACAGCCTCTGACAGGAGAAAGTGGCCCGAGTATAAACAGTTATATGAGCTTTTAAATATGCTGACGTTGGTGATAAGGAGCATGTCTTATTTACACTCCTCTCCCTGGCATTTAGAACATGACTGATTGAATATTCAAGAGTAAGCCAACATTAAATGGAATTTGTCTTTAAGAATGCCTCAGAGGAGCAAGGAAAAAACATCCTGGGACTTAACAGACTGTTACCATCTATTCCTATCCTAGAGTAAATGATTTTTAAACACCTCTCTTCTCATGTGGCGGGGATGAGGATTCTTTGGCTTCAAAGGCTTCTGTAGTGAAAGCGGCAGCTGGGTGATCCAAGAGTAGCCTTCCCTCTCTACTGGTGGCTTGCGTGGGAGGCAGGGGTGGGGTCACTACTGAATGACATTTGTTCTGGGGACACAGTGATGATGGACCAGAGAGTTCAAGAGAAGACGTGGTTGGAAGATATATGGTTTCCCATTTATGCTATAAAATACCAAGTGGCAAATGTGACATGACCGGAAAATGAACAATCATTCACAGTTTCCTGCAAGCCTGGGTAACCCCTTCACTCATGGCCATCATCAACAAAGCACAGCAAAACCGTGAGAGCTCATGGGAGCCAGCGTTCATGGGCGCAGGGTGGGTGGACGGCGCAGCGTCTTGGGTCACCGTGGAGCTGGCATTGAGCAAATGGTGTAGAACAGCTGCAAGAACAGGAAGTGCATGTTGTCCAATGCAAAGGGGCCTTGCAGGGCAGGCTGCTATGGGAGGTACAAAATCAGGCAGGAATGGCACGTTGGACAATCAAGAACATGAAGGGACAGACCATACACACACACACAAACACATGCACACATACACGCAGAGATATGTAGAATTTTCCAGGGCCCTACACACCCAAGGGGCCATCCTGTTTGCACTGGTCAGCCTAACTCTGTGATAAAACATGGATTTCATGATCTTCTCTCAAATACAAAATTTACTTCCACTCTGATTACTTGTAGATGTTTTTCTTCCAGCCACCTGTGTTAGAAATCTATAAAATAGGTTCAGATTATTTGTTATTGCTAATGTCTCCCCTCCCCCACCCTCTTTCCTCACTTGCCTTGCTTTGGCTCTCGGCTCATTATTTCTCGCCTGAAAAGAGCCAGCTGGGTGATGACCTGGCCTCCAGAAGTTATTTCCTGCTATCTTCCCACATTTCTTTTTCAGACTAGTCACAATGGACTATTTGCAGCTGCCGGATAAGAAACGTTTCTTGTGCCTTCCCACCCATGCACCCACTATCCCATCCTTAGCAAATTAGATGTCTTCCTTGCCCAGCCCCCCATAGGTCCCCTTTGTTGATCCTTTAAATGTCCCCTAGGATTCTTCGTACAATGTCTTGGGCAAAAGACTGGTCCTCTCTGTCGCCAACTACTTCTTGAACATATATTAGTATTTATTGCAAATTACACTAACTCCCTGGTCAGCATCTTGAGAACAAGGAATTTGTCTTGGAGACAGTGTTTTATATTGAGAATACAGTTTGGGAGAAAGATTGACCTGGGCTGTAATACTTTTTGCATTGTAAGGACAAAATCTTACTAGGTAGATAAATGTAGACAATGCATGCTTTAATGCAAGCTTGTCCAACCCACAGCCCATGGGCCGCATGTGGCCCTGGACAGCTTTGAATGCAGTCCAACACAAATTCATAAACTTTCTTTTCTTTTTTTTTTTTTTTGAGATGGAGTCTTGCTCTGTCACCAGGCTGGAGTGCAGTGGCGCGATCTTGGCTCACCACAGCCTCCGACTCCCTGGTTCAAAGGATTCTTCTGCCTCAGCCTCCCAAGTAGCTGGGATTACAGGCACAGGCCACCACACCCAGCTAATTTTTGTATTTTTAATAGAGAAGGGGTTTCACCATGTTGGCCAGGATAGTCTCAATCTCCTGACCTTGTGATCCGTCTGCCTCGGCCTCCCAAAGTACTGGGATTACAGGCGTGAGCCACCACGCCTGGCCAATTCATAGACTTTCTTAAAACACTATGAGAGTTTTTTGTGATTTTTTTTTCCAGCCCATTAGTTATCATTCATGTTAGTCTATCTTATGTGTGGCCCAAGACAATTCTTTTTCTTCCAATGTGCCCCAGGGAAGCCAAAAGATTGGACACAGCTGCTTTAAGGTGAGCAAAAGGTTGAGTACAGGGCTTAACACATGAAGATGCTCAACATACAGTGGCTGTTGTTCTTATCTTTCCATTCTCAGTCAGTCTCTAGCCCAGTGCTGGAGACAAAGTCCTCGCTCGGTGAAAGTGAAGCGGAAAGTGGATGGCTGCTGTGTCTGACGCTTCCAGTTGGGCATCCAATGCCGATTTCTCCTTCTTTACTAACAGAGCTCTGTGTTTGTTCAGAGCAGCCCAGTGAAAACACTCCCTTCCCCATCTTCACTGCAGCCAGCAAGCAGGGCCACGTAGATCTGATGATGTAGGAAACCACAGGGTGGGGCTTCAGGGAAAGCCATGTTTTCTTACCGTTAAGAATGGACAGACTTGCCAGGCACGGTGGCTTACGCCTGTAATCCCAGCACTTTGGGAGGCCAAGGTGGGTGGATCACGAGGTCAGGAGTTTGAGACCAGCCTGGTCAACGTGGTGAAACCCCGTCTCTACTAAAAATACAAAAATTAGCCGGGCGTGGTGGTGCACGCCTGTAATCCCAGCTACTCAGGAGGCTTAGGCAGGAGAATCTCTTGAACCTGGGAGGCGGAGGTTGCAGTGAGCTGAGATCCTGCCACTGTACTCTAGCCTAAGTGACAGAGTGAGAGTCCATCTCAAAAAAAAAAAAAAAAAAAAAGCATGGACAGACTTTGCTACCACATGCCTTTTGTCTTTGACATCCCTCTCATTCCACTGGTTCTGTGGGTGTGATGCCAGAGGTCCAGCAGCCATCCTGTGACTATGAGAACAGGCTGCTGAAGCAAGCAAGGAGACAGTCTCAAACAGAGCCCTGGACTTCTGATTTCTGAAGTCTTTGCTTTGTGAAAAAAGAAATCCCTTACCTGTTCAACCTGCCTTTTGTGGGGTTTTTATATGTGTAACTCAGTGGTCTCAATGGGAGGAAGCAATTTTACCTCTGGGGGGGCATTTGCCCAGCATGTTAGACTACTGTGGCTCAAGCTGAAATCACCGTCTTTATCACCAAACCCCTCTCTTATGCTTCTTCCTTCTATTGGTCACATCTACTCTTTGCTGTCTTGAATTCCCTCCATTTCCACAAAGCATTCTCTCTGTAGCTCATAGGAACTTTTTCCATTCTGCTTTCCCCTGGCACTTAAACCATATTGTGATGTGATGCTTCATATTACTATGTTCACGTATGGGCAGCTTGGTTTTATACACAGTTCATATTTGTAAGACAAAGACTATGCCTAAGACTCCTGGGTCACTCATGTGACGGTTTCCCACTGAGCTGGGCATGTAGCTGGTGCTTTGGAATATTCCCTGACCAATCCTACAGTTTCTTCCATGAACAAGTTGCCATGAAAGGCTCGGCTTGGGGCTTCCCCCACGGCACTTAATCAGGCTAGAAACCAAAGCCAGACAAGATTAGTCTTAAGCAACACGTTCCTTCTTTCCTGAAACCCTGGCTTCTCTTCACCAGTGTTACCCTGACTGGAGTCTTCTTCAAGAGTGAACATGGGCCGGGTGCGGTGGCTCACGCCTGTAATCCCAGCACTTTGGGAGGCCGAGGCAGGCAGATCACGAGGTCAGGAGATCGAGACCATCCTGGCTGACACGGTGAAACCCCATCTTTACTAAAAATACAAAAAATGAGCTGGGCGTGGTGGCGGGCGCCTGTATTCCCAGCTACTCGGGAGGCTGAGGCAGGAGAATGGCGTGAACCCAGGAGGCGGAGCTTGCAGTGAGCCGAGATCGCACCATTGCACTCCAGCCTGAGTGACAGAGCAAGACTCCATCTCAAAAAAAAAAAAAAAGAGTGAATGTGGTTCTCCGGGGCCTCCTTGCTGCCTCATATGCCGTGGGCGCTCAAACTGTGCAGAACAATAGTGCCCCACGTGCCCGCAGGGATGGGTTCATTGGACCTCCACATAGCCTTCAAGGAAAATTACAGTTCAGTGCATCCACCGCCATGGACAGCTGGGATGAAAGCAGCCATAATTCAGTGATGCCACTCCAGGGATACAAATTCAGCATAGGATGAAAGGAGAAAATTAACTGCAAGATAAAAAGCTGTGATTTAAAAAACAAACTCTTATGAGTGTCAGCAAGAGGGAAAGCAACATGTGAAATGCAGACGGCAGGGGAGCACACTCACATTTGCCAGATGACACTTCGGAAAGGCCTTCTTGCATGAAGTCTCCCGTGACAGCCACCACTTCTAGAACCGCTGCCCCACGTGACTCACGGAGCTAAGGAAGCACAGCCTGGGAAAGCGGATAGGACCCAGGGAACACGAGCCTCCATCAGCTAACTCGGCAATTTCTTCACTTAGCTCAAATCTGTTGACCAAGCCATAAGTTTAGGGCCAAAATACATTAAGTACTCTTTATTTTTAAAATAACAGATAGCCCAAAGAAATAAAGCCAACACAGTTGGGATCCCTGCTATAATTGTGTTGGCCGTGTGTCAGAACAGGGTGTGATGACCCCTGAATTAGACTTTTTTCCTCTCTGAAGCTGTTTTTTCAAATGTGGACTTACAATTACCTAGAGTGTCTAAAAGGCAGATTTCTGAGCCCCACTTATTCTTCCTTTATGAGATCTCCATAGGGCAGGCCCGGGAATCTTCATTTATAAGCGAGCTCCTGGTGGAGAGGGTGCTCACAGCACAGGAAAGTCTGAGAAGCACGTTCCAGTGGTGTACTCTATGGACTGTGAGTTCATTCAGGGACATAAAATAAGAGATTACCCTGGGAGGCTCTGATGGACAGAGAGAGGTGGCAGGAATAGGAAAAGCTGGCAAATAAGGAAAATCAAAATAAGAAAAATCAAATTCCCCACAACATTTCCTTTCAAGCACATATCTTTTTCCTTAAACAAACTCTCTGAACATCAGCGGGTGCACAGCTCCTGCAGATGTTCTGGAAGTTTCTACACGTCGGCACATCATGTAGAACAGAGCATCCCTCAAGGTCTCACTCCTTCTCAGCATGGAGACACCGAGGTCTCACTTCTTCTCAGCATGGAGGTGCATGCATAGCTGGGCCGAGAGCCAGGGACTGTTGGCTGATGCTGGCTTCAAACCACAGCACCCGGGGCTGCTGCCACACACCTTCCATGGCACCCTGTGACCGTGAGCTGCCAGCCTGAGTCAGAGAGAGCCTCGATGGGCATTGCTAGGGACATTGTTGAGGTTTTTAAAAGTTGTAATGTTAATATATTTATTGCGAAAAAACCAAGCACTACACAATGATGTTAACTGCGTTACTTCCCCTGGCCTTTCTTCTGTGCTATCCATAGGGAAGCACTCTTAGCATGATGTGCAAATCCTTCTCGTCAGATCCTATTATATGGAAATCTATGTGTGTGTAGCCAGCTCCTACAAGTTACAGTGGCAGGATCATTTCTCATGACATGGAGGATGCTTATCCTCTCTCTTTGCACATATCCTCATGGAGACGGTCACAGCAGCTCCAGGATAAGCTGCCCTCTCAGCTACGGCACTGGCTCCTTTACCAAGCACCCCTGAGCTCCAAGCCCATCCTCTGCCTTGGAACACAGCAGCCTATGTTCCCCAGACCCTCCTTTCAGAGGTCTTCCAGTTGGTTTCTGTCAATGGGAGGTCAGCAGGTGGGAGGAGAGAGAAGGAATTTCCACTCTATTTCTGATGCCATCTTTGCCCAGGAGCAGCAGACAATGGCCCCAGCCTTGGACTTCTCTCAGCACTGCCAGCCCCAACCTTACTGGGACCTCGCTGAGCTACCAAGACAAGCTTTGCTGTCTTCTCACACTTTCTGGGTCATGTGCCTTCCAGAGAGTCCTGCGTGCCAGTTGCCTGGAGCTTCCCCCACCAGAGCCCTTATTCTTGCTCCTGGTAACAACACTCTTCTCCCATGTTACCTCAGTCCTAGGGCAGGAGCTGCTTCTGAGGTTGTTGGTAGCATCCTCTGGTTCCCTTTTGGTCCTCCAGTACCCACATGATCAATTCTCTGGGTTTGAAATATCCAGGGTTGGTTCTGTGTCTTAGAGTGGATTGTGACTGATGTTGATAAGAAGACTTCGCAGTAAAAACAGATATATTTTGCCTGAGTCAGGCTTTGTTCTGAGAGATAAGCCTGTGGATAGAAACAGATAAAGGATATAAAAGGCTGACCATACAAACAGGCAATGGTCAGACCATATAAAAAAAGAACTTGAGGCCGGGCGCAGTGGCTCATGCCTGTAATCCCAGCACTTTGGGAGGCTGAGGAGGGCAGATGATGAGGTCAGGAGATCGAGACCATCCTGGCTAACAGAGTGAAAGCCCATCTCTACTAAAAATACAAAACATTAGCTGGGCATGGTGGTGGGAGCCTGTAGTCCCAACTACTTGGGAGGCTGAGGCAGGAGAATGGTGTGAACCTGGGAGGCGGAGCTTGCAGTGAGCCGAGATCACACCACTGCACTCCAGCCTGGGCGACAGAGCAAGACTCTGTCTCAAAAAAAAAAAAAAAAACAAAACTATAGAACTTGACCCACCACCTGTTTCCAAGGAAGCCAACCTAATATCTACAGTAACCAGCCCAGGAATCTACCCTGCTACCTGTAAGTCATGTTTGTAGGAAGTCAGACCACTGTCTCTAGCAACAATCCCTGAAGGCCAACCATAAACCCATAACAATCAGCTTACACAGACAAGACTTGATTCATAACCGACAGCTGCCCTAATTTTCACCCCACTTCCAACTTAGGACCCACAAGAGAAAGCCAAATATTACTCCCCAGTCAATCACATAGGAGGTCCCATTTCTAGTTGGGACCTTTCAGCTCCTCCAGACCAACAGTCTCCAATCAGGGCACACCTGGAGCCTTCTTCCTTTCACATGAAGCTTTCCCATTCCTCTGCCTGCCTCTGAGTTCTGCCTACACAAGTGATGGTGGCCGGCTCCCTTGCTCTAGCAAGCTCTGAACAAACAGCCTTTGCTTGTTCTCATTTGGGTGGTCTTTGTTTTCATAGCTGAAACCATGAGGCTTATGGCCAAATACATGGAACAGAGAAGAATGTGGATGGGGCAATAGTGATTTTCTCTCTGCAAAGAAAATGAGAGTTGCCATGAGTCATAGGATTGAGGTGATGTCGTACGCAGTGAGAGCACCTATCCTTGCCCATCCTGAGACACCGACATTGGGAGGACGCAATGCAATGAAAACTTCAGGGAAGTCTGAAGGATTATCTGGTTTTCCCAGGGTGTGTCCTTGAAGGCTGCAAGTTTCAGCGTGAAATCTCCTATCTAATATGGCGACTGTTAAGGTTCTACCTGGGCAGAAGTTTCCTAGGGCAGCCTCTCTCCTCTACTGGGCGCAGTGGGAGAGTTGAGGGGCACTTTTGCTATGGACCCAGGACCGCGGGGGTAATGGATACCAGTCTGGGATAGTACCCAGGCCAGGAGTGATGAGCTATAGCAGTGAAGGTGCTAGGGCAGAGCACAGCACTGTCACCCTCTGATGCCCAGCCACACACAAAGCCTTAGAAATGTGGTCTACCCAGCTGGGCGCAGTGGCTCATGCCTGTAATCCCAGCACTTTGGGAGGCCGAGGTAGGCAGATCACGAGGTCAGGAGATCGAGACCATCCTGGCTAACACGGTGAAACCCCGTCTCTACTAAAAATACAAAAATTTAGCTGGGCGTGGTGGCGGGCACATGTAGTCCCAGCTACTCAGGAGGCTGAGGCAGGAGCATGGCGTGAACCCGGGAGGCAGAGCTTGCAGTGAGCCGAGACGTGCCACTGCACTCCAGACTGGGAGAGAGAGCGAGACTCCATCTCAAAAAAAAAAAAAAAAAAAAAAGAAATGTGGTCTACCCTCAGGAGAAGAAAGGGGGAAAGAAGAGGGGGAAAATCAGGACTTGGCTTGAATGTAAATCTTGAATTTCTCACATTTAAAATAGGCAAGTTTGCCTTCTGACATTAGCAGACATGAGGGTTTGTGAACCAAACAGGGCTCAGTCATGGAGAAATGCAGAAAGATATCATTCTGGCCTCTATGTGTTGAATAACAGCATAAGATGTATCACATCTCTTGTATATATGTGTTCTTTTTTACACAAATAGAATTATACTAACCGTAATAATCCGAGAGCAATTTTCACTTCAAATATCCTAAGCACCCTTTTTGTCTTAGTAAGTTTAGTACTAACCTTACTACAGTACTTATTATAACTTATAATTGATTTATCTAGCTCCCAGTAAGTGATATTTTGGTTGTTTCTAATTTTTGCTACTACAAGCAATGCTGCAATGAACATTGTGGTGGAGCAGAATTCTAAGACTGTTGCCAAGATTCCTGCCCATGGGTGTATATATCGTATATAATCCTTTCCCCTTGAGGGTAGACAGGATCTGTGATTAAGTCTCTAATCAGTTGACTTTGAGTTAATCAAAAGGGTCAGGCCTCTGGGGTGAGCCTGACTTAATCAGGGCATCCTTTTAAAAGAAGGTGAAGCATCAGAGAGACATTCTCCTGCTGGCCTTGAAGAAGAAGAAAGCTGCCATCTGTTCTATACCACAAGGAACTAAATTCTCCCAATGATCTGAATCATCTTAGAAGTGGACCCCAAGCTCCTGATGAGAACTGCAGACCATCGGACACTTTGATGGAAGCCATGTCAGACCCGGAGCAGAGGACCCCATTACAGCATGACCAGACTTCTGATATGTAGAAACTGTGAGGCAAGAAATGAGTGTTGTATTAAGTCACTAAATTTGTGGTAATTTGTCATGTAGTAATAGAATACTAATACAAACGTCTTGATGTATCATTTTTATAGCTATCTGTCTACCTATTTTTGATGGCATGTTCAGATAATTTTATAAGGAAACCCAAACCAATTTTCAAGTGATAAGATACATACCTAAATCTTGGGGTAGTAATTGTTTTTGAAATGTATATGTAAACTTTTTTGGTAATTTACATGATATTTTGTTTTACAAGGATTTCTTCCATGTATGCTAAGATGATGGCATGCCGTAAAAATTCAGCAATCTGGTGTCTAGTGGAATAGCTTATATTGGACTATCCTGCAGCTAACAACTATATATTCTGAATAAAATTGTAAATAAAATAATTATTTGAAGGCACTAGCAAGCAACAAATAACAGGGAGAAACTGGAAAAGATTTGAATTTTGAAAGAAGGGAACCATGCTTGGTGAGGTCTATATTTATAAAGATTTTCCCAAGGGCATTTCCAGTCCATGGGCTGGGAAAGGCAGGAAGCTGCAGTCTTGGCTACATATTAATTTGATGTATCAAAGCTGCCTGAGTAGCTAGAACTGAAGGAAGAAACCTGGGAGGGAAGGAGCCATAAACGGATGAATCCTAAATTCTGCATATAATGCCCCTCAATGCCTTGAATGAACAACAGTTCATGCTGGTGGGAGTCTCCAAAAAGTCCAACAGAAAGCAACAACTGGAAGCCTGAAAGAAGTGACCAGAGATTTTTAGCTGTTGCCCTCCTCAAGAGAGACAGAATTTGGAATTTGAGTCCTGACAAATTGGCAAGGTTTGGTAAATATCTTGAGTTCTCCATTGAAAGCCCAGAAAGTCCATGCCTTAGGAGTAAATACTGAGCCCCAGGACTAAGAATTCACTCTAGTACTAAAGGGAAACCCACCATAGACTTGCCCTAACACAGCATACAACCAAGTCTCAATAATTTTGAGGTGATTGGCCAGCAATTTAATTCTTTGCCCTTTGGAACAAAAACAAAGAATGTTGAATCTTTGCAATGTGTCATCTATAATGTTCAGTATAAAATTAAAAAAATACTAGACATATGAATAAATAGAAAAATGTGAATCATAGTCAAGAATAAAAACAGTCAATATAAAATGAATCTGAGATGATCCAGACTGGAGTTAGTAGTAGAGGACTTTGAAGCTGTTAGCCTAAACATGTTCAAGGAACTTAAGGGAGGAGATTGTTTTCATGAGTGAAGAGATGGAGAAACTCAGTAGGAAAATGTAAATTAAAAAAAGAACAAGAAGGAAATTCTAGAATGGAAAGTTCAATATCTAAAATAAAACATTCATTGAATGCTTTTAGCAGCATGTGATAGACAAATAAAAAGTAAGTTTCCACTCTGAACAATAGAAAGACAGAAGGTTTTAAAAAATGAACAGAAATCCTGTTCATTTTTTAAAACCTTCTGTCTTTCTATTGTTCAGAGTGGAAACGATAGACTGGATTAAGAAAATGTGGCACATATACACCATGGAATACTATGCAGCCATAAAAAATGATGCGTTCATGTCCTTTGTAGGGACATGGATGAAACTGGAAAACATCATTCTCAGTAAACTATCACAAGGACAAAAAACCAAACACCGCATGTTCTCACTCATAGGTGGGAATTGAACAATGAGAACTCATGCACACAGGAAGGGGAACATCACACTCCGGGGACTGTTGTGGGGTGGGGGGAGGGGGGAGGGACAGCATTAGGAGATATACCTAATGCTAATGACATGTACCCTAAAACCTAAAGTATAATAATAAAAAAATAAAAATAAAAATAAAAAATGAACAGGATTTCATTAACTCATGAGGCATAATTAAGGAATCTAACATGCATATAATTAGAGTCCCCAAAGGGGAGAAGAAAGAAAATTAGTCAGGAAAAGTGTTTGAAGAAATAATGGTGGAAAATATCTCAAATTAGATGAAAAATATCAACTTAGAGTTCTAAGAGTCTCACTGAAAATTAAGGATAAATATCCCCAAACCACATGTAGGCACATAATTGTCAAATTGCTGAAAGCCAAAAATAAAGAGAAATTCTTGTAAGCAGCCAGCGGAAAATACACACTACATGAAGATGTCTTCTCATTAGAAACAGCAATGGCTAGAAGGGTGTGGAACAACATCTTCTAAAAGACACCCCCCATACCCAAAAGGTAACTGTAAACTCAACATTCTATATCCAGCAACAAATACCTTTTACAAATTAGAATGAAATTTAAAAAACATTTTGAGATAAGTGAAAGCTGAAAAAATTTGTTGCTAATAGACTTGCACTACAAGAAATACCAAAAGAAGTCCTTCATGCTGAAGGGAAATGATACCAGATGAAACTGGCATCACATTTATGGGAAAGAATGAGGAACTCTGGAAGTGGTAAGTGTTTTTTTTTTTTTTTTTTTTTTTTTTTTTTTTTATGAGACAGAGTTTTGCTCTTGTTGCCCAGGCTGTAGTGCAATTGTGCACTCTCAGCTCATGGCAACCTCTGCCTTCTGGGTTCAAGTGATTCTCCTGCCTCAGCCTCCCAAGTAGCTGGGATTACAAGCATAAGCCACCATGCCTGGCTAATTTTTTATTTTTAGTAGAGATGGAGTTTCTCCATGTTGGTCAGGCTGGTCTCAAACTCCCGACTTCAGGTGATCCGCCCGCCTCAGCCTCCCAAAGTGTTGAGATGACAGGCGTGAACCACCTTGCCTGGCTGATACATTTTTTTCCTCTGACTTCTTTAAAAGAACTGACTGTTTAAAACAAAAATCATAGCACTTCATTGTGAGGTTTTTATGGTGTGTAGATGCACAGGAACGTGACAACAATAGCACAAATGAAGGTGGAACATGGAATTCCATTGGTCATAATTTCTTACATTTTTCTGAGAAAGTGGCACAATATTAAATCTATGTAGGCTGTGTTAAGCGAAGGATATATATTGTACTTTCTAGAGCAACTACTAAAAATAACAGTAGGATATGTAATTAAAAAGCCAACAGAGAATTAAATTCAAGGTTTAAAAAATATTCAATTAACTCAAAAGGAGAAAAGAATGGAGAAACAGAAGGGCAAAAGTCACATGGGACAAATAGAAAATAAGTAGCAAAATGGTGTACCTAAATTCTACTATATAACTAATTAAATTTAGTGTAGTTAAACTAAACAGTAATTAAAAGGTGGAGATTGTCGGATTGAATTAAAAAAAGGAAGATACAACTAATGGTACCTACTAGAAATGCACTGAAGACTCTAATAAGCTGAAAGAGAAAGAATGAAAGAAAATATATCATGCAAAAGCCAAGCAAAAGGAAGCTATGTGGCTAGAAGAACCACAGACAAAGTAGACTTCAACATAAGGATCATTACCAGAGATAAAGGGATACATTTTATAAGTGTGTATGTATGTGATGATAAAGTGTCGAAATATATGATAGAACTAAAGAAAGAAATAGAAAATGCACAATCTCATTTGAAGATTTTTAACATCCTTTTCTCAGAAACTAATAGAAGAACTAGGTAAACAAATCAACATGGACATAGCAGATTTGAACAACAATATCAACCGACTTGACTTAAGTTGACGACAATGACAGAATATGCATTCTTTTTAAGTACACACAAAGTGTTTATGAAGCTAGATAATGTGCTGGGTTATAAAATAAAGCACAAAAAATTTCAGAAGATTAAGTAATGTTATCTAAGCACAACAAAATTAAATTAGGAATATGAAAATGAGACCTTTAGAAAATTCACAAATATGCAGAAATTAAATAACACACTTCTACATAGCCCATGTATCAAAGAAGAAATCACAAGAGAAATTAGAAAATACTTTGACCTGAATAATGATGAAAACGTGACATACTGAATTGGAAGAAGCAGCTATCACAGTGCTTAGAAGATAATGTGTAGCTTAAGTGTCTGTAGAAGAAAAGAAGAAAGGCTTAAAATCAACAATCCAAGCTTTTGCTTTAAGAAGCCAAAAATGAAGAACAAATTAAAGCCAAAGTGAATGGAAGGAAGGAAATCACAAAGATAAAAGCAGAAGTAAGTGAAATAGAAAACATAAATATAACAGTGAATATAAGCAAAGTCACAAGTTAGTTCCTGAAAAAGTTTAATAAGATTGATCAGCCCCTAGCAAGACTAATCATGATAAAATGTTACAAAGCACAAATTAAGAAAATCAGAAATGTTATCATTATAGATCATGTAGGCATTTAAAGGACAATAAAAATATATTATAGAAAACTTTATGTAAGTAAATGCAATAATTTGGATGAAATGGTCAAATTTCTTGAAAAACACAACTTGAAATAACTGACATATGAAGAAATAGAAAACTCACAATAGGGCTATAACTAGTGACCTTTCAAGAACTTGAACTCATAATCAAAATCTTTCCCAGGAAAAACTCTCCAGGCTCAGATAATTTCACTGATGAAGTCTATCGATTGGTTGATGAAAAATAATACCAATTTTACACAAAGTTTCAGAAAATGAAGAGAAGAAAACACTTCCTACTATACACTATACACTTGTGGGCTACTATAACACTAATACTCACACTTGACATACAGAACACATGAAAAGAAAATTGCAGACCAATATCCCTCATGAATATAAAAATGGAACGCATTAATAAAGTACTAATGAATCAAGTCCAGCAATGTTGAAAGAGAATTTACCATGTTCAAGCGGGGTTTGTCTTATCTGAATTTAACATTGAAAAATCAATCAATGTAGCTTATTGTATTGCAAAGCTAGAAGAGAGCAATAGGTGATTATCCCAATAGAGGCAGAAAATGCCATCAGCAAAATCCAAAACCATTCATGATCAAAATTCCCAGCAAACTAGGAACAGAGTTTTCTTAAACTTATAAAGGGCATTTACACAAATTCTATGGATACTTAATGGTGAAATATTGAGTGCTCAGGAACAAGTTACCTTTGTATTGCAGGCCCTAACTGTGAGAAGACAAGAAAATAAAATAAGAGATCCAGATTTAAAAGGAGATATGAAACTGATTTTAATCACAGATGATGTGACTGTGTATATAGAAAAATCTTTTGAAGTCTGCAGAGCGACTGCTAGAACTAACGAATTTAGCAAGATCACAGCATACAAGGTCAATATACAAAAATAATTTTTTAATAAAATTTCTTTGTGCAATTTTATTTCCTAAATAGATTCTATTTTATTTCAATATTAAGTCCCATCAAAACCATAAAATAATTCAGACTAAATTTAACAAAAGATGTGCAAGACCTGTACACAGACATATTGCTAAAATGAATTAATTTCTTAATTACTTTAATAACTTAAGTAAATTAAATTAATTACTTAAGTAAATGAAGAGATATTCCATGTTTATTAATTGGAAGTCTCATTACTGATGAGATGTCATTTTGATCTATAATTCAACTCAATCTCAATCAAAATTCCACAGAACTTATTCTAAAATTTACAAGTTAATTCTAGGCATAGGGATTAGACTGGCCAAATTCTTGAAAAAAAACTATGGAAGACTCATGCTATCTGATTCCAAGATAAAGCTACATAAATTATGTAGCTTGTACTCTGGGTAAAGCTACATTAATTAAGATGGTGTGAAACTGGCATAAGGACAGACCAAGAAGTCAGTGAGCCCAGAATTAGACACACTAATGTAGTCAATTGATTTTTGACAAATGTGCCAAAACAATTTAATGAGGAAACAATAGTCTATTTAAAAAATGATGCTGCAACAACTGGATAAATCTGTATGTTATGTACATGTAGGGGTTGGGGGAGGAACATGACTCCACCTCCTACCACACTCAGAAGTTAACTTAAGAAAAATAGATCGAGCCTAAAATCTGTAGCTCTAAAGCTTCTAGAACAAAACATAAGATGTCTTCATGACCTTGATGTAGGCAAACATTTTTTAGAAAGGTCACTAACAGAACTAAGCACAAAAGAAATATTACTTTAATTTCATAAAAATTAAAGACCTGCTCTTTACAAGACCACTAAAAAAATAAAAATGTGAGCCACAGACTGGGAGAAGATATTTAGTGTATACATATATATATATTTGACAAAGGATTTATATGTAAAGAACTCCTCCAAATCAATTTTTTAAAAAAAGACTAACAACTAAAAAAATGAGTGAAAGATTTGAATAGATACTTCACAAAAGAAGACACATGAATGGACAGGAAGTCCATGGAAAGGTGAAATGTAAGTTTAAAAATCCACCTCTTCATATCCACTAGAATGGCTAAAATTGAAAGGAATAGCAACACAAATATTGGTGAGGAAATGGAGCAACATAGCTCTCATATTTTGTTGGTAGCAGTGCAAAGTGGTACAGCCACTTTGGAAGAGTTTATGACAGTTACTGGTAAGGTAAAACACCACCACCATAACTCAGTAAGTCCACTCCTAGGTATGTGCCTAAAAAAATGAAAACCAATTTCCATGAAGGACTTGTACAAAAATATTTACAACAGATTTATTCACAATATCTAAAACCTAGTAACTCAAATATTCATCAATTGATGATGAATGGACAAGCAAGCTGCTGTGCACTCACGCTCAGCAATATTGAGGAATGAATTAGTGATTCATGCAATAACAACGATGACTCTCAAAATAAAGATGCTGAACAAAAGGAGCAAGACATGAGAGTGTATACCCTTTACATTTCCATCCAAATGACATTCAACAACAACACAAGCTCTGTGAGTTGGCAACCATCGATTTGCTTTCTGTCATCATAGTCTAGGATTTATAACAAGGGGATGTGGTGAATTAAACACCAGTTCTATTGAACATATGATTTCGCTGAATTAGAGATGACTTAGCTGGGAGTCTGAATGTTGGGAAGTGCAACTCCACAGAAGTAGGGAGGAATGACGGGCGTGAAGTTGTCTTTGGAAACATTCTGTCCTGCTGGCCCCTACATTCCTGCTCAGTACCCACACGACTCTCTAAACCCTGTGCGGCAGCCCCCAACCAAGCCTACCATAGCTCCCAAAACTGTTCCAAGCCTCAAAGTTTCCTTGGTTCTGGTGTCTCTGGTCAGTGTTTCTACAGTAATTTTTGCATATTTATGATGCTTGCTGAACTAAGCTATCAGTGGAATTATGTGATTGATATGTTAATAGTATTTTTTTCAGTGCTGTTAAATACTATTAAAATTAAAATGTGCCTTCTAAAATCTACATTCATCTCTATGAATTTGACTACCCTGGGTACCTCATATAAGTGGAATTATATGTCCTATTGGTCATTCTCCAAATGGATTATTTCACTTAGAATAATGTCCTCAAGTTTCACCGATGTTACAGCATGTAACAGGATTTCCTTTCCTTTTACACCTTAATAATATTCCATTGTCTGTTATACCACATTTTGCTCTTCCATTGATCTGTTCATGGACACTTGGGTTGCTTCTACATTTTGGCTATGTGAATAATGCTGCTATGAACATGAATGTGCAAATATCTTCTCAAGTCTCTGCTTTCAATTTTTTTGGACATATATGCAGAAGTGGAATTACTGGATCATATGGTAATTCTATTTTTAATTTGTTGAAGAATCTCCATGCTATTTTCCGTAGCGGCTACATCATCTTATAATTCCAACAGCGTATAAGGATTGCAATTTCTCCACATTCTTGCCAACACTTGTTTTCTGTTTTTTTGATAGTAGCCATCCAAATGGGTGGAAGTAAATCTGATTTTGGCTTTGATTTACGTTTCCCTAATGATTAGTGATGATGAACATCTTTTCATGTGTGTATTGGTTATTTGTATAATTTCTTTGGAGAAATGTCTCTTCAAGTACTTTGCCAATTTTGAAAATTGGGTAATTTTTTGTTGTTGATGATGATGTTGAGTTGTAGGAGTTCTTTATATATTCTGGGTATTAAGCTGATATGGTTTGGCTTGGTGTCCCCACTCAAATCTCATCTTGAATTGTAATCCTCATAATCCCTACATGTTGAGGGAGGGACCTGGTGGGGAGATGATTGGATCATAGGGGTGGTTTCCTCTGTGCTGTTCTCATGATAGTGAGTGAGTTCTCATGAGATCTGATGGTTTTATAAGTGTTTGACAGTTCCTCCTTCACATGCTGTGTTGCATGCCACTGTGTAGGATGTGCTTGCTTCCCCTTCTGCCATGATTGTAGGTTTCCTAAGGCCTCTCCAGCCATGCAGAACTGTAAGTCAAGTAAACCTCCTTTCTTTATAAATTACCCAGTCTTGGGCAGTTCTTTACAGCAGTGTGAAAATGGACTAATACTTAAGCCCTTAACAGACATCTGGTTTTCAAATATTTTTCTTCCATTCTGTAGGCTGCCTTTGCACTCTATTCATTGTGTTCTTTAGATGTACAAATGTTTTCAATTTTGATGTAGTGTATTTCATCTATTTTTTTTTGTTATTACTTGTGCTTTTGGTGTCATATCCAAAAAGTTGTTGCCAAATCCAATGTTGTGAAGTTTTCCCCCTATGTGGGCTTCTAAGAGTTTTATAGTTGTAGTTCTTACATTTAGGTCTTTAATCCATTTTGAGTTAATTTGTATACAGTGTGGAGTAAGGGTTCAGCTTCATTTTTCTGTATGTGGATATTCCATTTTCCCTGTACTATTTGTTGAAAATAATGTCCTTTACCTATTGAATGGTTTTGACACCCTCATCAAGAAGCATTTGGTCATGTATATGAGGGTTTACTTCTGGGCTCTCTATTCTATTCCATTGGTCCACATGTCTGTCTTTATGCTAGTACTGCACTGCTTTGATTATTGTAGGTTTATAATTAGTTTTGAAAACAGAAAGTGTGAGACCTCTAACTTTATTCTTCTTTCCCAAGATTGTTTCCACTATTTAGAGTCCCTTGAGATTCCATATGAATCTTAAGATGGATTTTCCTATTTCTGAAAAAATGCTATTAGGATTTGGACAGGGATTGCACTTCATCTATCACTTTGGGCAGTACTAACATCTCAACAATGTTAAATCTTCCAATACATGAACATGAGCTGTCTTTCCAATTACTTTTGCTTTCTTTAATTTTTTTTCACCAATGTTTTGTAGTTTTCAGTGTGCAAGTGTTTTGTATTTTTGGTTGTTTATTCTTAGTATTTTATTCTATTTGGTGCTATTATAAATGGAATTTTTTAAATTTTCTCTTCAGATTATTCATTATTAGTATATAGGAATGCAACTAATTTTTGCATGTTGATTTTGTGTCCTGCAACTTTATTGCTGAATTCATTTTATTAGTTCTACTGGTGCGTGTGTATGTGTGTGATCTTTAGGGTTTTCTTCATATGAGATTATGTTGTCTGCAAAAGACATAGTTTTATTTTTTCCTTTCCATTTTTGATAACTTTTATTTCTTTCTTCTGGCTTAATTTCTCTGTCTAGGACTGAGTACTATATTGAATAAAAGTGGCAGGAGTGAACAACCTTGTCTTATTCCTGATCTTAGAGAAAAAGCTTTCAGTCTTTCACCATTGAGTATGACGTTAGCTGTGGGCTTCTCAGATATGACCTTTATTATGTTGAAGTAGTCTTTCTATTCCTATTTTGTTGATTCTTTGTGTCATGAAAGGGTGTTGACTTTTGACAAATGCTTTTTCTGTATCAACTGAGGTGATTATGTGGGGTTTTCCTTAATTCTGTTAATTGGATTTATTATACTGATTGATTTTTATATGTTGAACCATATTTGCACTCCAGGAATAAATCCTACTTGGTCATGGTATATAATCCTTTTAAAGTTGCACTTTTTAAAGACAGAAATTCTTTGTTGAAGACAGTGGTTACTGAAAAAAACAGACACTTGAAATAATAAGAAAAAAAAACCCCTATTTTCCCTTTAACTAAAAGGCCGCAATGAATTGTATCATGAAAGCACATAGTCTATTTAAAAAATATGAGATGTGGTACCCCCAATCCTAAGGTCTCTGATGTATGGCTTACCCCATTAGCTTTCCTTGTACAACTTACGCATCTTTGGATTAACTCCTAGACTTCCAACTTTCACTTTAGGTTAGGAAAATTAATGTTTAACAAGTTTAACATAGATATACGTTAATGCTTGGAAATTATTGCTCAGTCAGAGACTGGTCTTCAACTGGGTCTACTTTATTTGTTGTATAATTTTGAATGGCAGTTATTTTAAACTGGAATAGAATTTTACCCCTGGAAAGATCCACAGGAACCATCTAGACCTATCGCCTTATTTTAGAAATGAAATTGAGTTCTTGCCTAAAGTTTCATGGACAATTAAATGTTGGAAATGGGACTAGAAACAAGATCTTCTGGCCAGGTGAGGTGGCTCACACCTGTAATCCCAACACTTTGGGAGGCCGAGGCAGGCAGATCACTTGAGGTCAGGAGTTTGAGACCAGCCTGGCCAACATGAAAAACCCTGTCTCTACTAAAAATGCAAAAATTAGCCAGGTGTGGTGGCATGTGCCTGTAATCCCAGCTACTTGGATGGCTGAGGCAGGAGAATCACTTGAACCTGGGAGGCAAAGGTTGCACTGAGCCAAGATCGTACCACTGCACTCCAGCCTGGGCAACAGAGCAGGACTCTGTCAAAAAAAAAAAAAAAAAGAAAGAGAAGAAAGAAAGAAAGAAAGAGAGAGAGAGAGAGAGAAAGAAAGAAAGAAAGAAAGAAAGAAAGAAAAGAGAGAGAGAGAGAAAGAAAGGAAGGAAGGAGGTCTTCTGTCTCCTACTGGACTGCTGCTCACAGTTGGCTACATCCCATGCAGTGTCAGTGCTGGGTCACCTACCTTCTACAGTAAAAGAAGTTGGATGAGTTCAACGGATTTGCATAGACTTGGGATCTTTCTTGAAGCAGCTCCCTCAGTAGCTTCTCCCTGGCCTCTACATTGGCTGGGGCTAAAGGTACAAAACTCACAATGTATCTACGTGCCTATACCATAACACAGACAACAGTGAAGACACACATAGGCAAGGCCTGGTTGATCACTGTGTTTCCCCATCCCACTCGAGAACATTTGCAACTCCATGTCTAGGAATGAAGAGATTGAAGACAATGCCATTAGATGCCATCCAATGCAAGATAATTTTCCAATCTTTTTTTTAAAATACAAAAGTCTCCTTAACAATTAATATCAGCCGGGCGCGGTGGCTCACACTTGTAATCCCAGCACTGTGGGAGGCCGAGGCGGGTGGATCACGAGGTCAGGAGATCGAGACCATGGTGAAACCCCATCTCTACTAAAAATACAAAAAAATTAGCCGGGCGTGGTGGCGGGCGCCTGTAGTCCCAGCTACTCAGAGAGGCTGAGGCAGGAGAATGGCGTGAACCCCGGGGGACGGAGCCTGCAGTGAGCCAAGATTGCGCCACTGCACTCCAGCCTGGGTGAAAGAGCGAGACTCCTTCTCAAAAAAAAATAAAAAAAAAATAAAAAAATTAATATCAGAGGATGTGGACTTTGGTTTTCTCTGCTCTCCCAACCCAACAAATACACTAGTACTTACCATCCATCTCTATTTGCATGATATTATGGAAAAATGTGAAAGTAGAATACAATTGTTATGCAGTACATTGATTCACTCAAATTGTTTTTGTCCTTAAAAGTGCAAGTCATTCTTTCTCTGGCAATGATCTGTAATTACATGGTTTTTGCCTCCTTGGAATTTTAATTATAATGTTAAGGTAATTTTTTTAAAATGAGAAGAAAAAAGTATTGGAATATCCATGTCATTATGATATTTTACTAGTATGAAATGCATGTGGATTTGAGAAGTTGCTTTTTAAAATATATTAAATTATGGATCATAGTGATTTATTAAAATGCATTCTATATTCCTTTGTTAGATTAAAACACAGCATTTCTTTTTTAAGTGCCTTTCAAGGAAAATGTGGCAAGAAATTTATGAAGACAATTACTTTGCTTATTTTGTAAGTTATACTTATTTCCAAATATTTAATTTTATGCTTACACCAAAAACCTATATTTAATTGATTTTAAAGAACTTTCTAAACTTTTCAAAGAATGAATAAGACATGCTATAGAAAAAATTACTTACCAAATATTTAGCTAAAATTCAATATAGCTTTAGAACAAAGGTTGTTTTATTAAGTCAGAGAAGCTCGTTAGACTGAGCTCAAGTTAGGCTGAGATGAATTCCTTCCCTCCCCCTGACCCACATAGGACCCTGCTAGACTGCAATGGAAATTTTTATGTCAAAATTCTCTTTTCAGTCATAATGAAAGCAAAGAGACTCTTCTTTGATCATATAATCACAAAGGCTTTCTCTAAACACTAAGATTTGCAAAAAAGGATACATCTTGAAAATTCCATTTACAGCCTGTGATCATAATGTCATATGACTTTTTCATAAGCTGGTTAGACTTGTGTAAAGAAAGCTGGATTTTTTCTGAGTTTTCCTCAAAGCTGCTCCTATAATTCCACAATTCACAGACTAGTTTCAGCAGCCAGATCTTTTCTTTGAGATGGAATCTCACTCCATCCCCCAGGCTGGAGTGCAGTAATGCAATCTCAGCTCACTGCAACCTCTACCTCCCAGGTTCAAGCAATTCTCCTGTCTCAGCCTCCCAAGTAGCTGGGATTACAGATGTGTACCACCACACCCAGCTAATTTTTTTTTTTTTGTATGTTTAGTAGAGATGGGGTTTCACCATGTTGGCCAGGTTGGTCTTGAACTGCTGACCTCAACTGATCCACCTGCCTTGGCCTCCCAAAGTGCTGGGATTACAGGCATGAGCCATCACACCCGGCCTGCAGCCAGATTTTTCTGGTATTGATTACTAAGAATAGATCTGGTATTTAGACCTTCCATTTGGAAATCAAGAAGAATCACTACAAATACACATTCCAAAAAAAAAAAAAAATAACGATGAAGCAAATAGTTATAAACAAAATACCTTCTCATTTACCTGTGGCTTTCTATTATTGCATGGATATTCTTCCAACTTAACCCTGGAGTCTTGTTTTTGATAGGTTATATTTTGGATGATGGGAGTACCTCCTTCAAACTTGACTTTAAAAAATGCTTCAGGCCAGGCTCATGCCTGTAACCCCAGCACATTGGGAGGCCTAGGTGGAAGGATTTCTTGAGCCCAGGATTTCAAGACCAGCTTGGGCAACATAGCAAGATCCTGTCTCTACAAAGAAATGTTTTTAATTAGCCAGGCATGGTCACTTTCTCCTACAGTCCCAGCTACTAGGAAGGCTGAGGTGGGAGGTTTGCTTAAGCCCAGGAGTTTGAGGCTGCAGTGAGCTATTATCATAGTGCCACTGCACTCCAGCCTGGATGACAGAGACTCTGTCTCCAAAAAAAAAAAAAAAAAAAAGAAAGAAAGAAAGAAAAAAGGGGTTTACCATTGCTTTGGCAGGGGAGTTGAAAACTCAGAACATCTTACTTATTTTTTTTTTTTAAACTGGTTCATTTTCCTTCTCCTCAGATTATCTTATAGAGGTCATCTTGTCAGGATCTGGTTTCATTTATCTGCAGAAACCACGTCTGCTTCCACGCAATTGGCTGCCCCAGGAGCATATTCAATGTGATATCTTATCTTTCCAGGCCTTAGGCCATTGCAACTTTCTGGCAGACCAAAGTCTCAGGTTCCAGCATAGAACATGCTCTGAGTTACAGAAATCCATTTCCCAGGAGGCTGTGGCACTAATCTTTCATCCCTATACGCTTACCCGCTACCCAACCATGGGTACCACAAACACATACACTCCTTACCATGCTCAGGATAGAAAATGAGCACCCATCTGTAGTACACATCTCTGAAGTGCTACAATCATGATCATAATCCTCAAGTCACCCTTGGGATGTAATTCGAAATTCCACACCTCCAGCCCTTTTAATACAAATAATGTTTAGAGGTAGCTCAGAGTCGATATTAGCCATGAACTTGTGGTGCCTTATTTAATGGGCCATGAGGCTTCCTTCAACACTTAGTCCTACTATCTGCATCTCCAAAGAGCTGAAACCTGGAAAAAAGAGTAGGAGGTAGCAGAGCCAAGGGAGATACCCATATTGATGGCCATAGAAGGGTGGTGGCTAGGCCACAGCAGTCAAATGGCAGACTTCTAGTGACAAGAAGCAGGGCTGCGGGTAGACGGGACTTTTGAGAATGTATGTTTGTGCCATGGAGAGATCTGAACTGAAATAGGACCAGTGGGGACGCCCACACTTGAGGGATTAGGAAAGAAGTCAGGGGAGCCAGGAGAGAAGCAGTGGAATCCAGCCCTGGAGTGGAAGAGCAGCTGCTTCCATCCTGTTCTAAGGGAGAGCTCAGGGAGTGAAACATTCCTTTAGGTGCATCTAAGACCAAACCACTCCTGGGAAGCAGGAATCACTAACAGCCCTCTCTACCCAGGCAACCCCTGTCTCCGCTTAGCTGATACTCAGTTCAGAGAAGCATCTCCATTGGTCCTGCTGCGGCTTCCCGGGCTGCCACAGGCCCAGCACGCAGCCTCAGCTGGCTGGCTCGCCCATGCGGCTTTATCATTTAAATGAAACAAAGATCTTTCAAGCAAGTGAGTGTCACTATTTAAGACTTGTATTTTAGAGCAGATACTGTATGGGAATTTTTTCCCCCTTAACTGGAATGAATTTCTCTCTCTTGGGGTTTGTGGTGGCGAGGAAGACCAGGAGCAAATATACTGGACAGCCAGTTATGGCCCTTTCAAGGGCTCAATTTCATTTGTGCATAAAGAACTTGGCTTCCTTTCTGGGAGGTGACCTAGTAGTTGGTGAGAACTCACTTCTCAGCACCGAGCAGTTTGAAAACATCTGCGCTCATAAGCCAGGCAGGTGGGGCAGGCCCTGAGATAAGACGGGGAGGGTTACGCACTGGGCAGGACCTGCAGATGTGCCCAGGTGTAGTCGAAAGTCTCAGAATTTAAACTCACATGGTACAGTAAGAGAAGACAGGATAGATTCAGAGGACAATTGGAGAGAAAGAGCATAGCATGAGAGCAGCCCTCAGCTGGTAGGTTTTTTTTTTGAAGCAGGGTCTTGCTCTGTTGCCCAGGCTGTAGTACAGTGGCATGATCTTGGCTCACTGCAACCTCCACCTCCTAGGCAATTCTCCCACCTCAGCCTCCTGAGTAGCTGGCATTACCGGCTCACGCCACCACACCTGGTTAATTTTTGCATTTTTTGTAGAGACAGGATTTCCCCATGTTGCCCAGGCTGGTCTTGAACTCCTGGGCTCAAGCAATCTGCCCACCTCAGCCTCTCAAAGTGCTGGGATTACAGGCATGAGCCACAGCACCCAGTCAACCTTGAGTTTTAAACCTGTCTGTCCCTGACTGAGGAGGCCTATGCAGGTCAGAAAACCTCCCTGGGGCCCTCATCAACAGGTGAGGCACTCATACCAGACAGGCACCAAAGTTCCCCCATCCTGTGAGGCTGGACCAGGAGGCCTCTGAACCTCCCCTCAACACGCCTGGTCACACCCTTCTCCAGCCTCAGACTGGCTACACAGCTTATGTTCAACCGAAATCAAAAGAGGGAATGAGGATAATAAACTTTACAGAGTGCATTTTAACAACTAAAAAACTGGGAAAGAACTTTCTAGAAAAACAAAAGAAAATCCAATGTACCACATAAAACACCTTTCAGGAATAATCAAGAGTTGACTAAACCAGGGGTCCCCACCCCTGTACCACACACTGGTACCAGTACTGGTCTGTGGCCTGTTAGGAACTAGGGCCGCACAGCAGGAAGTGAGCTGCTGGTGAGTAAGCGAAGCTTCATCTGTATTTACAGCCACTCCCCATGGCTGGCTTTACCACCTGAGCTCCGGCTTCTATCAGATCAGCAACATTAGATTCTCATAGGAGCAAGAACCCTATTGTGAACTACCCATGCAAGAGATCTAGGTTGCATGCTCTGTATGAGAATCTAATGCCTGATGATCTGTCACTGTCTCTTATCACCCCCAGATGGGACCGTCTAGTTGCAGGAAAAGAAGCTCAGGGCTCCCACTGATTCTACATTATGGTGAGTTGTATCTTTATTTCATTATATATTACAATGTAATAATAATAGAAATAAAGTGCACAATAAATGTAATGTGCTTGAATAATCCTGCAACTGTCATCCCCCACACCCTGGTCCATGGAAAAATTGTCTTCCACCAAACTGGTCCCTGGTGCCAAAAAGGTTGGGGACCACTGGGCTAAACCACCTAAGAGGCTGTTTATCCTAAACAACAGGGCAGAAGCAGACCGTACACAAAAATACAGGTTAGGCCTCGTGGGAATAGAAATTCTAGCTCTCTGCTCAAAATGAATCATTGTCATGGCGAGAGAAACACACTTGTTTATATACAAGTGACTGGTGATCTTATTTCCATCAAGCTCCAGTCAGTGACTCACTGTTTGCTTACCAACGGCAAGGAGCGGTACTTTCAGTTTTCTGTAACAAACTTCATCTGCATCCACATGGAGACGGCACAATCAGCTGCTCATCATCCATGCAGAGCAGAGGCAGACGCCTCCAGGATCTGCTGAAAACTCAATGCTCAATGCTAGCTCAGATGCTTTTTTTGTAAAAAAAAAAAAAAAAAAAGCCACATTCTCTAGCTTATGGAGCCAGTCCTTTCTGTGTGACCTTGAGCAAGTTTCTAAACCTCTCTGGGCCCTATTTTCCATATATATAAAGCAGGGTTAATAATGGTATACACTTCAGAGAGTTGTTTTAAGGACTGAATGAGATAACATATACAGAGTGCTTTATATGAGGGTGTGGGGAAGTCCTCAATACATGTTAGCCATTATATAATTATACATTTTTTTTTTGAGATGAAATGTCCCTCTCACCAAGGCTGGAGTGTTGCAGTGTGATCTCAGCTCATTGCAACCTCCACTTCCCAGGTTCGAGCAATTCTCCTGCCTCAGCCTCCCAAGTAGCTGGGACTACAGGTGTGTGCCACCAAACCCAGCTAATTATTTTTATTTTTAATTTTAGTAGAGACGGGGTTTCACCTGTTGGCCAGGCTGGTCTTGAACCTCTGGCCTCAAGTGATCTGCCCACCTCGGCCTCCCAAAGTGCTGGGATTATGGGTGTGAACCATCACACCTGGCTAATTATACAGTTTTGAATAAACTTTATTTTTAAAGCAGTTTTAGGTTCACAGCAAAGCTGAGCAGAAGGTACAGAGATTTCCCATCTACCCGTGCCCGCCCGTGTGTACATCTCCACCATTATCAATGTCTACCACCAGAGTGGTGCATTTGCTGCATTAGATGAGGTAACAATGGGACATCATTATCACCCGAAGTCCATAGGTTACTTGAGGGTTCACTCTTGTGTTCTACATTCAATAGGTTTGAGGAAATGTAGCATGACATGTATCTGCCATTCTAGGATCCTACAGAATATTTTCACTGCTCTAAAAATCCTCTGTGCTTCACCTATTCATCCCTCCCTTCTGCCTTGCCCCTGACAACCAACAATCTTTTTACTGTCTCATAGTTTTGTCTTTTCCAGAATGTCATATAGTTGGAATTGTACCATATGTGGTCTTTTCAGATTGGCTTTTTTCACTTACTAATATGGATTTAGGTTCCTAAATGTCTTTTCATGGCTTGATAGATTCTTTTCAGGGCTGAATACTATTTCATTTTCTGGATGTACCACAGTTTATTTGTCCAGCTATTGCAACTATTATTTTAATTATGTTTTTCACATTTGCACTAGCTCTTACAAAGTATAGCCCTGGAAGAACTCTTAAACAAGCTGGCTAGGTAACACACATGCACATGTTATAACCATGGGACAAGATGGTAAGCTATCCTACCTTGATGTAACTATGCATATGATTAGCTAGATAGGACAGTGTGCTACACCAGCCAGCACAGAGAGGGAATAGGACAATCTATTCATATAACAAAGAGCTAACGGTTGCTATGGAGAGCAGATGCATACGGGAGGGAGATGGTGCTGGCTGCTGGGTCCCAGGATTGTAAGGTGGACTGAAGGTGGCCAGGAGAGGAGATCAGGTGTGAAACTGAGGCAGGTGGTGCCAGAGAACAGATGTAGGGAATATGAGATATGAACTTAGGAAACAAGAGAGAGGGGCCTTAGAGGACAGAGATCTCTTGTTATCATCTATCTCCAACTTTCCTCATCAGATTGGAGGGTAAAGACTTGACAATTATGTATTTAGAGCCCTCTGGAGCTCAGTCCATTGGAAGGAGCACTACGGCTTGCAAGAGCGCTGTGGCTTGAAGGAGCATGGCAGCTTGTGCACTATCGGCACATTGTATTGCATGTCCTTCTCCTTAAGGAAAAGCAAAACCGGAACCACAATAGGAATATTTTTCAAAAAGCTCAGCTATTGTTTTTTGAGACAGTTTCGCTTTTTGTTGCCCAGGCTGGCATGCAATGGCACAATCTCGACTCACTGCAACCTCTGCTTCCTGGGTTCAAGCGATTCTCCTCCCTCAGCCTCCTGAGTAGCTGGGATTATAGGCGCCTGCCACGACGCCAGGCTAATTTTAGTACAGATGGAGTTTCACCATGTTGGCCAGGTTGGTCTCGAACTCCTGACCTGAGGTGGTCAGCAGGCCTCGGCCTCTCGAAGTGTTGGGATTACAGGCGTGAGCCGCCGTGCCCGGCATTTTTTTTAAAAGACTAGCTACATCTCAACTGTAAGTGGTCAGAACACACATTTCACCAAGTGTTCAGGGTCTCTTGGGATGGTGCTGGCTCTGCAAGGACCACACATATCCCCAAAGGACTGGCAGAACGTCGGTCCTTTTCCTTTATTCTTTTGGAACAAAAAGAACCCTCTCAAGGACATTGGCCTTGGCATGTGGTCCCTGTGGTCCCTCTCATTTTCCAGTAACTTGGCAGCCTTAACTTGTCCTGGGTTTAGCTGCACCAGTCTTGAGCACCCACCAGACATGGGAGCCATTTGCAGAATCCAGTCCAATTCCAGCTTGAGACAAGATGATGTGCTCCTCCTCTCTGGAGGCGGGAAGAATTACAAAGGCAGTTTCCTTTCCCCTGCCCCTTTCTGTGTCCTTCCCGCTCCCTCCCTGCCCCAGCACTTCCTCCATCCTCCTCCAGGGCCTGGGCTGTGCCATCCCCTCCCCTCTCAAGAATCACTCCTTCCTGCCTTGCTCTCCATGTCTGATTCTTAGAACTTCAGAGGCAGAAGAGGTCATCTAATTCAACCTCCCCATTTTGTGAATTAGGAAATCATGTCCCAGATGTTCAGGGAAACTGAGGTCTCACACAGCAGGTCAGTGCTGAGGCTGGGACCAGAGCCTGGCCTTCTGACCCCAGAGGCGGGTCCTTTGCCAACACAAGGTTGCACTGAGACTCGCACTGTGCACCTTATTTGGCTCCCGGGGAATTCCATTGTCCTCCTGCCTGGCATCTGATCTGCTTTAGTCTAAGCCTCAACAATCATAGAGACCCTGACTTCCTTTCCTTCCCATTCATTCCTCGCATACAAAATTCTGGAACAGCGTTTGAACTTCACTGTGGACAACAAAGTTGATCAAATTCCCCAGCCTCCTAACTTTTCATCGGAATGGCAGACAGGAGCAACAAATGGGATACTGAACTCTGAATAGCCGTGGGCACTGGCCTTTGCTCACAGCGTCTCATTTAATTCTCACAGCCACCCTAGAGGCAGGTGGGGGTTCTTACCTATTTTACATACGAGGAATCTGGGGCTTTGAGAGGATGAGAACGTTGGCCAAAATCACACCGCCAGGAAGCAGAAGAGCTGGGATTTCAATCAGGCATTACCCAACTCTAGGGTTACTACAGCCATTAGACTTGGGGGTACTTAAAGTGGTTCCTGCACCAGCAGCTCAGACATCACCTGGGAACTTGTTCAAAATGCAGGTTCTCAGCCCCCTTTGAGACCTACTGCACCAGACACCCGAGAAGGAGGGAGCTGGCTGCCTGTGTGATTTCCATGCAAGAACAAGCCCAAGACCCACTGCAATGGAATATACGGCTGCCCCCTCTGGGATGCTCAACACTCCCAGAATCATTGCCTTTTATCATTGGACCAAACCTGCATTGTGTGCAAAGCTCTTTGCTCTTCCCGTTTGACCATTGTACATCTGGAGGTTTGAGAGACTCTCCAGTGTGCAAGTAGAAGGAGGAGAGGCAGAGGCTGGGGCTGAGCCCAGAGCACTCATACCAAGTAATTCTTTCTAATCATTACGTACCAGTCCCTCTCTTACTGGCCCCAAGCCAGGCCTGAAGATAAATAGCTAAGGACCTAAAATAAATGAAAGTCACACTCTCTCCAAATAGATCAATAATGTTCTCCACTCTGGCACGGACCTTCTATGCAAGCTGGGAACAGATCGCTGCCAATACTTATTTAGCAAGGTTGTGAGTCCTATCTGTTCCATCTTAACCATTATGGTTTTATTCATCCTCTGAGTACTAGAAATCAATGATCTCAAAGGTGTGGAGAGATGTTAGAGTTCCCTGCTGCCCTCCGTAGCATGGCTTAAAGGCACTAAATTTATTGTGGCGTTTGTCATGCCATTGATCTGTTTACATTCCTGTTACTGAAATCACACTTTAAGTGGATGTGTCCCTATGCAGAACAAATCCTAACACCCTTATGACTAGCTGAAGAGAGGAGGCAACATTCATTTCACAGAACAAATCAGGTGTGCTAGGAGCTTAGTGAGATGCAGCCTCATTTAGTCCAAGGGAGTCTTAAAATAGATTCTTTATCAGATGAGTGATTTCCAGTTTTTCTTTTTCTCTCTTCACTGCCTCCCTCCCATCCCTTAAACATTATAGAAATACCTTCTCCAAGACTACAGTGAGAAACCAATGTGAGAGAAATGCTTTAGAACAACTATTTTTGGAAAACATATGTCTAAGCTATATAAGGGACATCTGGTGAAGGCTTTTTTTTTTTTTTTTTTTCAATATTCTCTGCATGTAGTAGGTGCACAGTTAAAGAGGCATAGTGACTGCTGCAATGCCTCCTGTCTCTTGATCGACAAGGACTTCAGCTTGCTAGCTGTTTGGATCCTGTCTTTACTGTGTAACGACAGTCCTATTCATTCACATTCATTTATTATTTATTCCTATGTAGCAGGCGTGCACTAGAAAATGAGAAGTCAAAAGATGAATAAGAATCCTGTCCCCCCGCCACCCAGCCTTTCAGGAACTGATCATCTGAGAGGGACACTGGCCCTGCAAACCTGGCTCCCTGCAGCAGGGACAGTGACTGGGAGGATCTGCATAGCAGCTTGTGCCCCCAGGGCACATTGTGGTCTCGCATTTGAGGCTGATGACTTCTTGTGAAGGAAGCAGTCAAGACTGTGATGTGGATTTTAAAGACAAGCAAAAATGGAAGGCTCCCTAATTAAAAGACAACTCCGAAGACGATTTTCCCAGAAGCTTTTACAGAGTGTAACAACGGAATTTTGCTTTCTGAGCAAATTCTCTGTGTCCGCAGAGCAATCTGCTAAGGAGTGGGTCCCTGAGACACTGGCGGACGTGCTGGCGACTGAGCATGCTTACAACCCGGGGTGGGCTTTCTGCTTCCAAGATAGAATGTAACAGGACTCAGAAGCAATGTTCATGCTTCTGCTGGAGTGGATGAGGATGATGGGAGTGGGGTGTGAATGTTCCCTGTGAGCCCGAGCGGGAGGAGAGGGAGCGGGGGCCTCTCCATCTGATTCCCTGGGGGCCCCCTTGCATGTGGGAGTTGGGGACCTTGAGACCATCCCGGTGGGACCTCTCCTTGCAGTGGCTGCATGAGCAGCACAAAGCGTTTCTCAAGGCCTTGCAAGCAAAGCTGCCTTGAATGATGACCCACTTTAAATAAATGCCCTCAGAATAAAGTACAGGGAGGGGTGGCAAAACGCGGATCCCCTGGCCTCGCCACACCTCACAAGAGGCCCACCAGTTTGAGCAAAATGTGGGCCTTCTTTTCTGCTCAGAGGGGACTGTTGCACCTGGGCCGACCAGAAACAGGTAGTCCTTTTTTCCCCTCCTTCTATTCCCACGTTTTATAATTTCATAGAACTTCCATGAGCACATAGTTAACACCATTTTGCACATTATCTCAGTGGTTCTTCATAGTCCTGTCTGTTTGGGTTTATTACCCACACTGTAGCAAGGAGGGAAGTTGGCCGTCCAGAGGCACTCATCTGGGAGGTGGCAGAGTCCGGCTTTGAATGCAGGTTTATTTCTACTGAAACCAGCTGAGACTAGGTAGCAACCACAGAGGTCCACACCGATTCGTCTGAAAAGAGAAAGGGCTGCCATGGTTCAACACCATTGTGTTCAAAATTGGGAAAAGCTGAATAAAAAAGAAACATCTCATAGGAAGGAAGCCAAATCTTACTCGAGTCATCCTGTTTGGTATTTTGTTTGTTTTTCTCTAAAAATGTGAGTTTTGTGCCTTCGTTGTTGACATTATTTTGTTTGAATTAAACATCTGCTGCGTGCCAGGCACCGTTTCGCACTCAGGTTTTCTGACGCCAAGTCTAGTGAATTTTTAATTTAGGCACAGCTGCCTTAACCCATCGCCTCACTCCTGCCTCCCCCTCCAATTTCTCATGCTGTAATTCGTTCCAGGCAATAAAGGATGTGGAGTTTGCTTGTGCTCCTTGGGCATGAGTAAGTGGGATGTGTCTTTTAGTATTCTGGGAAACCATAACTGGGACGGCTCATCTTTGCAAGAAAATGCAAGGCAACAAACACTTAGCAAGCCAGAGTCCTCTTCCTTCACCACGTGGGTTATGCACCATCCCAGGCTTGGTAAAGTAGCATCCTTGTCCAGAAGTTTCATTTGCGGTACAATAATCACATGCCAGAGTTTTCCGGTCAGCAAAAACAGAAAATTGTCCCTTTCTCGGGGTCTGCAGAAATATCAGTCTCCAAAGTCATTAATTTTCTCTCAAAGCGGTCAGGCATGTGGACAGAGGACTACAATAGAGCTCTCTCTCCCTGGAGTCAGGACCCTTCAGAAACTGCGGTTTTGATTGTCACTGAATAAACCGCCACTGTGTCATTTGGAGATAAATACAAACAGGTGCTTTGAAACGGGGAGAAAAGTGTTGTTCTCAAAGAGCTCAGGGTCCCTAAAATGCAGCCTCTGCAGTCACCCCTTTCAAGATCTCGCGAAGAACCAAGAGGGGAGGGTAAACAAGACCTTCATTTTTTATTTATTGGTTTCTTAAACTAAAAATACCAACTTTGCCTGGAGAAACAACCCGAGCTTTTCTGGGCAGTAGCATCTAGGGAACGTTCCTCATTTGAACACCTGGAGTTGTTTGTTATTCATTTGCAAGAATTTCCTTACAGCTATTTCATAGACACCCGGGATGGGCTGTTCTGAAAATCAACTGGAATGTTTACACAGAGCTGTGCTTCCTGTGATTACAACATGATGAAGGGTTAGGGGCCATCACTGTCGCCTCAGTTTGGAAAAAAGAAAATGCACCATGCATGAGAGGCAGCTTGTGTAGTCTCAAACTTACCATCTTGCTCCCGTTCTAAATATTTGGGGAAAGAGAAAAATTCTGGGAAAGAAGGACTCTGACAGTTCTTGGTCATTCTATTTGCCTTGGGTTTATTGCATCATTTACTCTCTACTTTGCCTTGACAAATCTATCTAGTTACACAAAGCATACTACTTGCCTTCCTTTGGCTACACCTGTGATGGAGTATCACCTCCTGATAGGCTTCACATTTCGGCTGGGAATAGTCAAGGTTGTCAACTGGAGTTTCGGGAGCCACACAAAAAAATTCCACAGAGATTCTTTTTCAGATGACCATAAACCCTCATCTCTTGCCTGATCAAGTTTGGGTAAAGTGAACGTATCTTCCATGTGCTGGTCTCTTTCTCCAATAGGACATTATTGCATGTAGGTCCCGGCGGGTCATGGTGTGATGTCCAAACCATACTGGCAAGAAATGTCCAGCTCCTGGAGCCTGAGAGCTCCTGATGGGGGGGTCACACCATAGCAAGCCCTAAGGAGGAGTTTGAGGTGGACAATCTGCTGTGAGGTACATCTCCCTGGCTATTGACATCGTGAATTAACTCCTCCCTAATGAACACTTCTACTTAATGACCACAGGACTATGTAATGATAGTGGAAGGAAGTACTTGCCCTGGGCCTGACCGCCTGCTGTCTTCCTCACCCCGATCCAACCTTCCCTCCTCTAAGCCTTTCTCCCTTGCACCTACTCTTTGCACCTTACTGTGTCTTCAAGTCCTATATCTCCCTTCATCCAGCCCAGCCTCTCCTCCTCTGAAATCCTAGGGCATCTGGCATCCAAACTGACTATTTGACTCTTATAAATTGCCTTGCCATGGGATTATTTTGACTAGTACATAGTTTCTCTCCTTTCCAACCAGATGGTAGACTCTTCACTGTCAGAGTTAGTCTAATGTATCTTTCATTCACATTTTATGGCCGAGCAGCATCCTTCACAAATATTAGAGACTTAGAGAATTTGTTCATCCCCCAACTCAACCTGCATCCCATGTGAACATGTGAGGTGGAGAGGCAAATGTTGTCTATTTTCAATGAAAATAAAGCAGTAATGCTATGTGGTCATGGAAGGCCACTGCCTTCACCATCAGGAGAGGCGGGTCCCAGTTTCCTCTCAATCCTCTGAGTTACCTGTGTGTGATCTTTACAGCTGTGGGCCAAGCTGTTCTCACTTGTAAGGTGAGGAGATTGTCTCAGAAGATCTTTACAGGTCTCTTCCATGGGTGGCAAGGGAGAGAGCATCAGGGAAAAGAGTTAGTGCATGCTGGGCTTAACACCTAGGTGATGGATTGATAGGGGCAGCAAACCACCATGGCACACATTTACTTATGTAACATACCTGCACATCCTTCATATGGACCCCGGAACTTAAAAAAAATAAAATAAAATAAAAAATATGAAAAGGTCTCCTCCAACACTAATATTTTGCTAACATACACTTGCGTTTTCTTCCTTGTAAGAAAAGATGAGTTTATAGAATCAAAATCCCTCACATTTCCAATACTGAGACCCCACCATTGCCCATGCTTCTACCGATGGGGGTTCAGTACTCCTCTTCCTCTAAGAGCTGCAAAGCCTGATTATGGGGAGCTGAAATCTTCCTCCTTGTACATTCCATCTTTTGGCTCTCAGTTCTGCCCTGGAAACCACACAGTCTGCAGAATCGACCTCCCCCATGACAGCTCCTCATATGCTAGAATACGGATGTCACATGCCACCCTGCTTCCCCTTGCCTTTTCCAGCCCTCGCATCTGCTCACCATTTGACTTGCCTTCCAGGCGGCCAGCACGTTGGGGCCTCTGCCCGGGCAGCCTCATTTGTCAGAGCGGCTGCAGCGCCCCAGATGGGCTGCGCTCCAACAAGTACACACCACAAAGGGACTATTATCACCCTCGCAATGGACACTGTACTTTTATTAATACAGCTTAATATCACTCTGGCTTTTTTTGGCAGCCATGACTCGTTTTTGACTCCAAGCAAACATATGGTTATCTAAAGCCCCCGTGTCCTTTTCGGAGAAAAAGGCAAGTTGTCTTCCCAGTTCCATTAACAGGCATGAGGTTTTTCTGATTTAAATTTTTATTGAATCAAATGGACCAGCTTCTCGTAAATATTTTACTTAAGAGTCTGGTTACTTTGAATTGGGAAATTTTGTATGAATTGTTTTATACTTTTGAATATTATGTTGCTTGAATAATATTTTAACTTAATTTAAAAAAGAACAATTTTTAGTACTTCCATTTCTAAAATCAGTTTATTTCTATGTGGATAAGTGGGAGTTAAGATCTTTGGAACTCTGAATTAAAGATAAACCAATATCCTATTCACCCATTTCTCATTCTGTAATGTGTATACTATTCCAAACATATCAGACTGTCATGTTTGAAAAACCAGTATAATCGAAAAAGGAACTCTAAGTAATTAAGTGATGTTGATTGAAAGGAGCATTTGGCTGCTTTCTGGGCTGCTTAACTGGAAACAAAATTAATTATGGGATTCACAGATTAAATTTTGCAGTTATGGAATTTGCAGACATTTTCAAATCCTTCTGTACTTTTTGGTAAATTTCTTGTTTGGTGATTTATCAGTTGTTAAGTAGAAACAAATCATCCCAGCACTTTATTATTAACTCTAGGCTGGATTTAATTTTGAGATGCAGACCAAGGTCTTTTTATTCCAATTTGCTAGTTCAAGTCATTGGGACCACAGACAGAGTCGCGGCAGTCACAAGGAAGAGGCTCCCATCTTGGATGGTCCAGGCAGGAGAATCGGTAGAATTTATGACTGCAATGCCAGTGAAATATGAGGGAGCATCCAATTATTCAACCATCCAATAATTGGCTTTAAATGAGTTGTTCTGTAAACCTGGTTATATGTATTTTTCTTTATAGAAAGTGAAATTAATCTGAAAAAGGCATTTGGAAATATTTGTGAAATCATGTGGTCACCCAGATTGGAGCCACCCAGTGTTCTTCCCAGCACAAAAATGAGCCTTGTCTCTGACACCTGCCATTTCTAACTACCATGGCTGGATTTTTGGACTGGGAAGCATCACCAGCTGTTCCTAGCGTGCGTGTGTGTGTGTGTGAGAGAGAGAGAAAGAGAGAGAGAGATCTTTCATTAACACCTTTTAAAAAATAAAATGGTTTTCTCTTAAATATGATACATATATTCATTGCAGAAAATTAGAAAAGTAAATTAAAATATAAAAGAAGAAAAATAATTTCAACATCCTAGTCAACATTCTGGTATGTTTTCTTATTCTTTCTTCAATTTATAAATAGAAATCTTTACAGTAACTTTTAAATTAAAAATGGTATAATTTTGAATATATAATTTCAGAAACTATTTTTCTCTTAAAATTATAAAATGAGCAGTTCCATGAATCATTTTTACTGTTTAAGTATACAACTTTTAATGACTATGTAATATTCATATATATATTCAACAAACATATTTATATATTGTATACTTATGTGTATAGAGAGATAATATATATTGATATGGAAAACATATTTGTATACACACACATAAGTATATTTCTCCTAATTTGGCACATTTGGGTGACTTCATGTCTTTTGCTGTAATAGTGCTACAATGAATGTCTTTGTGCGCACATCTTTGGCCAGATATCTGATTATTGATATAGAATAAATTACTGGAAGTAGAATCACTGCATTTAAAGGAATTAGTGGTTTTTAGGGCTCTGGATACATACGGACCAGTTGCTTGTAAGAAAACTTTTTCCAGGACAGACTTATCTCAAGAGTGAATCAGAATGTAGCACTGAGTCATATTTTAATTTTCATCTGCCTGTTTTATCAGTCAATATAGTTTTAATTTGCATTTTTAAAGTAACTACTTATGATGAAAGTTTTTACCTGTAATATATAGTGGCTTCTTTTACGAACTGGTTCTTCTTGTTTGTTTTTTAATGGAGTCTCACTCTGTTGCCCAGGCTGGAGTGCACTGGCATGCTCTCGGTTCACTGCAACCTCTACCTCCCAGGTTCAAGCAATTCTCCTCCCTCAGTCTCCTGAGTAGCTGGGACTACAGGCACATGCCACCATGCCCGGCTAACGTTTGTATTTTTAGTAGAGACAGGGTTTCACCATGTGACTATGCTTCTCTTGAACTCTTGACCTCAAGTTATTCACCTGCCTCGGCCTTCCAAAGTGCTAGGATTACAGGAGTGAGCCACCAAGCCTGGCCCAGAGTTTTCTTTTATTATTACGAACTGTGTCTGTATGCAATGTGTTATAAATATAAGTTAATTGTGGATTATTGAGGTTAGTGCTAATGATTCTTTCCAAAGCATTCGACTTACTTTTTATTCAAGCAACTTTTCTCTTTTCTTTTGGTCTCCTATTTCATAAGTTGAGATGTTTAAGCAAATTATACAATGTTAAGAATAAGTTAACATTTAATAACAATTTTAAGGCTAGGTGTGGTGGCTCATGCCTGTAATCCTAGCACCTTGGGAGGTCAAGGCGGGCAGATCACTTGAGGTCAGGAGTTTGAGATCAGCCTGGCCGACATGGAAAACCCAGTCTCTTACTAAAAATACAAAAAAATTAGCCAGGTGTGGTGGCAGGCACCTGTAGTCCCAGCTACTAGGAGGCTGAGGCACGAGAAGCACTTGAACCTGGGAGGTGGAAGTTGCAATGAGCCAAGATCATGTCATTGCACTGCAGCCTGGGCGACAGAGTGAGACTCCGTGTCTCAAATAAATAAATAAATAAAAAAGAAAAAGAACGATTTTAAGAAAGGACATAAATGAGTCGGGAATGAACCCAACTTGCTTAGGGACACATATGATTCAACAAGCAGGGTCAGACAGACCTAGGTCTCCTGGAGGGGCCCTTCCAGCCGTAAGCCCAGTGCTGGGCCTGAGCCTGTGTGTTTTCCAGGGCAATAAATCATGAGGGATGATTGGTCCAGCCGGCCTGTTGGGTGGAGATGGACTAAGAGGGTCTCTTGTATATCAAGTCTGAAGAGGGATGCGATTGTAGATTTGTCTTCATTTCTTCTTTTCTTTGTCTAACTCTCTGGTTTACCGCTAAATGTTAGGAGGTGATTAATTCACACTTCCTATTCTTTTCCTATGAGCTATTTGGTGCTGTCATCCCGCAAGATTTCTGGCCACTTTTGGCAGCCATTTGTAAAGTCTAATACTGATATGCAGCAAACTCATAAAGGCCTGTTGCATGAATACTAAGCAAATGAATAAATGGATGAGCTGCCAAATATGTTAATCATAAAAATCACAACAATTACTATCCAAAGACTGATGTTCAGGCTATCACAAGTGAAAAAAAAATTATCCTTCCAGTAGATGAGCATATTTCTCAGAGACCCCTTGAGATCCTGTGGAATGATGACCGAGGAAATGTCCTCCAGAACTGGGCCATAAAACAATGGCCCTGTCGCCATGTGTGTGGGGCGTAAAAGGGGCAAGTGGCTGTCCGCGTGTTGGCTGGAAACTCAGCGAGCTCAGGTGATTTGCAATGGAGATGATTTGGTGGTCCATATATCAGATTAAGGGCAGGATTAAATGAAAAAAAGTAGTGGAAAAACAAATGGGGTGAAGAGAATGGAGAAAAACAATAATTTGGAGATACTAAAAAATCTTTTTGCCTTGTAAACCAGGCATATACGTAAAAACAAAACAAACACATCCCAAGCATCACATGTCTCCAAATATTTAACAAACACCTCCACCCTACTTCAATAATCAAATAGAATACACACCCCAGAGCAGCAGGTGTGGGTGTCTGGAGTGCAGTTTTACACGACGCTCCACGCTACCTTCTTCCAAAATGTTTTACTCTGTTAAAAATCATCTTTTAACAGGTATCAGGAAATGTGTCACATGTACTCTGAAGAAAAACACATACAAAGAATTTGCTACAAATTTTACATCACAAAGCATAAGTATAAAACCTCAAAAGAATGAACTCCTATAGCTTTTACCTTCTCTGGACAGACTCACCCACCTCCATGGCATCACCAGGAAGCCTAAGTCAACGGCTTTCCTGGCAACAATAAAAGTACTGTAATACGCTTTAAAAACCAGAGATTTAGGCAAATTCATCTTATAAATTTAGCCTTGATTTTTTTTAAATCATGAATTGTATATATTGAGTGGACTGTTGTACCAAAGTGACATCACCACATGAAAACCAGTGGCATCTGGGCCTCTCTTGAGCTTCAGGGTGGCACAGGGGATGAGGTCAAAGATCACAGATGCGTGCAGTGGCTGGAGAAGGACTTGCTCCCTTCTGCTGCACCTTCACTTCTATCTAATAAAGACAGTCTGTGGTGGGGGATGGTGGATTTGCTAGGTGATCATGGGGGCTGCAGAGGCAGGGCCTGGTGAGGGGGTCTCTTGTTACAGGGCAGGCACCACCCTGTGGGGCTCAGAGGGCAGCCTTGCCTTTGTACACATCTTCTTACCCCTTCATTTATCATTTGAGGATTCATTCTCGGTGAACTAATACAGATGACAAGAACTCAAATTCTTTCTCACATTTTGAGGGACCCTGAGTCACACCTCAGAAGGCAATTTGGTTAAAACGGTCATGTGGATAATAGATTGTCTCCTTTTCAATATCACTCATCTTGTAATTCTGCCTCGAGGCAGGGTTTCTGTGAAAATCCTTAAGAAGTAAAACTAGAGATCATATGGGATGCCACAATAGCAGACATTTACTGAGTTCATTTTCTGAGTTTCACGAATCAAAATTGGAGGATCGAAAATATTTATGAGGAATCAAAATAGCACTGTCTTAGTTTCGGTTCCCCCGGAAGTGGACCCTGAGGCGACATCTCAAAGGATTTTCTTAGAGAGCATTCGCAGGAAAACCGCACTGTTGGGGAGTGAGGAGGGATGAAAGCCCAACCAGCTGCAATATCAACAAAGACCCAGGCAGGGTTATGCCCACTCAATCCCACAGGGAGCTCTGGACAGCGAGGCTCATGCCCACAGGTGCCTGATCAGGGGGCAGGAAAGCTGCAGAGTTTATGCCCTCATAACTCTCAGTCCTTGGCCATGAGTGTGCCCCTCGAGGCAGCCCTCGCAGCAGGGGCTATGGAGATTCTTTGTGGGCCTGGGACTGAGGGGATAAGGCAGAGGACTCGTAGATCTGTTACAGGTGACATTTTAAGGTAAGGCAAAATCATGCCTCAGGTGCCCTCTGCAGCAGTCTGAGGGCTGGCACATGGCAGGTGCTGTGTTCATTTGTCCAGCCATTCATGATGCTCCACTTCCCTCCTTCCAACCACTTCTCTTCATCCAAAGCCTGCATTAGGGAATGAAAAGAAGTGAAATCCCTGCCGCCTTCAACATCGTCCCCCAGGGTTGTCATCACAGGCTCAGAAGCCACACTGTCATTTGGCTCTACTCGCCCAGGCCACTAGAGAAGGATGCAGAAGGAATGTTGAGAAATGCAGCCAGATAGGAACTGCAGAGATGTCCAGCAAGGGCAGGAATGGGCAGGTGCTGTTCCCTGCTTGGCTCCTCCACCACTAGCCCTCTCCTTGCCATCCCTGAGCGATAGCAGCACACAAATCAGATCTCCTCTCTCACCATCCCTCTCTCTCCCGCAGGTCTCCAAGCCAGGATCCAAATGGAGTGAGGCAGCAGAGATGAGGGGCCTGGGCAGGAGCTGTCCTGCAAGAGCCTGGAGTCTGCAGGAGGCAGTAGCCGCTCCAGCTGGCTTGACATTTGGGGCCAAGGATTTGCCGAGGACCGTTTCACAGATACATTTTGCAGAGGCTGCACTGAGCCTCCTGGACTGAAATGCAGTACAATACTCTGTGTTGCTTTGATTTCACCTCTGGTGCCAGCTGCGTGGGCATGATTGTAAGGAGCCTGTGGTTTCCCTTGAAGACAAAAGGAAAGATGAGCCACTGCCTTATCCACACATATCCTCATTTAAAACCTGCTGCTACCTTTTGAAAATGTATTGAGATGTATATTAATGATTTTCACAATCATCTGTATTTGTTACCCTTCAGTAAAATGTTAACAAATAAACATAGCATCACATTTTACAAATCAGAGCATCACCAGCATTTATAAAATTCTTTGGGTTTCCCCCTTCTTGTTCTTCAACTGGACACTGGACATCTCGAGCCTCCCTAGACAGCACAAGGTGTCCACCTTTTGCGCATCCTTGATGTTCAGGGTGGGCAAATGTGATGGTTTGCCAAGTTCCCAGCAGCCACTACCTGGGCAGCACTAGCTGAGAGTATACCTCAGGTCAAAAAGAACTGGGGAAAACCCTGGACAAATGAGAGGAAGATACTGTCAGTTTTCCCAGACTCCGAGTCTCAGATATCACCAGAGCAGATTTTAAAACAAAGTAGCTCTCGCTCAATTATACATGTTGCATTTTTAGCACACTGGAAACGTTTTGCAGTTTATAAGCAGAGCTAACTGAACCCTATTATTCTGCTTGTTTGTGTGACCTACATATTCTAAAACAGAATTCCGAAGGGAGGGTCTGTGCAGAACAGGCGCACACAAGGGATCACTTAGTCTGCCTGGGTCCCAGCCTCTCTGTGCGAAACTGCCCCAAACTCCCATGCCTGACATCCGATGATATTCAGAAGGTGGGTACCAGGCCCTTTCTTACCCTCAGCAGTGTGTGGCTTTGAGTCACTCCTTTCTGTTCTAACCCCTCTGTCGTGGATGAACACTTTTTGAAGAAGAGGTGCTAGAGAAAAACAAAGCCAGGTTGAAAAGCATTTCGAAGGTTTCCTTCAGTTGGTAGAGCACCAACTATTAACCATTTCTAGAAGCTTCCTGGGGAAGTGTGCAGGGATTTAAAATGACTGAGATCAGCGTTCTTTCCTTTCCCCACATGTAGTTTTTCCCTCTCTCAATAAATGGCTTTTCTAAGACTTATAACTCCTAATAAGTGTCTCTCCCCAATCCTGACCACTAGGATTATTTTCGTCTCAGAGGGGAATAGTGTCTTGTCACTAAGAACCTTTTCTACATGCTTCCACAGTATTAGAGTCGGACCTTGAAGGACGTTTGCTGAGAGCTCCCAGGAGCTTGCAATTTAACCTGAGTCTATGACCAAATACACACTGATCAAGGGCCCAAGAGGCTATGAGTTTTAAATTAAAAACATTTCAATACTTTTTTCTTGTGATAGAAATAATATATTTAACTCAGAAATGCATAAATGTGAGAAAAAGAAAATGAACATGAGTAATAAGCCCAATGCCTAGAAATAATAGCTATGGACATATTTTTGTGTGTATACATATGTATATGTCTACACATATGTGAAATTCTATTGAATGTACTTGCCTATTTCAGTTATATTGTATCTTCTTATACCACTGTCTTCTTTTAAAAATATTATGCATTGTTTAGCGCTTACAAAAAGAGAGGGAGAACATCCTTGTAGTTGCCCTCCAGCAAAGCAATAAAATACTGTAATACATTGGAAGGTCCTTGTGCACACCTCCCAGCTGGCATCAGTTTCCCCAGCTTAGAGGCAACCTCTTTTTACCTCTTTTTATATTTGGGTGATCATCCTAAACAATTCTTTTTTTTTTTTTTTCTTGAGACGGAGTCTCGCTCTGTCGCCCAGGCTGGAGTGCAGTGGCGCAATCTCGGCTCACTGCAAGCTCCGCCTCCCGGGTTCACGCCATTCTCCTGCCACAGCCTCTCCGAGTAGCTGGGACTACAGGCGCCTGCCATCACGCCCGGCTAATTTTTTGTATTTTTAGTAGAGACGGGGTTTCACCGTGGTCTCGATCTCCTGACCTCGTGATCTGCCCGCCTCGGCCTCCCAAAGTGCTGGGATTACAAGCGTGAGCCACCGCGCCCGGCCTTCTTTATACCTTTCCCTCATACATTTGTATTTTTAAGCAAGATGCAGCATTATTTTTAAACTTGAATGGTGTCTTATTCTACATACTTTTCCTCAGTGTACTTTTTGTCTCCCATTACTTTATTTGGGAGATGGATCCATGCGGAGGTGTGTCAGTCCTGGCCGTTCATCTCCCGGGTGTGCATGGTGTGTCATTGTATGAATGATTTGCAATGTTTCCACCACCCTGCTCATGCACATGCTCAAGGTCCCCCATGTTTGTTCGGGTGCAAACACCCTTGCCACTACCATTCCTGGACTAGTCTTCCTTCTCCACATACGTGGGGCAGTTTCTCCAGGGAACATACCTGGAGTGGGATTCTTGGGCAGGTGTGTCTTCTATCTAACTAGCTACTGCTCAACAGAGCTCTGTGTGGTTGTAACAGATTTATTCCCACAAGCAGTGTATAGAATTCTCATTGCTTCAAGTTCCTATCAATACACAAGATTGCCAGGCTTTTAAATATTTACCAGTCTGACGGGTGTAAAATGACATATCACTGTGTTTTTATTATTGATACATAGTAACTGTTCATATTTTCAGGGTATATGTGCTAATGTGATACATTCATACAATGTGTAAAGATCACTGTGGTTTTAGTTAGCACTCACCGATTGTTCAAAAATGCAATTTGAGTGGATGTATAATATCTCGTCACAAGGAGAGGCAACAATCTAGTCACTCTTCCCTTGTTATCATACATGCAGTGTGCTCCCAAATTTTTACTATATAAGCAATGCTTCATTGAATATCCTTGAACAAAATTGTTTAACCAAATGGCTGATGACCATTCCCATGGATAAATGTATGGAGATGTCCATTACTCACAGTGCTTATGCACACTGCCCAATTCCCTGCAGGACGATGTCCTATCCCCTTGCTGTCTGGCAGCTTCCGAGTGTGCCTGTCTGTCTGCACACCCATCAATACTGGTTTAATATTACTTAATAAACAGTATTTATCCACTTAATAGGTAAACAATTATAGCCTGTTTAAATTTGTATGTTATTTTGTCACTGGCTAGCTCAGTCATGCCTTTATATGTTAATTGACTATCCGTGTTTCTTATTTTGTAAATTACTAACACATTCCTATTACCTGTTTTTATAATGAGTATAGAATGAGATAGCTTGAACATAGAAAATATTGGTATTCAAAATAAATTTTTCTATCAATAACATTGTAGGAAAATTTCCCCCTAAGCAAACAAGCAATTTTGTATAATGGTCTATGCCTGGAATAGAGTATTAATAATTGTCACATGGTACCATTAGGGAATAATTACATAGATTGGGACTTTTGGACTCACTTTGGTTTTGATTTTAGTTCAAGCCAAGCCACTTGCTAATGTTTCTTAATAATTATAAGCCTGGAATTAATAGGTTTAACATCAAAGATAAGTTAAATATGTAGAAAGGATATTTTCTATAAATCCAGGAGAATCCTGGTCTCACAGGACCAGAGAGCTCCTTCTGAAGTGCTCATGCACAGAGCATTCATAGCACATTCTCCTGGCAAAACCCATAATTAAATGTGGCTATAGATGGGAACATAATTCAGGGCTGAGACCATTTTCTACTATGACACAGAGCCATAAGAAAGAAGCTCACTCTAGCTAAGAGAAAAAGCATAAAACAAGCTGGTAATGAAGCTCATTTGCAAGGGAAATGCAGCATTTGTGTGAGCTGAGCTGATTGCTTTCCTTAAATGGGAAAAAGATTGTCATCTTTTAAACCTGATAGGAAGACACTCACTCTGAGGAAGACTATGCCTGTCTCCCCAATCAACTCTTCTCCTCCCTATCATAGGGTGAGAAGCCTCAAGATGTTGACATGGCATTTAATTAAATGCCAATAAATTCATAAATATGCAAGACTTGTGAGAAGTAGCTGGTTTGAAGTAAAATGAAATAACTATAAATCTGAGGAAAACATAGCATAGAAAGCAAAAACCAAACACCAAGAATCTAAACATATATACAGTCAATTTTCATTATTCATAGCACTTATATTCCATAAAGCTACTTGAACATTGAACTAATGAATACTGATCTATTGCTCCCAGAAGAAATACAGGGTTAGGTTCCTTTGAGCTTCTGGTCACATTTTCATAAACAGACCAATACATAACATTGCTTTATGTGTGTTTCTGTTTAAAGACACCTAATCGAATACATATCATTGATTCATTAGCATGGAACTCACAGTCAACAGCACCATAACTCATTCTGTAATGAGGCTTCTCTATTACACATATGTATATTCTCTGTAAGGCACATCACAGCCTTCTTGGACTTAGTCTCAAGTCATCACTTCAGCACTACACTTGGGGGCCACAGTGAAATCACTACCAAAATCACAAACATTGAGTGGTATGAAATAGACGGTGAAAAGGACACTTGCTTTACAGCAGAGGAGCTGAAGCAAGAAGGCAGAGTGCTACCTTGTACCACTGCAGCTGGGAAAGCGATGGGGCAACTCAAATTTTTCACCACCCTGCACATGTCTGTGAATGACCTCAGAAGCACCCACAGTATTGATTTTAGAGTTGCAAATGCATTTTAGTGAGCAAGCAAACTTGAGTAGGCAAACTCACAAATACGGAACTCGTGAATAATGAGGACTGACTGTATTGTAAGTGCCCTACTTCAGCATTGCCTCTTTCTAGGCACTAGGAGTGAGGTCGAGCTCTGTGCGTGGTGGGAGATGATTGTTGCTTCAGCCTCCCTGCCTCTTTTTTTCTGAGGGTATTGCTCAGTTCTTCTTGAGAAACTCCTACCCTGCACTGGGTGTGCTTGATGGCGTTTTAGTCAAGGACTTTGCTCACTTTTGTTCCAGGGACAGACCTGTGACCCAAGCTGCACCAGTCGGAATGTCCTGTCAGGGAATGTGATTCTTGAGCTGAGTGATGCCAGGATGAAGCGTGGTGGAGGCTGATTCATCCAGACAGTGGCCTCTGGAGGAGACGGCCCTTTGGTTCCCACACCCTAGATCCCAGCATCTGTTCTGGGTCTCATCCTTTTAGCTTCCTCCCAAATAATCAGCTGCCTCCCATCTTCCATTCGATTCCTTTTCTGCTCAAGTTGGCCAGATTCAGTTTCTATTGATTTTGACCAAAGCACCTGGACTAAAGTGCATCCCAAGGGTGGGGAGAAGGGGGGCTGTACTTATTCCTCAGCCAGTGCTTCTCATTTTCACTCCTTCTTCCCAACTGTAGCACTTTCTGTTCACGGATTGGGGAGGAGCTAAGTGAGAAAAGCAGGATCCTATTATCCACACATTTTAGGGCCAGAGAATGTGGCCTTCAAATTGTTAAAGAGAACTAAATATGGCCTAAGAAGGATTCCATACTTGTATATTCGAGTCCTTGTGGACAAACTGCAAGGTAGCTTAATAGGTAGACAAGATTGAAAACCTAACTTAGGTGTATGTGCCTGTAACAACAGCTGAGTCTTAGCCAATCCCAGCGGCCGTACTTCAACCATTCACACACTGCTGAGTGTTCAAACTATGTTCAAATAAGGCAAACACCAACTTTTAACCAATCCAGTCGTTGTATATCTCACTTCCGATTTCTGTATGTTATTTGCCTCTTTTTGTCTATAAATCTTCTTCCACCACGTAGCTGCGCTGGAGTCTGTGAATCTGCTGTGATTCTGGGGGCTGCCCGATTCACAAATCATTCATTGCTCAATTAAACTTCTTTACATTTAATTCAGCTGAAGTTTTTCTTTTATCAAAATGAAATTGTGGGAAATTTCCATCCCTTTTTAGTGTGTATGCTTGGCTATTTTTTTTTTAACTATAACATACCTGTCGGTGGAAAAGGATATAGAAATATGCAAATCAGTCAGACTACCTATAGCTTAATTTGTTGACAGTTAAACCTCAACAGCCACAGAGAGCCAGACCTCGGGTTGCTATTAGAGGCACTAAGGGCATTAGGCAGCAGCTGGTGGAGAATAGAAGGTTCTGGAAAGCAAGGGTCCCATCATCATCTTTCCTAATGCCCTAACTCCAGTGGAGGAAAGCAGGGCCTCTGTTATTGCTTCTCATTCGAATGAATAGCGAAACCCCATATATCCTGTTTCTTTAGTTAAATAGTTGGCCTTATTTTTATTCCTGTTGAAATGGAAAGCTGGGTTGATAGTCTAGCATGAAAGTGTACTCCAAAATATTTTTATTTGAAAAGTGATGATGGAATTAATTAACCCAATTATTTTAAAGGCAGCTGTTCCTAAAATTCTACAGAGTCCATCTATTCTCCACTTAATTAACACCTAATGAGCACCTGCTGTGTTTCAGGCACTGAGCGAAACACTGGAGACCCAGAGATTCACGCCGCCATTCACAAGTATTGGTTGAATGAATCGGGGAACCCAAGTTTCTGCCTTGGGGATCTGTTCTGGTAGAAGTTTACATACAAACAAACGATAGTAAAATGCACTAAGTCATTGTTTATTTTGTAGACTCAGAGCTTGCCTTGAACCAGTAGTATCGTCGAGCTTATTACAAAGGCAGAATCCCTGCAGCCCCAGACTGCCTGGATCAAGCTCTGTATTTTAAGAGGATCTCCTGGGAGATTTGCATGTTCTAAGGTCTGAGAAGCACTGGGGCAGGACTGATTACTGAGTCAGGAGAGATGACCATCTGGGGAAGGGCTGCAGACTTCCCCAGGAAGAGGGGCTTGCACGAATGGTCCATAGGAGTTTTCCAGAGAGGGTGTAGGCAAAGGTGTGGGGTTGTGAGAAGGTGCTGGGATTGTCAGAGATGAGGGAATTCTGTGTGACTGGAAGCAGGGAGTGGAGGAGAAGGGAAAGGGCATGGTTTGAAGGAGGGATCATACTGTGTAATCCAGGCCAAGAGTTAAATGGAGAATGGAGCGTAGTGGGTATTATGGTTTGGATGCCTGTCACCTCCAAATCTCATGTTGAAATGTGTTCCCAATACTGGAGGTGGGGTCTGGTGGGAGGTATTGGATCATGGGGGCAGATCCTTCATCAATGGCTTGGTGCCATCCCCTTGGTGAAGAGTTCTTGCTCGGTTAACTCATGTGAGATCCAGTTGTTTAAAAGTCTAGGGTCTTCCCCTTCACTCCCTCTTGCTCCTGCTCTCGCCATGTGACCCTTTGCCTTCCACCACGATTGCAAGCTCCCTGAGGCCTCCCCAGAAGCCAAGTAGATGCTGGCTCCATGCTTCCTGTATAACCTGTAGAACCGTGAGCCAATTAAACCTCTTTCCTTTTTAAATTACCCAGTCTTGGGTATTTCTCTATAGTCATGCAAGAACAGCCTAATGCATATGGGAATCTAAGCCAATGGAAAAACTATACACCAAACGTCACAAAGCCCAAAGCCACAAATCCTAAATCACTCTGTGTACTCTTGTTTCCATTGCACAGGTTTGTACTTTCCAGATGTGATCCTCTTGGGCTTCCTTGGAATCTTCATTGTGAATAAATATTTTTTTCTAGGATCTACCATGCTAGTGGTGGTACAGGCACTGAAAGGGGACTCAGGGATGCACAACAGGTACACTTGCCATTCTCAATGTCTACAGTTAGATTGAGAAGGTGGGATGTTGAGTGTGTCCTCACACAATAAAAGTACAGCACAAGGGCATGTGAGCCAAATGCCAAATACTAGGAGAGTAAGTAAATGCTAGGGGAGGAGGGAGGTGTTGCTGTAGCTAGAGTTGTGGGGAAGACATTTAGAGAAGGTGGGGTTGGAAGTGGGTCTTGAATTGCCCCTCTGCTGCTGTCATTGGAAGAAAACACTGAGGCTGATTCTTAGCTGCAGTTCTAACAGTGTAGAACCATTAATGAAGCACAATTGTAGATCAGGGATTTCTACACTCAGGTAAAGAAAGGTTGCATTATTTAATCTTTCTAAATCATATTAACACTATGCTCAGTGCCCAAGTCTCAGTTGCTAGGATGCAGAGAAGAACCACTCCAGCCATCAATGGGGCTCCCTTATCACCATCTGAGCCATGCAAAAGCCCTGGAGCTTTTTCTGGCAGAGTTCCCTGTTCTCCAGCCTATGTTGAGCCCTGTTGATATCTTCATTGTCTAAGTTCTGGCATCCCTTGAAGGGAGTCTGTATTGCTTCTGTGCCAAGTTTGGAATAGGACTCTTTGGGATTAGGTTGAGAGCCCTTGGCCTAGGGTTCCTTTCTACCAGCATTGTGGAACATCCAGCATCTCCTGGCTCTTCCCAGGATACTGGGGTGTCGCATCCACTTCTTCCTCTACCACTGCAAGCCTGCCCTCTATTTCCTCAGCTCCTAGGAGGGTTCCACCTGGTGTTCCATCAACTTGCCTTTAAAACCAAGACAAGGTAATTTATAAAGAAAAGAGGCTTAATGGCTCCCAAAGACATCCATGTCCTAATATCTTGAAACTGTGAATATGTAACTTTATATGGCAAAAGGGACTTTGCAGATGTATTTAAGGATTTTGAAATGGAGAGATTATCTTGGGTTATCTGGGAGGACTCAATGTAATCCCAAGGGTCTTTATAATGAAATAGGGAGGCCTGAGAGTCAGAGGGGTTTGAAGATGCTGTGCTGCCAGCTTTGAAGACAGAGGAAGGTACCATGAGCCAAGAAAAGCAGGTGGTCTCTAGAAGCTGGAAAAGCAAGAAAATATTCTCCCTAGAGCCTCCGGAGGGAACACGGCTCTGCTGATGCTTTGATTTTAGCCTCGTTAGACCCATTTCAGACTTTTGACTTCCAGAACTGTAAGAAAGTACATTTGTGTAGCTTTAATGCAGTAAGTTTGCATTAATTTGTTACAGCAGCAACAGGAAAATAATACAGGTCTCCTTTCCCGTGAGGTGGGCAGAGAAGAGGAAAGAGAGGATCAAACCCACCAACTTTGCTTCTTTCTACGTTGTTAAAATATGAATTGTGGGCCTATCCACCATCACACCAAATGGAGGTGGCTGCCCAGGAGAGGGTTATTCTCACCACTGAAGGAATTTCAGGTCACTTGTCAGAGATGTTTTGGAAGGGATTTGTGCTTTTGTGTAGGTAGGAGGTTAGGCAAAGAGAAGGGATTAGTCTAGAATATTCTCTTCAGTGCTTTCCACACCTGAGTTTCTATTATTTCAAAATGAAAACGATGTCTTTGTTTTTCATGGTCCAATGGCAAATCACCTGTTCTAAACACTGGATCTTTTTTTTTTGTTTTTGCATTTGGAAATGGTAATGTAATCTGCGAGATGATTTGTAATCCTTTATTTGAATAACATTCAAATAGCAGAAGGGGCTTACTTACACCACACACTCTGTGTATGTGAATCGGGTTCATTTTGCATTTTCTACAAAAGAGACTTTTCAGAGTTCCAAAACAAGCAGGCCTGTTCTGTGAGAGCTGTTAGGCCATGAGCCCATGAACCTCTGCTCAGCTGCCTTCAGTGCCCCGCCCCAGAGAGAGACCTGAGGAATATTTTGGACTTAGAAATTACAGGTGCCCTCTGAGCAGACTCATATCCCAACTTCACTCCCGACATAGGCTGGCCAGGAGTGAGTGTTGGCCCCCATCCTGTGAGCCTCAGTCTTCTCTGCACGAGATAACAATACCTGGGAATATAAGGTTGGTGAAAAGACTCAATGAGTGTGCAAAGCACAGTGCCTCGCAGATACAAGACCTTCAGGAAATAAGTTTCCTGGACTTCCGTTTTCCAGATTTCAGCACTTCTTCCCCATCCCCAGTGACTAAATGCCCACTTCCTTCTACAGATAGTAGTAGTCAGTTCTAATTTTTCCAACTCGGAGGACATAAACATTAACTGTGCTTAACGTTTAGGTAACGTTTAACCCAAAGGAAAGCTCGTTGAACAGTAGTGGTTTGGGAGCACAGTCTCAGGGGGAGAGGACGCTGCACTGGAGGGGAAGTGTCTGAGCTTGGCAGACATCACTGGGTGGTTTCTTGCTCCTTCTGTCCAAACTCAGAAACTTCACCTCCTCTGCTCACAGAAGCACATAAACCCAAATGACCACATTTCCATCTCAGTGACTGCCCTTGTCTTTTCCTTCCCTTAACCATCCACCTAGTGAGGAACCAGAGCCAGCTGCCAGTAATAAAGCAACTGCACTCACATTCCATCAGGCAGGAATCCCGCAGACGCTGTCTTTGCATCTCTCTGCATACCTTGAAAAAAGTCCAGGCTCCCCCAACAAGCCTGTGCCTGTGTGTGTTCATCTCTTTCTCGTGGTGGGTAGGCAGAATCATGCCCTCTTTACTCCCACCCCCACAAATGTCCACATTCTTATTCCCAAAACCTGTGAGTGTGTTCTGTACATGGCATACAGGACTTTGCAGATACAATTATGTTAACGACACTGCAGATAATCTTGCTTGGGCCCAAAATATCACAAGAGTCTTTATAAGGGACAAGAAGGAGGCAGGAGAGTTAGAGAGAGATGTGATGAGGGAAGTACAGAGCCAGAGAGGTGGCAGCAGGAGGAGGGCTCAGCCAGGCTTTGCTGGCTTTGAAGATGCAGGAAGGGGCCATGAGCCAAGGAATGCAGGCAGCCTCTAGAAGCTGGAAAAGGAGGGGAAACAGATTCTCCCCTACAGCCTCCAGAAGGAACTGCCAAGATCTGGATCTTAGCCAGCTGAAACTCATATCAGACTTCGACCCCCAGAACTATAGGATGGTAAATTTGTGTTGTTCTAAGCCACTACATTTGTGGTAATTTATTACAGTAGCCATAGGGATGAATACACTCCTCCAAAATGAAATTAATAACATCTGTTCAATAATAATATTTTTAAAAGATAGCTATGGCCCCAGAAAATTTCAATGCTCAATTACCAAGCCCAAGCAGTATAAGTTTAGTGTATCTATTCCAAAATTGTTTTTAAAGAAGATATCAACATAAAGATGGAATAGGGAACATGCAACAGGCCACATGGTCAATTAGATGGCACACTAGTTCCAGAACTTGGGCTGCAGGCTCTGCCAGACTGTCTTTCAGGAAGGGCAGACTCAGTGCCTTCTGCCTCGTGTATTTCACCCCATGGCTTCTATTGCACACACACACACATGCACACAGCCTAAAAATGAAAGAGGATAAAAGCTTTCTCCAATATCACCCTCAAAGTTAAAGCACTTCTCTAAACAGAATGATGTCTAAATTATCCCCAAGTTTCAGTCTCATTACATTAAAAAATTATTTACTGGGTTAAGGATCACGTTGGTCCTATAAATACAGAGACACAAAAGATGGTCTCCAACTTGAACAGATCAGCCAGGTGGGTTGAGAAGAAGGAGGAGAGGATCATCTTTGTCTTCTTCCAAAGGTGCTCAGAGAACAAAGTGATATGACCTTCTTGGATGAAGATGTGGCTCTCCTTGACTTCTCTAGGGACTTCTGTCCTGACCTTCCTGAAACGCCATTGTTTTGCATCTCTTATTATAAGCCCTATGATTCAACTATCACCTCTCGGGCACTGTTGACCTGCCCCACCCTAAGATCTCTTTCTCCTCATTCCCTGATAAGGCCTCAGGTGTGACTTTCACTGTTATGGCTGCACCTTCTCTCTCAGAGTAGCCTGCTGTCCATGTCCATTCATCCACCACTTCTTGTCTGCCACTTGTTTGTCAGTGGCTCTATGGATTTTTTCTCTTTCTCTCTCTTTCTTTCTTTCTTCCTTCCTTCCTTCCTTCCTTCCTTCCTTCCTTCCTTCCTTCTCTCCTTCCTTTCTCTCTCTCTCCCTTTCTTTCTTTCTTTCTTTCTTTCTTTCTTTCTTTCTTTCTTTCTTTTCTTTCTTTCTTTCTTTCTTTCTTTCTTCTTTCTTTCGTCTCTCTCTTTTCTTTCTTTCTTTCTCTCTCTCCTTTTCTTTCTTTCTTTCTTTCTTTCTTTCTTTCTTTCTTTCTTTCTCTTTCTTTCTTTTTGTTTTTTGAGACAGAGTCTTGTTCTGTCACCCAGGCTGGAGTGTAGTGGCTTGATCTTTGCTCACTGCAACCTCTGCCTCCTGGGTTCAAGCAACAATCCCTGTCTCAGCCTCCTGAGTAGCTAGGATTACTGGAATGTTCCATCATGTCCTGCTAATTTTTGTATACTTAGTAGCGACAGGGTTTCACCATGTTGGCCAGGCTAGTCTCAAACTCCTGACCTCAGGTGATCCACCCACCTTGGCCTCCCAAAGTGCTGGGATTACAGGCATGAGCCACCATGCGGAGCCATGATTTTCTTTTTTTTTTTAGCTGGGAAAGAGTCCCACTCTGTCACCCAGGCTGGAGTGCAGTGGCGCAATCTTGGTTCATTGCAACCTCTGCCTCCTAGGTTCAAGTGATTCTCCTGTCTCAGCCTCCCAAGTAGCAGGGATTATAGGCACATGCCACCACGCCCAGCTAATTTTTGTATTTTTAGTAGAGAGGGGGTTTCACCATGTTGGCCATGCTGGTCTTGAGCTCCTGACCTTAAGTGATCTGTCTGCCTCAGCCTCCCAAAGTGCTGGGATTATAGGCATGGGACACCATGCCCAGCTACGATTTTCTTAAGCTCCAAAGTGTAAGCTGTATTTGACTCATGGCTTCTTATTTCAGGTTCCAAGTCCAGTGTTCTGTTGTGCATTTTTATTATCATCACATTTATTAAACACTTGTCAGTTGAGCCAGACACTGTGGTCCATGATCTCGTATAATTTCTATAAACCCTATGTAGAAATTATGTAGGTGTTATTATCCCCATTTTAGAGAGGAAGAAGGCAAGTTCCAATGGCTGGTAAGTAGCAGGCCTGAGAGTCAAACCTGGGTCTGAGTGACTTAACTTCTGTATTAATCATGTTGCTGTTGTATTTTTAATTTTATGTTTTATGCTCTTATATCTTGGGGCTTTGTGGAGCTTGGGGAGAACTATCCCTCTCAGGGTTAGCTAATTCCTAGCAATAACAACCAACTTGCTACCAGCATAACTTTGATGTGCAAATCAACCAATCCAGAGCCCATATTCCCCCCTTCCCCCAGATCACCCCATGGTCAGGTACCAGACACCTAGAGCCTATCCCTATGGCCCAGGGTCTGCTGAAATTGTTCAAACCTGCAATTCTAAGCTTGCTTGGCATGCCTACCCTGCCTCATCCATTCCTTTCCATGAAAACTACAAGAAAGATTCTGCCCCTTTCTTCTCCTTACCCCTTCTCCTTCCCGACTCCAGTGCTTCCTCCTGTGACCCCATGGTATGCCCTGCCCCCTGCTCTAGGGAACTGTAATAAACTCTCCTTTCAAGGACGTTTCCTCCATGTCTGTCATGTTTTACTATATGTGATTGAAACAAAATCCCAGGTAGTTTTTAAAACAACTTACTGATTTCGTCTGCTTCCTCCCATTTCTCCCTTTCCCATCTCTCACGCCTGATGATTCCCCTTTCTCTGACTTCCAGTAGCCTCTTCTTTCCAGGCAGGGTTATCCCCAGCTCAGCCTTCACTGAGCTTGAGGATCAGCTGGGGAGCTTTTAACTCCCCACCCCAGATACTCTGAATTGATTGTTCTGAGGTAGGGGTAGGTTCTGAAACCTGACTGGGTGTTAGAATCATCTGGAGGGCTTGTGAAAACACAGATTGTTGGACCCTATCAGAGCCTCTGATTCAGGAGTTCTAAGGTAGGGCCTGAGAGTCTGCATTCCCACAAGTTCCCAGCTGGTGCTGAAATGGGGCTAGGACATTCACAGTTTTAAAAAGAATGCCAGGTAATTCCAGTAGGCAGTCAAGGCTGAGAACCACTGACCCAGAACACAGTCAAATGGAGAATATTAGGAACTTGAATCACAAGTGAATTAATTTTTTAAAAAGATTTCCAGCGATGGGTCCTGACAACCATGGGTTTCCAGGAGCCAGAGGAGTCCTCTAACACACCAGAACCGGGATCTTCTCCATGTTTCCGTTTTGATTGCATGATCTTGAGCACAGATCCAAGGTCTTCCCAGCACTGGGGTTCTGTACGCCTCTTGATGTCTGCAGATTAAGGTATGCCTCACTGAGGGGAAGACCCAGCTGCTGCCCCTGACAACGGAGCAAAGGGCTGTGCTTTACTTCAAGAAGAGGCGGGACCAGGCCTAGGAAAGTGTGCGCAGGGACAGCGAGACCACGGAGTATGCCGGTGGGGCCCCGGCATACAGTCAGGAAAATCCCCGCCTGCGTTCCACACTGTATTTATTACACAAAGTCTGTAGTGTGGAATATCCAGAGTGATGGCTTTTAATGCGTTCATGATCCAACTCCTGAGGAAGATGGAGCAAGCTGTGATTGGCTACTTTAATGAAATGCTGAGCATCTAGGAAGACAATGTGGAAATTATGGGGATCTGACAGCTGGATGAGGATGAATGGGAGTGCAGAGGCTGAAGGAACCATCCCTGTATCCTGACCTCTAACAACTCTGCCAGTAACTCAAATCAGACCTGCTCCCCTGCAACCCCCATCCAAAAAAAAAAAAAGCCATGAAGATGCTGGTAACCATGTAGTAGAATAAATTGTTCCAGGGTTTAAACAAGAATGTTCACCACAGCTAGCTCTCTGCAGTTTTCAGGATAAACCTAGGTTTCGGCAAGCTCCAAACCACCATAGGCAGACACGTAAGAGTAACACTCCAGGAAGCCATCTCTGAACATTCCTGAGGAAATGAACCAAGGAAGCACAGGGAACGTCTCCTTGCTCAAAGTCTCTTCTGCCACTGTGAGGGTTTTGCCCTGGGCTAAGCCATCATCCACATAAAATACAGTCAGAACAAATACATCTTTCCTGGAGGGGATTCTCACATTTTAGTTCATCCTATGACCTGGCTGAGACCTTTGGAAACAGTAACGAAAAGAAAAGGACAGAGAATAGGTAAGTTTTGATAAGGTCAGGGCTGGGGTCAGGCAAAGAGGTAGACAATCGAAAAATAGGGGGAAGTGGGAGCCCGGGCTGGGGGCAGAGCTTGCGGCAGGAGGTGGAGGTTAAGCAGGTGGAAGACAGGCAGCTTGTGGCGGAAGGACCACATAAGGCCAGGTAAGCACGTGCATCATTGGCAACTTGGGGGTGGTGGGTAGGGATGCACACCCCCAGGCCTGAGTTGTATTCCCTACTGGAGAATGTGGCACTGGGACCCCGTAGCAGCAGAAGAGACCTTGGCTTCAACATCTGCTGCTGCCATTGACTAGCAAAGCCCTCCAGGCCCCGGAATCTCTGCCTGCATCCCTGCAACACCAGCCCACCTGCTGGGCCGACCTCGCTGGGTGCATGAAGCCTGAATGAAATCCACAGTGTGAAAGCCCAGTATAAAACAGAGGCAGGGAGGCACAAACTATCAGCAGAACCTGGACGGTCACCACCACTGGGGCCTGGAGCCTTGATTTCTCCTGACCATAAATGGACATTTTTAGCCTGTTTCACCAAACCTTTATAGTTTCTTTAGAATAATGCTATGAGAAAGCCATGCATGACGGTGGCTTGGAATGCTGTTAGCCAAGGGAATGGACTTCTCTGCTCCCTTAATCTCACAGCGTCTCTACTCTCACTTTTCCACTCAAGCAGCCTCTTTGCACCCTGGCCTGGATGCAGGGACAGCACCCTAGATGGGAGCACCACCTGCTTTCCCACACACTCTCCTGGGTGAAACACAGACATTCTCACAGCTCCTCAATTGCCTGGACAGAGTATGTTCCAAATCATTCCAGATCATTCACACTTTGGTGCACACTAACTCACTTCTGCCCCTTATCACCATTGAGACCTCTTCTTTAAAATGTCTTCCTTCCGCATTATATTTTTACCTGCACCTTCTCTGTGGTAGCCCCCGCCAGGTGGTGGGAGGCCTAGAATGAGAACCCTGCCAAGAGCCCCCCTTCTGAAGCATTCCCAGGGCCTTTGCCTGCCTAAGTCATCTAGACCCCTTTCCCCGGTGCTGAAGAACGCTCGTGAATGTGACAAACCCCACAAAGCTCTCAGGGCTCTCCATGTCCGTAAGCTGTTTTAGGATATCCCTTTCTTTTTTCCTTGAAGCCCTAATGCCTCTGGTTTCTGATAAGAAAGAGATTTGAGAGCTACTGAAATTACAGTCCAGCTAATTCCATGTACAACGCCCAACCGAGTGCTGGAGAATATAACCCACGCTTTCCAAAGGGGACACAGCTGCTTCCGAGCAGATGAATTCTCTAGTCCTTTGCTTTGCACTATGGTTTTCAAACTTTTATCCCTGGGGTCTCCACAGACCTGTCTAAGAATCCCCATAGGAGGTGAGAGAAAGATCAAAGGTCCAGAAAACCCTTGCCTCACTCCCCTTCACTGCAATTCTTTCCTATGGCCTTTGTTTGAGACTTTATTTGATTCTCTTCAAAATTATCTTTTCCTATTTAAAATGCTTTTCAATTGTTATTATGCTGTGGAGTACAAGCAAATGGCTTTAAAAGTTAAATAGCTCTGGAAAACCTGTAAAGAAAAAGTTTCCAACAGAGCCATCACACCTGTCACTCTGTCTGTCTGCAGTCCCTGCCCCAGCCTCCCTCTAGTGTCTTCAGGGTTCACGGGCCCCCATTGCCCCGAGACCTTTGGCAAACAGGCCATCCTGCACCTTTCATGCCTCACCATCTCTGCTTCCCTTCTTCAAGGGTTTTGTTGAAAGATCTTTTCTGCTAGTGATTCTTCTCATTGATTGCCTGTTTACATATTGTGTGTTCCTTCCCTGTTATTTTATTGGGGTTTCTAGAAGGAGAGAAGAGAAAATATCTGTCTTCAACCTACCCTCTCTAACCATCTCAGTCCAGATACCTTTATCTAGCTCAATTTCAAATAACTTCAAATTCAATTCAAGTGTGTTTTATTTTAACGTGGTCTTGTTGGTCGGAGAGAAGTCGAATTTTACATGTTTTGTCTAATTTCTTGGGTTGTGGAGGATGTGGCAGTGACCACGATGGGGCTTGGGTAGAGAGTGTGTACACTGAGTCATTGTCATAGGTCAGGGTCCCTGGAAATAGTCCCTGAGTCTCTTGAGGAAGTCTGGGGAGTGCACTGGGGAACAGTGCTGTGGGAAATGAAGGTGGCATTCGGCGGAGGGAGAAGTTGAGCTGCAATGCGGCTGCAGCAGAGGCCTCAGCCCATCCCACAGGGAGATCTGGGCCAAGATGCCCTTTAGAGACATCCTGAATGAAGAGGCCTGGATTTTGCACACTGGCACTGACCGTTCTTAGGGTACCAACTGTTCCCAGGAAGGAGGCATGACCTTGGGCAAGGCAGATTCCTTTGGCCAAGGTCAATTCCCAGAAGAGAATGTAGCTGTGAGCAGCCAGCAGCCAATCTCCCACACCACTGCATCCCCAGCTCCAGGAAAATGCAATGCCTCATCTGAGGGGCCTGGGTGCAGCAATACAGCACCCTCTACATGAGCCATCCCTTTCTTTCCATATGTCATCCACACCGTGATGATTGTGATGGCTGACCCGTAGGCGGTATCAACCCAGGTGCTATTCTAAATGCCTCTTTTGTATTAAGTCAGCCCTGACAACCACCCCATGCAGTGGGCCTTATTAGACTATTTTGGCTTTTGGCAGGACCGAGGTCTCAATGTGTAATGCTCTAGGTTTCCAAAGACAAGATTCAGGACCCAGAACGGGAGGTGTTTCTGGCATACAGAAACCAATGCTTATTGAATGAACTAGTGAGGAAAATGCTCCAGTCCTCAAAGAGGTCCACCGCCTTGGGATGGAGACAGGTAAGGAAACAAGTGCTGTTAACTCGAGGTTGCATGAAGAGATTACCCTAGAGGAGCAAAAACAGACGCAAAAGGGCTGACCACTGGGGCGCCAGGAATCCTGAACCACGGGCGCTGTTCCGATGGTGAAGTGTGGGGGCCTCCTGAGTAGCAGACACAGCAGATGGTCTCCTGCCAGGATGCAACCTGCCCATCAGCAGAGCAGACACAAAGCTGCCTGGAGTTGTCCTCTTTACCATGGCACCATCTGAGCAAATCAAATGATCCCAAATTCCCTTGCCTGTGGCAAGAAACAACTCCAAAGACTGGTACATGAGGATGAGATGGAGTCTCCAAAGACCCTTGGGATGGAGGAGTCAGTGGCTCAGGAAGCATGAGTGCCACATGGGCAGTGATTCACAGACTGCTCTGGGAAGCCCTGGGACCAGGGCAGGACAGGATTCCCTTCTGTCACCCCCAGAAGGCTGGCTTTAATTTATTTGTGCTTGTCAGGCTTTCTGGGGCAGTGAGGTGGCCTTGTGAACAGCTTGTGAGATGCTTCCTTTCCTCGGTCACCATGGATTCAGGAAGGCAATCTCACCCAGAAGAGAGACAAAGAGGGGCTACCCTTGGGAGGGTGGGAGGGGAGTGCCGTGGTCTAAGGAAGAGGATGAGGGCAGCTAGGCTCTTTGTGTTTTGTAGGTGTAAAAGGAAAAGTTGCCCTGAGGGAAGAATGGTGGTTGGGAGGCTCCATGGTGACTGTTGGGGCCAGCTGGGGTTGGGAACCAAGTGGAACACTCAGAACAGTGGCCTTGTGAGCCCTGGTTGGGGCATCCTTGGCCAAGGGGATCTCTCTTGTCTCAAAATCCTTGTTCGTCAGAGGAGGAATTTGTCCCTGGGAAGGCTCCTGGCAGCAGTGGGGAAGGTCCACTGTGCTCTCCAAAGTCCGGCTGCAGCAGCCATGCAGGGGCCCAGCAGGTAGCCAGGCTGAGACTGTGGGCAGTCACCCCTGGGGTCCTAGAAGATATGTTGTTGTTGCTGTGTGTGATTATTTTCTTTTGGAAGGGAGGCTTCATACGAAACATACTGGAGTTTTTGGTTAATAGATGAGGTGAGGGTTTGGGTGATTACTTAGAAAAAATAACAGTTGTCTATATATTTGCAGTTTTTCTAGTTTATACTTATTCTGTTTCATTTGAACAAAATTCTTTGTGGTTAAAATGATTTCTGAGAATGCTGTCCTGATATGAAGGTAGAGTTATCAGGGAGCAGGAGGAAAGGATGGAATTAGCTCTGGAAGTGGTTGTGCTTACCTAGTCAATATGTATTAAGCATCAGGTTGCACTTTATGCAAGGCCAGGCGTGGTAAAGCCAGCTCCCTCCTTCAAGGGGCCACAGCCAGCAGTGGAGACACAGCAAAAGAAATCATTTCAATGTGGAATCTGGGAGTGAATGGATTTATAAGTGAGGACCTACAAGCTGAAATTGCAAAGCTCCAAGGTGGTGTGAGCCTTTCCCAGGAAAGAAGTATCATACAAAGAGGTAAAACTCAGCTCCAAGGCATATCACAGGGCTGTGTGGATGTCCAGAAAGGCAGGAGACAATGTCCAAGGTGGCGAAAGCATTCTGTGCAAAGAAAAACAATCCAAATGAGATCTCAATGTCTGCTCAAGTTGCAGCTGCCCCTCCTGATGGGTTAAGAGGAAAAATAAAAAACTTTATAGACTAGCCCCTAAAGTTATCAGCCTCATGTGACACTAAAGGTGCAAAGGATAAGGCATTGCTGGGGACGGAGCAGTAAGGCCTAACGTCCCTGCACATTTCTCTTTGATCATTGTGGATGCCAAGTAGGAGTTTTGCTACACCTCAAGAAAGGTACAGAGATGAAAATAGTCTGGATAGTAATCAAGAATTGGAGGCCTGCCACGTAAAGGTAGATTAACCATCATCTTCCCCATCACCAAAAACAGACGCGAAACAAAAATAAGACACAGCACGGAGCAGATTTCTGTCTGAACAGGAGAAGGCTTTTCAGTAGGAAGCCTGACCCAGGCAACAGTTTTCTGAAAAGTGTTTTGTGAGGTTTGGGAACATAAATGGTTAAAGTGCGTGGGCCCTTTAAGAAACAAGGTGCAGGGCTGTAAGAAAATATTCCTCGACAAGGTCAGAAGGAAGTAGAAGGTACTGGAGCTGTTGTTTCTCTGCATGTGGTGAAGGAGTATTTTGTGGATCCAAAGTAGACAGGGCATAAGCAGAAAATGCAGGTGACCCCAGCAGCCGCTGAGCCGGCCTGGATTCGGGCAAAGAAAGCAGTGTCCTCCTGGTGCAAACAGACACAGCCACAAGTGCAAGACACGCAGCCTAGAAAGTACGGAAGGTAAAATAAGGTCCTTTAAAAAATACAGCTTGGGGGGATATTTAAGACACAAATATGAGATACATTACATATTTGTAATTACAAAGAGTAATACAGCACAAGCATATGTACCTACCAATAATTTAAAAATTGAATCATTGCCAACCCATTAGATCATGTCTTCCTCTCTTCTCTCTCTCTCTCCAGGAAAACACCCATCTTTTTCTTTTTAAAATATTATTTCTTTATTTAAATATCAAATTAATATGTTTTTGCATATTCTTATTTATTTATTTATTTATTTATTTATTTATTTATTTATTTATCCTTTTGAGACAGGGTCTCACTCTGTCGCCCAGACTGGAGTGCAGTGATGCGATTTCGGCTCACTGCAATCTCCGCCTCCCGGGATCAAGCGATTCTCCTGCCTTGGCCTCTCGAGTATCTGGGATTACAGGCACGTGCCACTACCGCCTGGCTATTTTTTGTATTTTTAGTAGAGATGGGGTTTCCCATGTTGGCCAGACTGGTCTTGAAATCCTGACCTCAAATGATCCACCCGCCTCGGCCTCCCAAAGTGCTAGGATTACAGGCATGAGCCACTGCTCCCAGCCTGTTTTTGCATATTCTTCAACTTACACATTGCATGTGCTATTCCAAAACAAGACGAAGGCCTTGGTTCTGCTTATTTCCTTGAGTTGTTTCCTTTAGTTCATTAATTAATTAATATCTAAATGGACAAATAAGTATTGTAGATACTTATGGTGTACAACATGAGTTTTGAAATCTGTATACATTGGGGAATGGCTCCATCCAGCTAATTAACATATGAATTAGCTCACCGTTTTGTGATGAGAACACTTGAGATCTACTCGCTTGGCAATTTTCAAGTATATAAGACGTTGTTATTAACTGTAGTCTCCATGTTGTACAACCCAGCTCTTGAACTTGTGTCTCCTGTCTAACTGAAACTTTGTATCCTTTGACCCACATCTCCCAAGTCCCCAGGCCCTGGGAGCCACCATTCTATCTCTGCTGCTATGAGTTTAACCCTTTCAGCTCTCGCATGTGAGATCATGTGGTGCGTGCCCACGTGTGCCTGGTTTGCTTCACTCAGCACAATGTCTTCAAGGTTCATCCATGTTGTCACAGATGATGGGAGGAAAGTACCCATCTTGACTTTGGTCTTGGTCATTCCTGGCATTTCTTTATATTTTTACTATATATGTATATAAAAATACTACTTTTACCCCAAAACTATCCTTTGAAAGGCTAGGAATTGAGACAGGAATCTGGGTCAGCCTGTGGGTGAGAGGAGCCGCCGAGTTGGGTGAAATTGTTCCCACCGCCCCCCAGGTCTGTCCCTCACCTCATGCGTGCCCCCTGCACTGTTGCAGTCATCAGCTTAATAGTCTAGCAGGCACTGCCTTTCTTAGGAGCTACTGCATGTGGTGAAGGAGCATTTCGTGGATCTAAAGCAGACAGGGCATAAGCAGAAAATGCAGGTGGCCCCAGCAGCCACTGAACCGGCCTGGATTCGGGTGAAGAAAGTGGCACTCTCCTGGTGTAAACAGACACAGCCGCAAGTGCAAGACACGCAGCTTAGAAAGTCAGGAAGGCAAAATAAGATCTTTTAAAAAATATATCTTGGGGGGATATTTAAGACACAATTATGGGCCGGGAGGGGTGGCCCATGCCTGTAATCCCAGCACTTTGGGAGGCTGAGGCAGGCGGACCACCTGAGGTAAGGAGTTCGAAACCAGCCTGGCCAACATGGTGAAACCCCATCTCTACTAAAAATACAAAATTATCTGGGAGTGATGGCGCATGCCTGTAATCCCAGCTACTCAGGAGGCTGAGGCAGGAGAATTGCTTAAACCCAGGAGGCAGAAGTTGCAGTGAGCCGAGATCGCACCACTGCACTCCAGCCTGGGCAAAAACAGCAAAACTCTGTCTCAAAAAAAAAAAAAAAAAGAGACACAATTACACTATAAAAAGTAATACAGTACGTGCTACTATAGGTGCATAGAAGAAGATTCTCAGAAGGCCATTGCAGAATTCATGAAGGGATACATAAGAAAGAACAGTAGGTTCTAAGGCCTGAAACAAGGGCTTTGAGGCTTGATTGGGTTCACATCCTTCTTGTATGTAGTGTATCAGGCTGATTAAAATTGTAGCAAAGTACAGAATGAACGGTGAACAAGTTAGACCAGCTAAGAAGCTCCCCAATTTAGCTGTATGAATAGCTATTGAATACCAGCTTTGGGCCAGGCACTGTGCTAGGTTCCAGAATAAAGAACATGAATCCTATTTATAAAAAGCACAGCCTGGACTTTCTGACCATGTTCAAGGGCAAGGTTGTCATGGCCTGAAATAGTCCACTTAGAAATCTTGCGTGCCGGCTCTAAGACAGCTTTGCTCACCAATGGGGCAACTAATTTACTTCAATTACGTACTTTTTCAAATAATATTTAAAAATATAAAACGTGATTCATGGTGTGTTAGTGTTTCGATTATACTATTTATGTCTGTGGTTTCCAGAAGAGAATCAAACTGGACCACCTCATCCCTGATGGCCTTCGTGAGTGTCTGAGATCTGCTTCTAACTAGGCAGGATTTCAGGTCCTCAGCATCTATAACCATGGTTATTGGCTAAAGATCTAAGGTTCCATGTTATGTCCAATCTTTTCTAAGCTGGAAACTGAGCAATTTTCAGAAAAAAAAAAAAAAAAAAAAAAAAAAAAAAAAAAAATGAACCTAGCTGGGGAGGGTGGTGGGCTCACGTGTCTAGCACCCCCAGACAGAAAGTCTTAGCATTATACAGAATGGTTTCCGTCTCTATAATCTCATCCCTCGTATTTTTCCACAGATGCTGTACTTCAGATTCTAGAATTAGGAGAATTTGACCAGCTTAATAAGTGTCCAAATAAGTGATTTCCACTCCCACTTCCTTAACATGCAATTGCCGAATAAACAAACCCACAAAGGCAAGGCAGCAATGTGTATTCTGAAACCAGGTTTTTAAGGCCTGATTTGGAGTTGTCTTCCTATTGGACCCCAGCTCTTGGGTTCAAAGTCGACGATCATTTGTACGAATGCCATGGTATATGTAAGTGAGTGGTTACAGCTGTTTCAGTTTCTTCCTTGCCAGCGTTTGATCAGTGAGTGGGCCAAGCCAGGACTCATCCCCTGCAAGTTCACAGAGGCCTCAAACTCTGACAAGCAGAAGTTTCCATCTTAAAGACTGACAGGTATACCTAGAGATTGAAAATTAACATCCAGAATATTGCTTTCCCAAACATTATATGTTTATTTAAAACTCTGAATGCTATGTTGGCTCTAGCGTTGAATCTCTGCACATTTCAAGGGATCCTGTACTTCATGATTACTAAAACATATGGAAATTGTACAAATCCAACATGAAAGGCATTCTTTTTCTTTTTAAAGGGACTCCTTCTATATTCCACATTTCAAAAACCTCACCTGGGTTAGAAATGTAGGTATGTCCTTCACTGATGAGGTTTGGAAACATTTTGAAAGCTCATTTTTAAACAATAAAGAAATATTTTTATGACACTTTAAAAAGTTTTAATTCTAATTGTTCATTATGTTGCTAATGTGGCATTCAATTGGCTATAGTAGTTGGATTTTTCTAAAACGTTTTGATACATTATTTTCTTCACATTTGTGACTTCAACATAGTAACCAGATAGTCCTATATTTTGTTGCATTCCTTTGTTGTAGTCTCTGAAGGCACTTTTTTTTTTTCTTGTTCTCTAGCCTCACCTTTTACTCCAAATTTCCATATTTCTCTTTATCTCTGATCCTCTTCTTGGGAAACGTGATAAAGGGAGCAAAGTCTGACAGGCTGATTTAGACATCTCAGAGGGTTGATTCAAAATAGCAGTTCTGTCTGTTAAACACACTTCCATGGTGCTTCCTGCAAATACAGAAGAGGGATATGGAATGGGGGGGCCCGGAAGGGATGGGGGCCCAAAGCCCGGCAGTGACCACAGAAGGACGAATGGCAGTGAATCCTTCATTTTGCTGACCTCTTTGCACAGATCGTTTGTGTGTCGGTTCTGGTTTAATATTCCAGGTGACTCATGCTTGGGCAGATTCCCTTATCCCTGGTGCCAGCTTCCTCTGAAATATGCTGAGCATCAGCCTCACAGGTGTGAAGAGGAAAGGAATAATTAGAGATTATCCAACAGGCTGTGCAGAGTGCTCCATGAATGTAAGGTACACAAATAAAACAAAATTAGCCAAATCCTCTCTGCAAATAAAAAAGTCATCCCTCCAATATTTGCCTAGAGAGGAGGCAGGCCTGACTGGAAAAGCAGGCGGCTTTGTCTGCGGAGCGTCCTCTCCCACCGACCACAGCAAATATTTCCTGTGCTTTCCGTCTCCAGGGTCAATTTCAGCCCTCTTACAAAGGCTCAATTTACGTTAGCAAATTCCAACTCATGAAAGCTCAGTTGTTCCCCTTGCAATCTAAAAATGGAAACCTCTAGTTTGCTGCTTTGGGCTGTTTAGTTGAAGGATGGCGTCATGGGGTTTGCTCTGTGTTCTGCGGTGTTTGAAGCAAAAACCGCCACAGGACCCTCGTGCTTCTAGAAGGAACAGGCTTGCTCTATCTAAGCTGTCTCCTTCCGGTTCATATGACGGTAGCAAAGAAGTCAAGCCAAGTTCATTCACACCCAGACTGAGGCCCTTACCATCTGGGCTTTAAGAACTTTGTTTCTTGTTGCCATTATTCATCCTGGGAGGCATCCAGCTGCACCTCGGCTCCTTGCTTCCTCCGCCTCCCCATCTCTTTTAAGCCGGTTAGAAACAAATCAAAAGACTTATCCTTCAGAAATCTAGACACGAGGGAAACAGTGCACAGCTAGTCTAACCTGGCTTTAGGATTTGTTCTGCTCAGAGCACCACCAGGCCTACTTCATCTGTCTATGTTCTTCATTCTGTGCAACATCAAAACGGAGAAATATCCATCACATGGTAAGTTTAGCAAGACTCTGCTCTCAATTAACAATGATAAAAGGGGTGTGGCGCAGCATGCATTTCGCAGAGTCACATCTCAGAAGGTTTCATGCACAAATATCTCAGCTTATCTAAAGCAGAAAAGCCCAGCTGGGAAGCCTTGGCAGCCCACCTGCCTCGCAGGCAGAGCCAAAGGCCTGCAAGAGAGGCTGCTGGTCCCATAGAAGGAACAGAATTCTCTGCTTTCAGGACCTGGCCAAATGAGAGCCCTCTTCTGTCAGAATGTTCACGTAAATGGGAAGCTTGTATGAAGCCATAAACAAAATGAAAGAGAGGAGGGTGCGCTTTCCCTGGGGCTCAGGTCAAATGTCAAGTGGCCAATCAGCCAACAGCCTCCACTCACATAGAAGTGTGCCGGCTTCCCAGGCCTCTCCTCCCCCAAAGTGCACCCCCTGCTTGTTTCCAACATCCTCTTTCCAGGCCTCTTTGGGGTTTAGTCACAAGCACTTGGAGAAGCAGTTGCTTGATGAGAGCTGGCTGTGGGGAGTGTAGGGAGGGGAAGCGTGCAGGCTAGAGGCCTGGGTAGTGAGAGTGACGATAGGGGCTGCGTGGCCCAGCCCCTGGGCAGCCTGAGCCTGGGGAGATTGAGCACCCCCACAACAGAGAGGGCCCAGTCTAAGAGGGCTCCAGAACATCTTGAGGAAATCACGGTGTTTAGTGTTATTTGTGAAAGCTTTGCAAATGCCAGTCACTCAGCAAGACTGTTCATTTCCACGGTGTCCATGGCGAGGCAGGGCTTCTGCAACACCAGGCAGTGCAGAGAAAGTGCTTGGGATGCACAGAGCAGAGGGCAGCCTGCTGTGGGGCAGGGTCCTGGGATCCACAGGGCAGAGGCCGGTCTGCCGTGGGGCAAGGTCCTGGAAGCTGCTCCTCCCACCCTATCTCCACTCACAGTCAAGAAAATATAATAATTGTCTTCTAAAAGGTATCTTGAAGGCCAAAGGCACCAATGTTTAGCCTTCTGGTCATCTCTGGGTGTGTTCGTGAGGAAGTCTACCATGGCTCCCTACTCCCACCCTTGGCAGAGTTGGGGACCCCCCTTTTCATGCTTATACATGAATATATGTTCCTGCCAGGAGCTCAGAAGTGCTGCTGGGAATAGAGGAGCTTGAGGTCATTGACCTCCTGGAATCCCAGCACTTTGGGAGGCCAAAGCAGGGTGATTGCTTGAGCCCAGGTGTTTCAGACCAGCCTGGGCAATGTGGCAAAATCCTGTCTCTACAAAAAAAAAAAAAAAAAAAAAAAAATTAGCTGAGTGTGGTGGTATGCTCTTGGGGTCCTAGCTACTTGGGAGGCTGAGGCAGGAGGATTGCTTGAGGCCAGGAGGTTGAGGTTGCAGTGAGCCGAGATGAGGCCACTGCGCTCAGCCTGGGTGACAGGGTAAGACCCTGTCTCAAAACAAAACAAAACAAAAAGAAAAGAAAAAGAAAAAAATCATTGATCTGAAAAAAAGACGCCCAGAATAAATTATAAAGGGAAAAGGCAGGTTTCAAAGTGCCATATGCAGTACAATCCAATCTTCATGAAGAAAAAAAAAATTGTAATGAAGAATTTGGAAATGTATACAGCAAAATCTGTGATATTTATTTTTCTTTTAATAAAGCTATTTCTACTACCTATGCTCCCCCAAATAATTTTTTATTGCCACTTTAGTAAAATATAAAAATAGGTATCAATAGATGGTAATTGAGTGTATTTCACAACGAGAGGTGGGCAGTGCCTGGATGGCCATGTCTGAGGAGCATCATGAATAGGTGACTATGGACCTGCAGAGGAGAGGTTGGGGAGGGAGAGCATGGTATGCAGACATACCTTCTCCACCCTGATTTGAGGTCTCCTCGGTAACCTGGGTCATAAAACAGAGTATTAATAAAGTTGGTGGATGGAAGGGCAAGAGCACAGGAAGGAGGAGCCAGAGGCAGTAAGTTCAGTTGTACACTCGCCAAAGAGTAAGTGCCAACAACTGGCACAGGCATGAGCTGGCAAACATCAAGCTGGGAGTGTGGCAGGAAGAGAGGAGGCAGAGCAAACACAGGCTGCAGTGGACACATACACATATTTCTTGACTACGAGGATGAATAAAAAGAAGAGGCTGGCAATTGTATAATGGTCTTCTGTCTTCATGCCAGATGGGCCAGGGTTCACCCAGGGCTGTGGTCTAGAGTCTTATAATCGAAGCAAGTGATAACACCTAGAGTGAAACCCCACAGGGCTGGGAGCTACAATAGTGACATGTGAAAGCATAAGCTCTGGGGCAAAAAGCTTTTCCATCTCATAATTTCTACTTCTTCTTTTTTTTTTTTTTAAGATGGAGTCTTACTCTGTTGCCCAGGCTAGAGTGCAATGATGCAATCTCTGCTCACTGCAACCTTCGCCTCCCTGGTTCAAGCAATTCTCCTGCCTCAGACTCCCCGGTTAGCTGGGATTATAAGGCACCCACCACCATGCCCAGCTACTTTTTGTATTTTTAGTAGAGATGGAGTTTCACCATGTTGGCCAGGCTGTTCTGGAACCCCTGACCTCAAGTGATCCGCCCACCTCAGCCTCCCAAAGTGTTGGGATTACAGGCATGAGCCACTGCGCCTGGCCTAAAGAAGCCTTTCAAAAGTATCTCTGGGTCAAAAAGCTTTTTGGTATCTTTTTTTGAAAAAAGCCTTTCAAAAGTAGTTCTGGGGCAAAAAGGCTTTCGGTATCTTAGTTGAAAGGAGAAAAAGTCAGGTTGGGACACTTAATAAAAATATTTAAAATAGGACAAATGAGTACAGAAAATAATATACTCTCATCATACCATTACCCAGATTTAGTAAATTAGGTTCAGATATTTTTTAAGGAATGGAAACTACAGATGCAATCAAATTGCCTTTGGCTTCCTGATGTCATTCCCTTCCTTCCCTCACTAAGAACTAACTATGCAGAGGTTAGTGAATGCTCTTCTTGGTTATGTTTTTATACTTTTCCTATAGATAATATCGACATGTTCCTCAGACACAAATATTCTTGATGAGATATAGCAGGATATAATAGTGTTTGCATAAAATAATGGTTCTTGCAATAAGCTTCTCTCTTGTGGGCAATATTAATTTGATTTTTTAAAATTTCTTTATATCCATGAGGAGGGGAAAAAATCACATTTTGAAGAGAAGTCTTACTGATTCATAGATTTACGAGTTAAAGGAGATAAGAGACTCCTTTTGCAAAAGACATAATATACCAATTTTAAATAATTAGATTAACCGATATAATTTTGCAACTTGCTTTTCTCCCACTTGACATTATGTTTTTGACATTCATTCATGATGAAGTGTGCTGCTTTAGTTAATTAACTTTTTACTCCTGTGTAATAAGTAGAGTATTCTACTGTATAAATATACTATAATTTACCCATTTACTGTTAATAGACATTTTGATTTTTGCCTTTTCTTCTGATATAAGCAATGCTACAATGAGCACTTTTATACATGTGCCATCATGGCCAAGTGTGAGTTTCTCTAGCATGAACCATGAAAGCAACACTACTCGGGTAGACGATACATACTCATCTTCCCCTTAACCAACTATTGCCAAATTGTCTCTCAAAGTCTTGAGCCAGTTTCACGCTTCTGCCAGCAGTTTGAGTTCTCATTTCTCTACATCTTCATCAATACTTTTGAGTATAAACTAAAATAACTCATTTTTCTTATTACTAGTGAATAATCATGTTTTCATATACATAGGCTATTCAGTTTTTCTTTTCTGTGTTTTATGCATTTATATCCCTTGCTCATTTTTTCTATTGGCCTGTTTGTAGCTTATTGATTTGTATGAATTTTTTACACATGTTAGGTTCTAATCCTTTTCTAGTTATCTAAATTGCAAATCTTTTTCTAACTGGTGACTTGCCTATTCACTTTGTTTATGGTGGCTTTTCATATAAAAAATTTTGAGGCCAGGTGCGGTGGCTCATGCCTGTAATCCCAGCACTTTGGGAAGCCAAGGCAGGAGGATTACTCAAACCCAGGAATTTGAGACCAGCCTGGGCAACAAAGAGAGACCCTGTCTCTAGAAAAATAAATAAATAAATAAATAAATAATAAAAAATACAACATTAGCATGGCATGGTGGGGCACCCCTGCAGTCATAGCTACTTAGGAGGCTGAGGCAGGAGAATCCCTTGAGCCCAAGGGTTTGAGGCTGCAGTGAGCTGCCGTCACACCACTGCACTCCAGCCTGGGTGACAGAGCAAGACTCTGTCTCTAAAAATAAAAATGAATAAATAAATAAAGTTTACCTAATTGTAGTCAAATACATCAGTCTTTCCCTTTCAGTTTTGGGTACATTTATATGGCATAAAGAGATTTTCTTTTTTTTTTTTTGAGACAAAGTCTTGCTCTGTAGCCAGGCTGGAGGTCAGTGGCACGATCTTGGCTCACTGCAACCTCTGCCTCCCAGATTCAAGCAATTCTCCTGCCTCAGCCTCCTGAGTAGCTAGGACTACAGCTGCTCGCCACCACACTGGCTAATTTTTATATTTTTAGTAGAGATGGCGCTTTACTATGTTGGCCAGGCTGGTCTCAAACTCCTGACCTTAAGTGATCTGTCCACCTCGGCCTCCCAAAGTGCTGGGATTACACGTGTGAGCGACTGTGCCCGGCCTATATTTTCTTGTATTTTCTTCCAAATGTTTTAAAGTTTTGATTTTGCATTTCGATTTTTCATACCTCTGAAAGTAATGTAGTTTCTCCCGCACTGAGCATTAATTTTCCAAGCACCGCTTGCTGAGTAACCTGTCCTTTCTGCAATGTATCACGCCGTCTCTGTTATAGCCCGAGCCTCCATATGCCTGAGCCTGCTTTCAGATGCTCTGTTCTATTCTATTTCCTTTTTCTGTATACTTTGCAACATTTATTTTTTTGCAGGGCAAGTCTCCCAACTATTTTCTTCTTGAATTTTTATGTTCTTAGGTTCAGAAATGTTTCTTTTTGAAAACTGGTCACTGGTTTCTGTTTCCTTTAGGGGTATGACAAAGTATCAGTTAGGAATCTTTCTCTTGCAAGGAACAAAAAGTGCTTCTGACTATTTTAAGCAAAAAGAAGCAGGGTGGGGTGACGGGAAGGATTTTTTCACAAGGATATGAGGCTCACAGAATTGGCAGGAGACTGAGAGATCTGGCTTAGAAAATGGGTCAGATGCAAGGCAGTGCCAGGAGAGGAAGCAGAATGAAGCCTAACCACAAAGCAGCCTGGAACATGGTGGTGCCGGCACCTTCCACCGCTCGCTCACTGGCTGCAGAGTGGACCCTCAGTGGGATATAACTGAAGTGACTTTATAGGACTTACCTTTTAACGTTAGAAGTTGCCCAACAGAGAGGGTGATTTTATGTGATATTATTGATGCTGAAGCACAATTTTCTTAAACTAACCAAAAGACATTGAAATCATGCCATAATCAAGGATGATTGATTTGTTTTTTATTTGACTTGGCATGTTCCCCTATGTCTCAGGTCGACAAATAACAAATTCACATCAACTGCATCAGATGATTTTTATATAGGTTCAAATAGTAGGTCTTCATCATGGCTATATATTAGAATCACCTGGGAAGCTTTCACAACTTATTGATCCCCTCAACCCTCTTAAGACCAATTAAGTCAGAATCCCTGGTGTTGGGACCTGAGCTTCAGTATTTTTTTTTAAAGCTCTCCTTCCCCTATCCACTGATGCTAACAGGCAGACAGTGCTGAGAGTCGTTGGGCTAAAAGCAAACAGTTGTGCTAACACCAATTACAAGTGAGATTGCCTCTATTTCAAAACTGTTCCTCCATGTTTGGTTTGTACAGTAGCACCACAATATAGACTCAAAAGAAGCATTGACAGATTGGAATCTATTTCAAACTTGCAAACTTCATCGATGGAAACAAAGGCTGGTAAAAGATCTACACGTTCCTCAGACACACAAATATTCTTGATGAGATATAGCAGGATATAACAGTGTTTGCATAAAATAATGGTGCTTGCAACCAACTTCTTTCTTGTGGGCCATATTAATTTGATTTTTTTAAGTTCTTTATATCCATGAGGAGGGAAGAAAAATCAGGTTTTGAAGAGAAGTCTTACTGACTCATAGATTTACAAGTTAAAGGAGATAAGAGACACCTTTTGCAAAAGACATAATATACCAAACTTTATTTTCATCAGGAGAAAACCATGTTGATAGATTTAATTACAGTAAACAGTTCAGCAATTAGGATCTATCGCTCAGAACGTGATCTGAGTGATTTTGATAGCAAGAGAGCTGCTCCTGAGGCATATTTGTCTTCTTCAAATTTGAGTGATTTAATTCTTTAGATTGGTTGGAGTTCCTGGCTTTCAAAAGAGGGAATTCTTGGAACCATTCTAAAGAGGTCTCTCGATGACTTCAGAGTAAACCTTAAATTAATCATATGTGAAGATCTATGCTTCCATAATGTTTCCAAAAGCCATATTTTGATTGACATTCTCAGGTATATATATGTTACTGATCCTAAACGTGAGTCCAACAACTGTACCCACTATTAGTGGTGTGCCACAGATGTTCAACAACCAGCTCTGGGCTGGGCTTCTCAGCTCATGCCTCTAACGCTCTGGGAGGCCAAGTCCAGTCTGGGCAACATAGTGGGACCATGTCTGTACAAAACAACAACAACAACAAAATGGATGTTGTAATGTGTACCTGTAATCTTAGATACTTGAGGGGCTGGGCAGGAGGATTGCTTGAGCCCAAGAGTTCGAGGTTATAATGAGCTATGATCACATCACTGCACTTCAGCCCGGGCAGCAGAGCAAGACCTTGAATGTGAAAAATATTAATAATAATTTTAAAAATAATCAGCTGTCTTGGGGGGAAGAGTGCTGTTATGTAGTGGTTGCCTACTTCTATACTGCAAACACTACCAGCTATGGCCAAGTTGATTTCAAGCTACCAAATTGAGGTCACTTAACACGGAGTTGGGAAGAGTTACATGGAGGTACAGCATTGTATAATAACGCTTTTATACAGATACAATAGATAGAAATAAGAGTATAGATAATAGTAATATATGATAAAACAGTTAGGAGGTCATCCATTTTGAATATCAATCACCTCTGCTTTTAATATGTTATTTAATTAAATCTTATACAGTTTATTTTTAATAGACTTTATTTTTTAGAACAGTTTTAGGTTTACAGCAAAACTGAGCAGAAAGTGCAGAGTTCCCATATATCCCCTGCATCTTCTCCCACAGCTCCTTCTACCCCACTATCAATATCCTACATCATGCAATACATTTGTTACAACTGATAAACCTACGCGGACTCATGATTATCATCCAAAGTCCATAGTTTATATTAGTATTCACTCTTGGTCTTGTACATTTTATGGGTTTTGATAAATATATAATGATATGTATCCACCATTATAGTATCATAAAGGATACTTTCACCACCCTAAAAGTCTGTGCTCTGCCTTTTCATTCCTTCCTCCCCCAAACCCTGGGAACCACTGATCTTTTAATTATCTCTATAATTTGTCTTCTTTCAGAAGGTCATATAGTTATAATCATATAGTTTGTAGTCTTTTTAGATTGCCTCTTTCTTTCTTTCTCTGTCTTCTTTCTTTCTTTCTTTCTTTCTTTCTTTCTTTCTTTCTTTCTTTCTTTCTTTCTTTCCTTCCTTCCTTCCTTCCTTCCTTCCTTCCTTCCTTCCTTCTCTCTCTCTCTCTTTCTTTCTTTCTTTCTCTTTTTAATGGAGTCTCACTCTGTCGCCAGGCTGGAGTGCAATGGCAGGATCTCCACTCACTGCAACCTCTGCCTTCTGGTTCAAGTGATTCTCCTGCCTCAGCCTCCCGAGTAGCTGTAGCTGGGACTACAGACATGCGCCACCACACCTGGCTAATTTTTGTATTTTTAGTAGAAACGGGGTTTCACCATGTTGGCCAGGATGGTCTTGATCTCTTGACCTCGTGATCTGCCCGTCTCAGTCTCCCAATGTGCTGGGATTACAGGCGTGAGTCAACACACCCGGCTGGCTTTTTCTTTCACTTAGTAATATATACTTAATATTCCTCCATGTCTTTTCATGGCTTGGTAGCTCATTTCTCCTTAATGCTGAATACTATTCCACTGCCTGGATATACCACAATTTATGTATCCATTCACCTACGTTTTGGTTACTTCCAGATTTTGGCATTTATAAATGAAGCTACTATAAACATCTGTGTGTATTATAAGTTGTTATGTGGACATAAGTTTTCAACTCATTTGGGTAAATACCAAAGAGTGCAATTGCTGGATGCAGAGTTTAATTTTTAATAATGGCTGTGTTTAAAAATCACCTTGGAAAATTCCTGGAAATTTAACAAGAGGTTCTCATCCACTGGTGTGAGTCCGTGTTGGCCTATCACTGCATTATAATCGCATCCCTACCCTTCCTCCAAGTTGGGCTTAATACAAATTCAAATGAGTTTTGGGGGACTCCAACTGATGTCCATCTGTGACATGTCTTTAAAATGTTGCTTTTGTATGTGCATATGTATGTATGTTCCAGTGGGTTTATTAAATAAAAAAAATAGGCTGGTTGGTTCTCAGCTTTCCAACAAAAGCAAGTCAAAGCCAGTATCAGGATTTTTTGCTCCCTCCTGTAAACTAAAAATAAGATGCTAAGCTCCTCCACCAACAAAATGGATCCCCCTGTGGCCGAAGGGATCCCAGGAAAACCTTAAAACTGAGTTCCTAGCCATGAAGGGACAGGAGGTCAAACATACCTTGTTATACCCCCACCTTTTTTCTCTTTAAACACAAAAACCGACCAGCATTAATGTTAAAATAGAGATCATAAGACCAACAGAATGAACTCTTTGTGGTCATAAGACACCAAATTATAAACAAGACCTAAGGCCATGCCAAGCCAAGGGTTAAGTCACACACACAACATTTAAAGAATAAACTAGGTTCTAACTGCCACAAGGTTTTTCCTTTTCTCCAGCAGCTAAACAAGCACTGCCCTCAAGATAAGCAAGATTAAAACAATTACAACTCACCCAGCTCACCGACGCTGAGTAACTGACCGCTGTTCCACCAGCCATAACTATAGCTTTGATTGGATGAGAGACTGACTCCAGTAACTTTCTCCTGATAAGAGACCACCGGCCATGGACTGGTTCTGGCTGGTTTGCAGAAAGTACATTCATCCGCCTTCATGTCCTGAAAAGACCTTTTGAGGTATGGGGCCTAAATTTAATACATTTAAATGTTAAATCTCCACCCCAAAGTGAACCTGGGTTGTATGTTACATGCATGTTTGTTCAATATGCATGTGTCGGGACTACCTTCATGAATATTCGTAGTTCTTCCTGTAACCTGTTGAATACATATGTTTAGCCACCCTGTCCAGCATGAAGCTTCTGTCCCAGCCCCTCCTGCTTCGACATGCCTGACTCCGGTCTTGGCCAGAGGCACACTTCTGAGCCTGCAGGATGGCCACCTTGCAGGCTGTAACCCTTTACAAGAAATAAAATCTCCTCTCCTTCTCACAATTTATAAATTTGTGATATTTTTAGTTAACATTCCAAAGCATCGTGCACAGAAGTGATAAACCCCTCCCATCAGAGGTTCTTAAACCGTTCCTTAGAATCTCAGGGGCTGCCGAGGTGCCCCTAGGGAAGCAACTCATTTTAAGTAGAGCTCCCCACCCCTCCATCCCACCCCCATCTTTTTCACCATGATCCCCTCAAACAGGGCGCCTTCACTCTTCTGTTTGATGTACTGGGTTTCTGCATTAGACTTTGTTTGAAGAAGGATTTCTTTGACTACAAACACTTTCAAACCTCTGCCTTGGAACTCAAAATGTTAATGAAGGAATTGGACTGTGCCTCACACCATTAATCACGGTCCGCTGTGCTGTTCCCGCCATGTTTGCAGTCGCCTCAACAAAAACTGTTCTGAGCATCAGGAGAGAGTTTAGGGAGCAAATGCCTATAATACTGTGGTCTAAGATGTCCATGTCCATAGTGATAAGAAATAGAGACCCAATTGTTACACGGTGCTGTCTACTTTGTTACAGCTATGTGTGGAATTACTTTGGGCTCATCCCTGGAGCTGCCAGTCAACACTGTAAAATTGAGAGAAGAAACAAGTGTGATCCATTTTTATTTCCTCTGATTGAATTAGTTCTTCCTGGAGGGAAGACCCGTTAAGATCCAGCATTTGTCATCAAGGCTTTGTATGATCAATGTCTTGGCTGAAACATTTGCTGGTCCCATTAGACAAGACTCCCCACAACTTACGTTTGCTGTTTTGTACACAATTTTTTTCTTCTCATATTCAGAGATTTATCACATTGAGTCCAGGTAGTCTCTTTATACTTTATACATAACTAATCTATAAGCAAGGTGTATCCTAAAGCACACTCGGAAGCTATTAATAGATCAGGAATGGGAGAAATAAACGTATAGAGCGGCCTCCTTGGTATCCTGTTTGTTGGCACTGGTTATACCACGCGTTCCCATGATGAAAGGATAAAGTTATGCGAAAACTGTCTACCTCTCTTCCTTGTGGGGGAAGCATCCATTCATCCTAGTCTGTTTCAGAGGTAAGTTAGAGGAAAACTTTCTTGTGTACTTTTTCCCTTTTGCAAGCAACCTTCTGGAGGGATTTCTAAACCTCCTTTTTTTAGCTTTTTCTCCTCCTTCCTTTGTGTTCATGGAGGGACTGCAGCTGCTTTCCTCCCTGACTGTGGCTTAGTAGCTGCTATATTTGTAGATTTCATATTGCAGTGATGAGAAGATTTGTAAAGATTATGTAAATTGTATACTGTTAGGAGACATGTCGGGTTGCTCTCCAGACTTTGGGTGCTTTGAACGGAAAGAACAACGCAATTCTGGAAGTTATTTTCAGTTCCTTTGGGGACAGATCTCACTGTTATTTAGAAGTGGTCAGTGATCAGAAGTGATGGCATTCCCCAGACCTTGAGATCAAAAAATGTCAATGCCTGGAGAAACTTTAGAGTGTATCTGGTGAACTCGGTTATTTTATATATGAGGGAAATGAAACCAGAGAGGCTAGCCAGCCTGGAGGGTGCCACACAGCTCAAAAGTAGGACAGTCAGGCCCAGAGTTCAGGTAGGCCACTGCACATTTAGGAGAGTTTTGCTTTCTTTTGGTTTTGCTTTGTTTTGCTTTAGCTTCTTGAAACTCTCCTGGGGGCAAGTCTTTATGTAAAAACAGAATGAAATCAGGGCTTTAGTTGGGGTGCTGAGAATGCATGTGAGGGAGTTCTAAGAGAGCAAGAAGGAGCCCAGCCTCCCTTGCTTGTAGCATGAGCTACTGACAGATGGCTTCTTCCCTTCCTCTAAAAAAAAAAAAAAAAAAAAAAAAAAATTAAAAAGAACATAAAGAAATAAATCAGTAGAATTCTAAACAGCAAAAGACCCACTGAGGTCTAAGCAAGTCCTAAAATGTAGTAACTACAGAGGCCTTTAGATCTTCAGGAATGTGCTGAATTGCTCAGACAGCCGAGACGGTGGAATTCTGGCTGAAATGGTCTTTCCTAACCTTGAGTCAGAAACCCGGGGCTCTTGGCTGCTCCGACTGAGGGTCCCACCCAAGCACCTGAGACGGAAGGTGACCTGCAGGGCAAAAGGTCTAGCCGCAGCCACCTGGGCTTTTGCAAACCCCAGCAAATCACAAACTGCCCTTCCCTGGTTTGCTGACAGGTTCATTTCTGGGACAGTTAAATGCAGGCCTGGCTCTAGGCAAAATTGTAAAGTAAGTGAGTCTGTTTTCAGCACATTCTTTTCTTCCTCATTAGCAGCGCCCAGTCCCAGCTGTCACTAGCATCCTGTGCACCCACTCTGGCACTGTTGGTGGCAGTGCCAGGCCTTTCCCTTCCTCCCCTAGTCAGCAGCTTCCCATTCCCAGTCCAGGGCCCCAGGGCAGCCCTGTACTTCCCATTCCAAGCCCAGCCATTCCAACAAACTGACTTGCGCCTGTGCATTGGTGGCTTCCAATGGATTCATTCATTCAGTTCCTCCCAGGCAATATGCTTTCACTTTGGCAATGGCTGGCTGGATACAACTTAATCGGATTATTCAGAGGGTAGAAATTTCCAGTGTGGGTGCAGTGCACAGAGTGGGCGGCAGGCAGAGGGAGGCAGGGAAGGGTTTGGCCTCTGAGTGGCAGTCGGTCCCTTGCTCTGGCTGTGGCTGAAGGCCCTGGGAGAGGGACAGATGACATGGCATGTTGAAGGCTTTTCCTGGCACTGGGATCCTATGAAACACTCACAGAGATCTGCTTTTCTTACATCCCCCAAGTTAGCAAATAAATGCTCATAAAACTGGCTGGTTTTGGCTATTTCATAATGAGGCTTGCACATACCACGACCCCTTCCGAGGCCGTTCTTACAGGATTTAGGTTTTACCTAGCTTAAGAATGCGGCATGTCTCTAATGACAAGATCTCAGATTCTCTTACCCAGCTGCTTGACGCCAAGTGACAGCCGGAGTTCTGTGCTGCTCTTGGGCCTTTTTTCCTCCTTTTGCATGTTCTTGTTAGTCCTCAATTTGGAGGGGGCAGGAGCTGTGTTACTGAGACTCAGAACTCTTGTTTTCCACCATCATGGGTTTTTCGTTGAAACCATTTTCACTGTGTTTCTACGCTGGTTTTAAGTAAGGATGACATCACGAGAAATGTTTTTTAAACTACTGTCCTTGGGGAGGAGGGAGCTTGCTGCTGGTGTCTAAAGTCTGCCTCTCTCTCTGCTTTGATAACCCTGGCAGCATCACTATACGATCATTTGCATCCTGGTATAGCCAAGTCGCCCTGGCTAGCAATGCCCTTCTTCCTATTTTTACTCCTGTGTGTGTGCTGACTGTCACCCACCTACTCTACTGCGTCACCACCTGAGACTGGTGGCCCCTTTGTGCAAGGCCAGCTTCAACTGTGGGCAGACATCAGGGAGAGGTGGCCTAAAGAGGCTGAGTCCATTCAGATCCTGCCTCTCTCTTCCCCAGCAGGCAGAAACTATGCGCGTGTGTTCCCCGAGTGATTCTGCACAAGGCCATCTGCAGCTTGCACAGCTCAGCCCCAGGAGGATGAGCACATGAGGCCTGAAAAAAATCTTGGGAAGAGTGACAGCGGTGGTGTTTCCTCTCCAGGGATGACACCCTAAAGACTGGGCCCTGTGTGGGGACAATACAGGGTGAGTGGTGCCTGCCCAGAGATGCACCAGACTCACCCAAGCCCAGTCCCTATTGTTTCTCTCCACCAAGGATCCTCTCGGCTCCAGAGAAGAGCCTTTCCCTTCCTGTTGAGCTCTGCAATTTTCTTTAGATAAACCAATGCTGCAAAAACAAGACAGGTGTCCTTGCAGGCCATCCACACACTCACACAAAATAATCACCAGACTTTATTTTAGAAGCCACCAGAATAATAGCTGAGGCATCCAGGAACAGTGTTGAGGAGTGTCTGTGAATGATAATTAAACGTGGCTACCTCCCACGCCAAAGACAGCTTCCCCTTGCAGAGATAACTTCAGATGCAATGTTAGCTATGCAGTCTGTGACTTCCTTAGTGCCAATGAGTCCTATGAAGTGTTCAGCCCTGTGTGCCAAAGACTTAAAAATTGACTTTCATAAAAGTCATCATTTATGCCATGGCCGGCTCCCTGTTCAAACAAGGGGTTTCCAAAGCCCCAGAAAGAAGGAGCCTTAGGCATACTCAGATCAGAGCTCAACAGGAAGATAAGACTCTCCAGTACAGCCAACCAAAAAATCGCAATCCCTTGACAGACTTCCTTTTGGAAGGGGGAGTGGTGCTGGATTTCAGCCTCCTTGCTGGTTCCTTTCACAGTGAGGGCAGGCTGTGGTGCTCACGGACTTGTGGGAAGGGCATAGTGACAGGAGATGGGGCCTGTGCGGCCTTAGCTCAGGCCCCCGAGGTATTTCCAGGATGTTGCCGCCTGCCTGAGCCCCTGTCCCCAGAGGATGCATGGATGAATGACCCTGAGTCTCCCATCATGGCCATCTAAGTTCCACCAGTCTGTCCCTAGCCAGAGTCTCTGCTTGCCCCCTCTCCTTTTCCCCCTCGCTTTTCCCAGCTTGTGCATCGTGCTCTTTGCACACTGTACCATCATCCAAGCTCTACTCTTCCTTCCTTCAAGGCCAGGTTCAAATTCCAATTCCTTTATGGAATCTTTATTGCCAGAGTTAGTAATAACACAATAATGCCCTGCAAGCATGCATTGGTTTGGAGCTTTCCTATCCATTACCTCATTCAAAGGTCCTAGAGCTCCGGAGCTGGAAAGCCTTACAAACCATCACACTATGATTTTATGGAGGTGCAGGCTAAGGAAGCATTCAGGATGCTACTGTTGGCAGTGAGCAAGGAAGAACTCTCAGGCCTCTTGACCACCCAGACCAGTAATCCCCACAGCAGAGACTCCTGCAGGCTGCAGGTGAGATGACTGGGCAGGGTGACTCACCCATGCTCACACGACCAGCCGAGCAGCCTCATTAGTGTCTGTGTCTTCTGCCTCCTAGTTCAATGCTTTCAACCAGATGGAGCTGCCCTCCTGCAAATCGTGGATTGTCCTTGTGGAACGGCTCTGGGGGCTAGTGTGGCAAAGCTATTTCACCACACATGTGACTCAGCCTTACCCCCGGCGTTGTTATTTAAAATCTTTGACCCCAATAAAGCTCCTAAAGAATAGGGCCAATATTTTATACCCCCTGAGGTCCTTACTGCCCTATTTCACTGCTCCAGTAATTACTGCATGACTTTCTCTGGATTGATGGGATGGAGAACCATCCTTGTTTAAACAAGGCAGGAGGAAGAAAAGGCAGAAATCAGTGAGAACTAAGCCTTCTCTGCCCGGGAGAGGAAACAGGGGCTTATGCACACAGAGGAAGGCTGAGGCTGGAGGGCAGGCCACTGGGAAGTGGTGGCTCACACCTGCGAGGGCCAGCCATAGCAGGCAGGTTTGGAGGAGTCTGTCCTGGAAGACTCGACACACACCAGCCATCACCCATCACCCTCCCTTCACTCCACTTATAGGAAAGGGGCCCAAACCTTGCAGACCCTGACCAATCCAGGAATTGGGTTTACTCCAAGGCTTAACAGGCCACATTCTTCCAACCTTCGTGCAGCCTGCTTGCGGGGCCTCTTCCCAGCTCTGGGGCTGATTGGATAGGAAGAGATGCCACTGAGATGTTTCTGAGGTCTCCTTTGCCCATTTTTCTTGCAAAGACACCAGATAGGGCCCCTGGCAAGGATGCTGCCATTTCTGCCTCACGTGACTGTATCTGCCACTGAGGCCAAGCCAGATTGCCACGTGGTGCTGGGGACATCTGGCCTGAGCCCCTCGTCACTTGGTGGAATCTTGTGCTGGGTCTTCACCACAGGCATTTCTCTTTTTCCCAGTGTCTTTTCCAATAGGGCATTACTTTTGTCCATATTCTAGGCTCCTGTTCTTGGGTGTGTCAGAAACAGGTAGACAGGGTGACGGCCCTGCTGGGGAACTTGATGGGTTCTCAAGGTGTTGTAGCAAGGGGCAGCCACACCCACAAAGCCAAAATAAGTCCCCCGCTGACCTGCCTGAGGACCTGGTGTGCTCAAGCCACCTGTTGGGCTCAGACATTTCTCTAGAAGGTTCCTATTACATGCATAGTTATTATATGGGAGATTTGAAACTAATTAATCTTTGTAGCAAATAATAATTGTCCCCAAAGAAGCACAGGGTCCTATACAAATAACACTTATCGGGGTTTAATTTTGGTTGTAGGTATAGATTAGTTTGTTCACCTGAAAACCAAATGAGTTGGACTAATCTCTCAAGATTATTTTGAACACCAAATATATGGCTTTTGGAATCTAGCAAGGTAGGTGGTTGAGGGATTTCCTTTTTTTTTTTTTTTTTTTTCCAGCTTTCTGATTTGCCCATTTGTGGCACAAGACTTGGGTCAAACTTGTGAATTACTGTCTTCATTTCGTAAGGCAGAAGCCCTGGGAGGCCTATCAACACTTCCATGGAAGGCTGAAGGCTCCCTGCAAATTAGGTTGAGGGGCTTCTCTCTTGCAGGGATTTTGCTGAGCACGGGGAAGGCTGGAGCACTCTGTCACAGTCCTGTCTTTGCCGTACCTTGGGACATAGCCTGGATAAGCCAGGCCGGGCAGGTGGGCTGGGGGGGTAGACCTAGAATGAGCGTAGCCAATGCTGTGGTGAGGACAGCCCACCTGGACTCTTTGTCACTGTGATTTCCCGAGCTGTGGGGAAGGTTGAAGAGAAGAGTGTCAGGAGCAAGGGGCTGCCCTGGGACAGATGCTGTGCATATGCTCTGTCACTGAATGTCACGGAGCACTGGCGGCTAAGTGTCCTCATCTGCTTTTTACAGGTAAGAAAGCAGAGGCTCCAGCAGGGAGCTCGCCTGGGGCCATGCTGCATTCTCAGGCAAGGCAGCTTTTCCAGGGCCAGGAGACCCTTGCTAGCTGCTTGCCAGTCAACTGTTGTCTCCCTTTGGGAACACCACCTCTGCTGCTGGGCTGGACTTCCTCCCAGCACCAGATGGTGTCATTGACCACCTGAAACAAACACAGTCGATACTGCTACAAACACATCATGCAGTCTTTTTCCTTTCTGATGAGAATTGCACAAAATCGAATTGACCACCTGGAACAAATGCCACCAATACCATTAAAAACATACCATACAGACCTTTTCGTTTTTAATGGGAATTGCATGAAATCAGATTGACTGGAATGCTTGTGTCTGTGGAGCCTAAGCATGTGGCATGCTATATAGATGGTGAATTCATCTGCACATGAGGCCGCACGTTTGACACATCTCCACCAACATAGGGATTGCTTCCCGGCATGCATGACTAATAGTGAGTTGTGAAAAGGAAACTTAACTTAACTATCAATAATAAAAGGGATTTTCAATCAACCATGCTACAGGAAAGATGGCATTCTCTTCTGTTCTCTGTAGAAAAGGCAATAAAAATCAGTGCCACATAACAAGGTTATCAGAGGCTGTAGCATAGAGGTATCACATAGTTAATTAATGAAAATGTTCTCTTATTTTCTGGGTATCCCAAGGCTTTAAAAAATGTATAACTTGTTACAAGTTTTTGTTGTAAATACACGTTCAATTTCATGTGTGATTTCTGTATTAAGGAGTTTTGCATTCATTTTGTGTAAGTTTCAAGCCCCACAGGAGGGCTCCGCCCATCTGCTGTGCACCAACAGTGGAGAAGCAGTGCCAGGAAGGATACATGGAGGTGGGCATGGGGGTGGTAGGCGAGGGGAAGGCAACCAGCTGTGAAAGTCCCCGCGTGTCATTCTAAAGGAGCCCAACTCTTGATGGGGGAGTCTATGGACTTCTCAACAGAGAAATGACAGGATGAGATTTGTGTCTTCCGGTGGTCCTGGAGGAAGGAGGCAGGGTGGTCTAAGGTGGGAAAAAGGGGTGACAGGCAGGTGAGCAAGGAGGCCACAGCAGTGGCATAGGTGAAAGATAATGAGACACTCCTCTGGAGCAGGACGGGTGAGAAGGATAGTTCCAGTGGTGCTCATGAAGCAGACTGGGCAGAACTCCATGGATGACAGACAAGGAATTCGTGTGGGTGTGCTGGGGCCCAGGGACCGGGTAGAGAGAGCGAGTAAAGTGAGATAGAGAAAGGCCGGAGGAAACTGGGCTTTGACCTTGGATGGCAGGGAGGGTGGGAACACCATTCAGAGAGAGCCCAGGAGGAGCAGCAGCTCTGAGCAGATAATGAGTCCAGTGTTGGGCCTGAACAGCCTCAAGTACTGACCCACAAAGCTAAAAGAATGAAATGATCTGAGTCAACAAATTACACACTGAATGAGCCCAGTGGCATGCCAGGCCAGCATGAGGGTGGAAAGATTGAACGGTGGCTGTGATGTAGACTGGGCCCCAGGGAAGAGGTCACAGAACAGCAGACCAAACTGCCCCCACTGAGTTTTTTTTTTTAATTACGTAGCATTTTAGTTAATGATTAAAAATAAGAAATGCATTAATATGTTTCAAAAATCAATACTTACAAAAGGATATTTGCAAAAAGCTTCCTGGTTCCCCTTCCTGGATTCAGTCAATGTTACTAGTTTCCTGTATTTTCTTAAAGATATTTCACGAACGTGCAAGAAAATATGTACTGGTATGCACAAATGTTCTTTTCACTTTATTGTATATCTTGAAGATAGATTCATATTAGCATGATAATAGCTATGCCCTTTTAAATAGCTGCATACTAATCCTTTGTACAGACATACCAACATTTAATTAACCAGTCTCCAATCGATGACCACGGGGTTGTTTTGCACATATATGAGTATACCTGTAGGATAAATTCCTGGAAGTGGAATTGCTGAGTCAAAGGACATGTGTATTTATAATTTTGGAAGGCATCAACAGAGCAGTTTTTAAAAATTGGATCTGAATCTGTGTTGAATATCTTTGTCTCCGGGTCTTCATGTCCTCACACTCCCCATTGTCTGATGGTTATGTCCTACCTTTGCGTTACTTGCCTGCTTAGAAAGGCACTGAGAAAAACCCCACAGGTTTAATAGTGAGAGGACCTGGGTTCAATTCCCAGCTTCCTTACCTAGCTGCTCTTTTCATCAGCAAGACGAACACATCGTCATAAGAACCATTCTGGGTGTGTTCGAGATAATTAACTAGGGCAGTGTGTGCAAGAGCGTTGTGTGAAATGTGAAGGTCTTTTTGAATATACTCTTGATGGTGATGAAAATACAACTGAGAAGAAAGAACAGTGTCAGGTGTGAGGGTGTGTATGTATTTTTAGTGCCATGACAGCTTTTATCTTTGGATCTCATAATGCCTTTATAAATATTTACTTGTAACCTACATTTCACTGTGAAACAGCTGTCAGCATCATTATTTTCATCTTACAGAGGGACAGACTGACGTCACCATGGTTTCTCCTGGAGTTTCTCTATTCAAATAAATCAACCCACATGAAGAATGCACGTAAGTTTAGCTAAAAAGTAACTTTCTCCATCGAGCATGTGTGGAAGCCTCAGCAACTGTGGCATTCTTCTCATCTGCTTATTTGGTTTATGTTGCTGACACTGTTGGTTGTTCATCCAACAACTTTTCTTCTACTCCTTCTTCCTTGCTGGTTGTCTTAGCCTGTTCAGGCTGCTATAACAAATTACCATGAACTGTGTGGCTTATACCACAGACATTTATTCATCACAGTTCTGGAGGCTGTGAAGTCCAAGATCAAGGTGTCAGCAGATTCAATGTCTGGTGAGGACCCATTTCCTGGCTTATGGATGGCCTTCTTCTCATTGTATCCTCACATGGCAGAGGCCAGAGAGAGAGCAAGCTCTGTGTCTCCTCTTATAAGGCACTAATCCCATTGATAGGGCTCTATTTTCATGACTGAATCACCTCCCAAAGGCCCCATTTACTAATACCATCACCTTGTGGGTAAGAGCTTCTTTATATAAATGTGGGGGACAAAAACACTCAGTCTAAAGCACTGATGGAGATAACTTCTCACTGTAGAGGCTGAAAGCACCAGATACTTGGCCAGGTGCAGTGGCTCACACCTGTAATCCCAGCACTGTGGGAGGCTAAGGCAGGAGGATCACTTGAGGTCAAGAGTTCGAGACCAGCCTGGCCAATGTAGTGAAACCCTGTCTCTACTAAAAATACAAAAATTAGCCAAGTATGGTGGTGCATGCCTGTAGTTCCAGCTACTTGGGATGCTGAGGTAGGAGAATCGCTTGAACCTGGGAGGCAAAGGATGCAGTGAGCCGAGATTGCGCCACTGTACTCCGGCCTGGGTGACAGAGCGAGACACTGTCAAAAAAACAAAAAACAAAAAAACAGAGACTGTCTTCCCTAGCCTATCTTGCAGCTAGCTAGGTGATGGGCATGAGAGCCAATCAAAGCCAATGGACATGAGGGTGTGTCTGCTGAAGGACTCTCTATTAAAATGAAACAAGCAAAAAGAGCCTCCTTTCCTGCCTGACTTGTGTGAAGATTGTGCCTGGGGCAGTGGCCACCATCTTGTGGCCATACTGGAGAGATTGGGGAGGGGTGGAAAGGACAAAAGAGAAGAAGCACCCCAACCTCCAGGACTTTTATTACATGAGATAATAATAATCTTTATTTTTTAAGCCTCTGGAAATTAAATATGCTGTTAATGGCCAAAAGTGTCTAAATGATAGACTTGGTGTCCAAACCCACGCCATGTTTTGTGCATATGAGCCTCTGTATCCAGTTCTTCCGATGAAATGGTTTCTGAAACAGTTGGTTTTATAAGCCTCTAATGGAGATTTGTGTGGCGTGAAGGAGGGAGCTTGACCCAAACACGTTAATGACTACCAACCACAGACAGAGGCACATGCCTGTGTCCCAAACTGTACCATTTCCACTCATGTCTTCCGGTCTGGATGTTAGATAACCTCAACTTTTCCTCAAAAATAAAGCACCACATCTAGGAATTCACTAATGGGTACACTGTTTCATCCATCAAGCAAATATTGAATGCTTGTAGTAGACCAGGCGATGTTCTAAACACTGGGGACACAACTATGGTAAGTCAGATATATTGCCCTCAGAGATTTGTAAGTTGGGGAGAGAGACAGGGAGACACATAGATGACGTGGCCAAAAACCTGATTCAGATCAGTTCAAGGTCTTGGCAGAAAGCAGCTGGCACATTCTGAAAGTTTCATTGAAGAATATTTCATTAAACAACTCTTCAGATGGGTTTAATGGAACCAACAAAGGATGGTGACTTGTATATGTGGGAAGCTGTTACCACCTTGGGCCTGAAGGGGCAGAAGAAAGGAGCAATGTTACTGGAGCCCAGAGAGAGCTTGGGGCCAGAACAAATGGAGTTGTAACCTGTAACCAAAGAGGCAGCCACTGGCTACCCAGCTTCCCCACCTCTGCCACCACCCACTGAATCTAAGCCCCCAACCAGAAGGCAAAGGGCCAAGGAGCCCAAGAGAAGCAGCCAAGGAAGGTTCAACCCCTGGGGCACAAGGGGTGGGGAAACACTGAGAATGAGTGCATGGTGGAGCACACAGAAATCACCAGCACAATACTAAAAACTGGTTTTGTTCCCTAGCTCTTGTTTTTATCAATATTAACTATGATATTTGCTTATTTTGATTTTTCTAAAGTGAGCACTCTTTTGGACTTTCATTTTTCACACAGCTTTATTTCAGGCCTTGTTAGAAGAGCCATTCAAATGGGAGCTGAAAAATCATTTGAATCTTTGAGAATATATAACCGCAAATACAGCATCAACTCCAGGTTAATTAAAAATTCACAGAATTCAGTGAGAGTGGCAGGCCTGAGGGAAAAGCGGTAAGGATTAAAGAGATTTCATCCCCTGCATGTGCATGGAAATTATGCATGACTCCTAGGTTGGGAGTTTGGGAGGGAAGGAAAGTATGTACTTAACCTGATTTAGCTTTAGCTCGGGGATCTCGAGTAGAGCACACTCCACAACAGCGAACCTCATTCACTAACCTGAGATCAAAACATGAGGAAGCAGAACACTTAACTTTTAATGAACTCTAATCTCTTTAATCAAATTTATAATTAATTCTCATGCTACCCTGGCTAACATTGGAAGCTTTATTCATTAACTCTAATTATTATCCATATTTCCTGCCCTAGAAACATACTCATATACTTCCTACTTTTTCAAAGCCATAAAGCAGTAGCATAATTGGAGAGTGGTTATTTTCCAACCGAAGTGACAAGTTCTCAAAAGCGAGGTATCTGCATATCTCTCAGAGGACAAAAGTGTCACTGAAAATTCCCATCCACCTGCAGCAGAGAATTACTGCATGCAGAGAATCACTCACGTCTGAACGATCTACCCTCTCTCTCAGCCCTATCCTGGCTCTGTAAACTGCTCTTAGGGATCCACATCCTCTTCGTTTTCTAATTTGGTTTTTTTTCTGACTAAATTATATATGCACACATTTTAAAGTCAAATTGTTTTACAAGGCTTTTTATGAAAAACTGCAGTGCGTCCTTAGCATTTTCCACTCCCCAAAGGCAACCCCCAGCCCCTCATGCAGCACATTCTTGGTAATTCCTTTCATAGCTACAAATAGCATGCTGGCGATCCTCTTCCTTTGAGTCTTCCGTTTTAGGCATTATCTATTGACTCCCTTTTGTGGAGGATGACAACTCTGTTCTCATACCTTCCCCCACCCCCAGCCATTCTACAGCTATTTCATTCAGGCACATCGCTCGTCCTGCCATCCTCTCAATATCAATACATGTACAATGTAATTTGGTTATAGCAGTAGTCAGTGTTTACATAATTATGCTTGCAAATGCTATTTATAGTCAAGTCACACAGTCTACTATGCTTACTTTTTCTTTCATGCACAATATTTTGCATTCTCTGGAGCTCATAGTTGTCCCGGGTTTGTGAGGGGTGTGTATGTGTGTGTACATGCACACACTTAACTTTCTGTGAACTTGTTACACCTTCACACTCAAACTCTACCTAGTTGTTTCAGTCTCCTCTTGACCTGTTCAGACATGTCAGGATCCATTCATTCTTCCTGAAGAGATGTCCATGCCACATCATTTGTTTTTGGCATTTCATTTCTTCCTCATCCAGTGTTCCTGTAGTAACTTTTTTAGTGATTTCTTGTGAGGCAAAGTTCTTGAAATCTCGTATATCCTACCAAGTCTATATTCTACCTTCACACTTATGTGATTTTTGAATTGGGAACAGAATCCTAGGATAGAAATCACTTCTCTCCAGAAATTTTGAAAGCATTGCTTCATTGTCTTCTAGCTCAGGAGTTGATACAAAAAAGTCCACCGTCATTCAGATTCTTGGTTCTTTGTCTGTGTACTGTTACTTGTCTCTGAAAGTGTTTTCCGGTATTTGCCCCCCGTCTTCTAAAATTTTGCAGTGATATACCTTGTTGTGGATTTTTTTTTTTTTTGAGACAGGGTCTCACTCTGTCACTCAGATTGAAGTGCAGTGGTGCAATCTCAGCTCACTACACCCTCCACTTCCCAGGCTCAAGTGATCCTCCTGCCTCAGCCTCCAGAGTAGCTGGGACTACAGGCATGTGCCACCACACTCAGCTAATTTTTCTACTTTTTGTAGAGCCAGAGTTTTGCCATGTTGGCTAGGGTGGTCTTGAACTTCTGAGCTCAAGTGATCCACCCACCTCCGCCCCCCAAAGTGCTGGGATTACAGGCACGAGCCACCACACCTGGCCCAGATCATTTTTATACTTTGAGCAGGGTACATGGTGGACAAAAAAGCAGTGTCCTTTAGTTCTGAGTAATGTTCCTCTGCTACTTCCTAAATGATTTCCTCCCCACTATCTCCTGTCCATACTTACTCCTGTGATTTGTTTGTTGGATTCCTGTTACCTGCATTGATTCTCCAATTTCTTTCTTTCTTTCTTTCTTTCTTTCTTTCTTTCTTTCTTTCTTTCTTTCTTTCTTTCTTTCTTTCTTTCTTTCTTTCTCTCTCTCTCTCTCTCTTTCTTTCTTTTCCTTCCTTCCTTCCTTCCTTCCCTCCCTCCTTTCTCCTTTCTTTCTTTTTTTTTGAGATGGAATTTTGCTCTCATCGCCTAGGCTAGAGTGCAATGGTGTGATCTCGGCTCACTGCAACCTCCAACTCCCAGGTTCATGCGATTCTCCTGCTTCAGCCTCCTGATTAGCTGGGATTACAGGTGCCACCATGCCTGGCTAATTTTTGTGTTTTTTTTAGTAAAGATGGGGTTTCACCATGTTGGTCAGGCTAGTCTTGAACTCTTGACCTCAGGTGATCCACCCACCTCAGCCTCCCAAAGTGCTGGGATTACGGGCGTGAGCCACCATGCCAGGCCATTCTCCAATTTTCTTTTCTTTTTTTTTTTTTTTTTTCCCTCCCTCTCCAATCTCTTGATCTTTTTACTCTGCTTTCTTTCAGGGCATTTCTTCAACATTGTCTTTCAACTTTCTCACATGGTTTTCAATTTCACCTACCACATCTTTATTTTCTAATTTTTTTTTGTCCCGTGAGTATTTCTTCGATATAAGACCCTCTTCTTGTGTTGTGGGTGCAGTGTCCTCTCTTGTCTCTCTGAGGTAATTATTGTTCTCTTCTTCTGTCCCAGTAGCCTCTGCTTTGGCAGGCTGCTCTTTTTCTGTTGCTTGACTTCTGGTCATTGCTATGACATATTCTCCCTGAGCACCTTGTCTGATGATCCTGAGTGGGCCACTAAGTGCTGACTGGAGGCTCTGTTGGGCTTCCACCCAAGGCCTGCACTGGAAGCTGGTCAGACAGGCCATTTCCTTAGGCATCCCAGCGTCAGTTTCATCTGCTGGTGAGTGTCTCTAGAAAAGACACCTCTAATCCCCTGCCTGGAGGGTAAATGGCTATTTTCCAGGGTCCCCATCCTACAATGGGAAGGAGATTAGAGTTTTGAGCGTTTACTCACTGTCTAACTTCCATACCCTTCCTTCAGCATGCTTGGTGCCCAAGTTCAGACAGCCTCAGGTTACTTTCTCCAGAAAATAAACTTCCTGTCTGCTGCTGCTGAACTTAGCCACTCCTTAAGGAAGACTTTCATCCAGTCCTCTTTCACCCCCACTAATAGAAATGCACTTCCTCCAGTTGGTAAGGGTTTGTGTGTGGGAGGAGAGGGGTACCACAATGTAAATAAGATCATTTCTCAGCTGTTGTCACTGCCAGCTAAGGGTGTCATTTTCTTCATCTGCTAAGTCAAGTACCACTTTTCTATTTGATTTCCAACTTCCGGTCTCTTCTTCAATGCTCTCTGTCTTCGTAAGATTTACAGTCATTATGGTGGGAAATCCACGATGAACAAAAGGTCACAATTTTAAATAAAGAAAGGATCCATGTGAATGATGTTTCATTTGCCCTGTGCTCCATATGGCTCAGCATGGCGCTGGTCCAGTCCATGACCTTGCTCCAGAAGTCCTGACCATCTTGGTATTTTCATGATCACATCAGTCAGTAAAGGTCGCAAGAGGCTGAGAATTGCATTTTCAATTGTCCATCATGCAAAGTACTTAAACATTCCCGAAATGAAGGCTAAATCTAGTCTGATCTAAAGCATTTTTGGACAGAAAGTTAAACTAATTTGCATGTGGTAGATCAATGTGTCCAGGATGGATGGATGCATCCATGTGTCCTAGAAGTAATATTTCTTTCATCACAATCAACACCTTTTTGAAAGACTTTAGAGAGTTAAACAACGTTATGTGTACGTTGGCAAGACAAAGAAGGAAGCCCTGACATGGGTGTTTTGAAATCTGTAGGGACATTTGGAGTGTACTGAGGGATTAGTCAATAGGAAGGCGGCTTCCACACCCAGATGAAGGGCGACATAATTCAGGTTTTCTACCAGGATTTACATCAGGAATTTTTCTTACAATGTCCCAACTTTAGCAGTTTAGTGTAATCCACTCCAGGCTGAACTCAGACACCTCAGCTTTGGTTTGGAAACTGCTGTGCAAATCCAAATCCTCCTTCTCCTTCACTTAACCTTGAGGCCATTTAACTGTTCATTTCTGGATCAAGCAAAGTAAGTGGCAAGCTACAGTTGACTCCAAAACATCCTAAGAGTTCCAGAAATCTCATCATCTGGCATCTCTCAGTAATTACTTGATTCTTCTAGAAAAATTACATTGTCCTTCAAATAAATTGTGCTTCAGTCTTCCCTAAACAGTGGCCATATTCCTGGGCATTCTTTCATGGAAATCTCCACTCTCTGGGGGATTTTCCCTGCCTCACACTCTAATTAAATAGGTCACATTCAAATGCAGGAGTGTTGATCTCATGGGGGTGTTATAGAGATAAGCTCAGGTTTCCACCTGTCCTTTGAGACCCAAGAGGAAAGACACTCTAACATTTCAAGGTAATATTATGTTTTCTTTAGAAACATATTGGACAATTAAGGGGGGGGTCCCTTGAAAAAAATATGGGGGTACCTGGCTGGCATTCTATGTTTTCTGAGGGAACTGGTAACCTACTTTTCTCAGCTCTTCGAAGGGAGTGAGTGTGTGTGTGAGTGTGTGTGTGTGTGTGTGTGTGTGTGTACATGCTCCTCACCAGCCATGAATTTTATTAGTAAGGTGCCAGGTAAGAACAAGGCATCATTACGAAGAGAAGCATTACCTCACAGCTCAGAGCCTCTAATGAGACCACACCCGCAGGACTTTGTTCTGTCTCAGGAAGCTTAGTTACAGAAAGATGAGGTAACTGGAGGGATGGCAGGGGAATGGAAAACAACACAGAGATACAGCAAAAAAAAGCTTCCAGAACACAGAAAAATCTCAAGAAAGCAACTCTCCCCATCTTTGATCATTTATCAATTATTCAGTCAGAGTCTAAAATGTTCAAGGCTCCACACTTAAAGAGAATTCAAAGGTGAGTGAGATCCAGCCCCTTCCCTGGAAGCACTTAACAGACATACAATCTATGGCCAGAGTGGTTGTAATATGCAAGCATCTCAAACTTTTCCAGCTATTACACATACAGAGGAGTGGGGTGTTTCTTCATTAGAAATATTGATTAATTTCCAGAGCTCCTATTGTATAAACATGGCATCATCAAGCTAGATAAACACATATTAAACAAGCAAGCACTCCTATCTTCTATCAACGCAAAATTTTAATTGAGAAGCAAAGGAAAGCCTGGGATAAAGTAGTCATTGTGAGTTCAAACACCTGGAAATGGTACAGAGAAATGCAAAACTCTAAATAAGGGAAAAAGAAGTAAGCAAAGAGAAATCTGCTCTCTGAGCAAAATCCCTTATTTGTGAAATGCAGAAACAGTTATAAACGTACTACAGTCATGGGATTAGAAACGGCAAACAATGACCATGTGAAATATATTAAGTTGTGGTAGCCAAGAAAACAGAGGAAACAGCCTGCAGCAATAAAGTCGTGCTACCTCAACTGTGCTGTGCTTGATGGGTTTATTAGATTTTTATGGTGGCTGGAACAAAGTATCACAAATGTCGTGGCTTGAAACAACATGAATTTATCATGTTCTATTCCAGCGGGTCAGAAGTCCACAGAGGTCTCACCAGGCTAGAATCAAGGTGTTTGTAGGATGGCCTTCCTTCCTGGAGGATCCAGGGAGAATCTGTTTGCTGGTCTTTCTTAGCTTCTAGGGGCCACCACATTGCTGGGCTCATGGTCCCTTCCTCCATCCTCAAAGCCAGTAATGTAAGGCCAAGTCCTTCTCAAATTGCGTTGCTCTGACCTTCTTTGCCTCCCTCTTCCACTTTGATTACACTGCTCCTCAACCCCAACAATTCAGGATCGTCTCCTTATGAAGGTCAGTTGATGAGCAACCTTACTTCCTCTTTGTCAGGTGCTATGGGTCCAGTTGCATCTCCCCTGCCTGCCAAAAGAAAAGAAGTCCTAACCCCCCACCTAGTGCCACAGAATGGGACCTTATTTGGAAATAGGGCCACTGAGATGTAATTAGTCAGGATGAGATCATACTAGAATAGGGTGAGCCCCTTATCCCATATGACTGGTGTCTTTTCTCTATCTTTTTTTAGAGATAGGTTCTAACTCTGTTGCCCAGAGTGTTGCCTGAGTGCAATGGCATGATCATAGCTCACTACAGCAGCGGACTCCTGGGCTCAAGGGATCCTCCTACCTCAGCCTCCCAAGTAGCTGGGACTGCAGAAGCATGCCATCACACCCAGCTAATTTTTTCATCTTTTTGTAGAGACATGGTCTCACTATGTCTCCCAGGCTGGTCTCAAAACTCCTGACCTCAAGATCCTCCTGCCTCAGTCTCTCAAGTTGCTGGAATTACAAGTATGAGCCGTCATGCCTGGCTGACTGGTGTCCTTATAAGTACACAGCCATGTGAAGGCCCAGACACACAGGGAGAATGCCATATGGAGACACTAGCAAAGATTGGCATGATGCATTGATGAGCCAAGAAACTCCTGGAGTGATTAGCATGAGAAGAGGCAAGAAAGGATCCCGCCTTAGAAACTTCAGAGGGAGCTTGACCCTACTATACTTTGATTTTAGACTTTCAGCTTTCAGAACTGTGAGACAATAAATTTCTCTTGTTTTAAGCCAACAAGATGGTAGTACTTTGTTACAGCGGCCAAGGGAAACTAATACACCTGTAAGGTAGCATATTCACAGGTTTCAAGGTGGATATCTTTTGGGAAGGAAGAGGTATTATTCTGCCTACCATGATAGCCTTAAGGGGATTTTGCATTTCAGTAATCTCCAATGAGAAGAAGTAGAAGGATGTTTGGAGATAATTCTCCATGGGTCTCAGGTTTTTGCACATGTTGAGAGTGGAAGTGTTGGATGCCTTTGTTCCAGACTATGTTTTAAGAATGTTTGTCCATCAATAGCCTTGATCTATAGGGATAATGTCTATCCCTGGAACAAAAAGGATTTTTTTAAATTTTTTGTTTTGTTTTGTTTTGATTTGGTTTGGTTGTTGTTGTTGTTATTTTTTCCTGTCAGTGTAATAAAGAAATGTTTCTCTCCAGGGTGACAGTCAGGCAGGCTTACTGTCCATTAGAAAAGACTTAGGTTCCCTAAGCACGGGGCTCCTCTTGTACAGCACAACACATGACAGTGCAGGTGCCACCATCACCCTGAGGGATGACTTTGGAAACTGGTGCAAGTGCTGACACCCTAGCTGCTGTTGTGGCTGTGAGTTGTAAACTGTCCTCTGCCTCTAAGCCAGGCGTCTTGTGTCTTCTGCCAGCATTCTCAAATCTGTGCCAGTTAGCAAGTTAACTTGCAAGGAGTGTCAATCTCAGGCCCTTCCCACTTCTTGACAAAGAGAAATTCAGGTATAAAATTTAGAAAGTGAGCAAGAAACTGCAGTGAGTCGTCACTGAACAATTCATCATGCAAGTCAAACAAACCAGGACTTCTGCTTACCTACTTTCTGCCTTATTTGCTAACCCCAGTGGTTCTCCAGGTGAGTGGGTCCCTGGACCCGGGTCCTCAGCGGCACGTGGGAAGCTGTCAGAAGTGCACATCTGGGGGCCACACCTCAGGTTTATTGAATTGGAAACTTGGAGTGGGGTGCAGGCCTCTGTATTCTAACAGGCCCTCCAGGGTGCTGAGCATGCAGCTCGAGAACCACTGGCCTGCCTGGGGGTCCAATCCCAGCACCTGTAGGGTCCTGGGTGTGTGGGTGCCCATGGACAGTTGTCATGGGGACCCTGAAGCCCAGGACTTGAGAGGCCAGAGGAGAGTCCTTGCCCATCCACTCTCTGTGGCTGCTCTATCTCCACTTCAGTGGGGCAGGGTGGAGTTTTCTGTGTTTTCCATACCTTCTCCCTCTCCGCCATCATTCCTAAGGAGAGCTGGCCTTTTACTAAACTACCATGGTGAAGTCACGTGCTGCCAGTGAGTCAACCTCAGCATGCTGGTCTTATGAGTGCCCCATCTTCAAGGAGGCAAAGTGGACAGGCCAGCTCAGTGGAGCCCCAGGGAAGGAGGGGTCAGAGAAAGAAGGGAAGGAGACTGAGGGAGGAAGAGAGGCCTGTGGGGACAGACTTTTTCCCAAAGTGAAAAGTAAGCTGACAGAAGCCCTGCAGACAGGCCCCTCGGCATCTTCGCAAGCTGAGGGGCTGCTGCTTGGCAGTCCTTTCTGGGGGGAGCAGCAACATTCCATGAGGACAAAAGGAAACTGTGCGTACACTCTTGGGAAAGAGTGGAAGGTTCCAAGTTTAAATAAAGTTACCACTCGCAGAAATGTAAGAACTGAGTCTTCAGGAACTTCTTCAAGGCTGCCGGAGGACTGGGAGAGGCTCAGCAGATTCAACAAGGCATGGGAAAAAATGACCTCCAAGTGATTTACACCGTGTATTTTTTTTTTTATTTTTCTTTCCTCAGATAAAAATTACCTTGAAAATTCTCCATAGTTCTCTGCATCAGAGTGAAAGATGATTTTTTTAACCACAAAAAAAAAAAACCAGAAAATAGCATAGAAGGAAAAAAAACTCTGACAGGAGATTTTTTTTTCTGATAATGCTATTTTTCACTCCCATTGCCAGACAAACCACAGCGTGGAGAATACTCTATTCACTACCCCATGAAGAGCTTTCACATATATGAGTTAATAAAATGCTGAATGCAGCAACAAAAAAAAAACTTTGATACCAAAAACGAATTTATCCATATCCTTTTGTTCCTTTATGATAAAGGGCTTACAGCAATCAGATCTTGCTCTGAATGGGCCTGCCACCCCTGAGAGAAGAGCGCCTGCCCCTGTGCCTGGCCTCATTCAGTCTTTCTGTTGGCTCTTCCTCATCCTGGGAATGAGCTCTGGGTTTTATGGGAACATGTATGAAATCCATTAGTCCTTTAGCTTCCCAGGAGCTACCACAGACCGACCACCTGATGATGCCCAGTGGATATTTCTCATGGAGTATTTATAGAACATTTCATTAGTTTATTACCAATGGACCTAATGATACTCCTTGCATATGAATAAGCTTTCTTCCAGTTTAATTTTCTCGACTCAATTTTAGGCATCCCTGCCCACATGTTTACTCTTAAAACTCTATTTTCTCAGGCTCCAAAAGGAAGAACCTGGACCTCTTCAGGGTAAAGATGTTAGCTACCACCTTAAATAAGCCTGTATCTTCAGCGCCAAAATGAGCCATCAGACAGGACCATGAGCATGGCAGGATGCAGGCTTGTCATCTCAGGTGATCTCCCTGGCATTGCACCTGGGCTGGGACAGAGAGGAGCGTGGCCCATGACAGCATCACGTGATACAAAAATCCAGAAAAATGGCCCATAAGGCCGGCTGTGTGATACAGCAGGAGAACGGGTTCACACCAGGAAAGACATGGGCAGGTGTGAGCCTTTGAGGATGGGAAGCCGCCTTTATCAGTGTTTGCAGCTAGAGTGAGGTGTTTGTGCAAAACCAGGCTTCAAAACTGCTGGTCAATCATCACGTGTCCCTCACCTCAAGTATTTATCATTTCTATGTACTGGGTCATTTCAAGCCCTCCCTTCTAGGTATTTTGAAATATACAATACATTGTGATTAAGTATATTAATCGTACTCTGCTATTGAGCTTCAGAACTTATTTCATCTAAAATAAATCATTCTACCAAAAAGACACATACACTTGTATGATGATCATAGTGCTATTCACAATAGCGAAGACATGGAATCAACCTAGGTGCCCAACAATGGTAGGCTGGATAAAGAACACGGGGTCCTTATACATCATGGAATACTATGCAGCCATAAAAAAGAACAAAGTCGTATCCTTCGCAGCAATAGGGATGCAGCTGGAGGCCATTATCCTGAGTGACTTAATGCAGGAACAGATAAGCAAATACCAAATATTCTCACTTATAAGTGGGAGCTAAACATTGGATACTCACGAACATTTAGATGGCAGCAATAGACACTGAGGACTGCTAGAGGCGGGAGGAAGGGGAAGGAACAAGGGCTGAAAAAGTACCTATTGGATACTATGTTCGCTACCTGGGTGATAGGATGAATCATACCACAAACCTCAGCATCATGCAATATACCCTTGTAACACACCTCCACATGTACCCCAAATCGAAAAGTTTGAATTATTTTGTTAAAAAAAAAACTTATTTATCATGAGGTCAGGAGATCAAGAGCATCCTGGATAATATGGTAAAACCCTGTCTCTACTAAAAATACAAAAAATCAGCCAGGCATGGTGGCGGGCACCTGTAGTCCCAGCTACTCGGGAGGCTGAGGCAGGAGAATGGCGTGAACCTGGGAGATGGAGCTTGCAGTGAGCTGAGATCATGCCACTGCACTCCAGCCTGGGCGACAGATCGAGACTCCATCTCAAATAATAGTAATAAAAAAAACAGACTTATTTCTTCTGTTTAACTGTATGTTTGTACTGACTTAATCATTACACATTCTATGCATGTACTAAAAAATATTCCACATACCTCATAAATGTGTACAATACTATGTACCAAAAATAAAAATAAATAAAAATTTAAAACTGTTAGTCAAAGAGAAAGTAGCCCAAAGCCATGAAGAGGAGGGTGTGAGTCAGGATCTGTGCAGATCGTGGGAAAGGGAGCTTTAAATCAGGGCAGCAGAAGGCCCTGTGGCCTGGAAGGGGTCAGCGCCAGCTCAGCAAAGGGCAGAAGTGGAGAGTGGCACTGGCCTCTGGCTTGTCTTTCCTTCTAGTCAACCAGGCTTCCAGCGTCCCCCACCCCCGGATCATGCAGAGGCCAGAGCCTGGGCCTCACACCAGGGAAACTCACTCTAGTGCCACCTCTGCCCCACGCAGCTCTGTGGCCTCGAAAAGTCCTTCTTTCCTCACTGGCCTCAGATTCCCTACCTGGACAGCCCACTTTGGACTCCCCATGGGCCTGGGCCCCTTCCAACTTTCATGTTCTCTCCCTAGTGGCGGTCCCCCATCCCTGTTTTCACAAGGTGGGCTTGGAGGCAGGGCCCACCTGAGCGTGTGATGTCAAGGCAGTTCAAGACCGGAGGGAGCTTGAGCTCTTAAGAAAGACCACGCTCATAGCAGCTTACGAGACACACACTCGTGGATTTCAGAAAGTGTGTAGCTCATCGTTCTGGATCTGAAATACGTCAACAAATAGATGTTCTGTCTCCTTGTCCTGGAGATCTTTTCACAGAAAGGAACTGCAAACACCTCACCAATTTATGAAGTGACTTAGTCTTAATTCTTCATGACCTCTAGTGGCAGAAGAAGGACTCTGCTATTTGATTTTTCCAGGTAATCCTCTTTCACACTTGCCTCCTCATTTCTCCGGAATCTCTTTCATGTCCCCACGGTTTCCCACTCCCATCACATCTGTTCTCCTTCAGACCATCTCGCAACCCACTGGCACGTCCCCATAGCCTCAGAAATCACCTCTCTGACCGCCCCCCCCACCCGCTCCCTCCAGCCCTCCTCCCCCTGCTCACAGAGCAGTCGAGGAACGAATGTCCCGGGCACGGGGGTCCACACAAGAACGAAGGAATGTGCCGCACACTGTGGTCCCCGGGCTGCAAAGCCTGCCCTGACTGAGCAGGGCACCTGGCATCCATGCCCTTTATGCAGAATCATTGGTGTGGGGTGGGGTCAGCACCTCAGAGCCCCTGTAGGGTCTAATGCACTCTGTTACCCTCCTAAAATATGAGGTATGGGCACTCTGTTACCCTCCTGAAATCCAAAAAGTACTGAATTCCGAAATACAGCAGGCCCCTTGGTGTTCAAGAAGGAATTGAAGGCCTTCGGGAAGGGCACTGTTGGTTTCCCACTCAGTATTCCTTGTTCCCGATGGACCCCTTTGGAACTTCTCTCTCTCCTTTTTCCTCTCTCTTTCCTTCTCTCCACCCCCTCTCTGTCGCCATTATTGGATGGGTTTGGGAACGACATATGGCCCTGCCTGCCTCTGGCTGGGATCCTGCAACTCTGCGGGGAGCCAGACCTTGGCTGAGGCTCACACAGAAAGTGGTAGAACAGAGAAACAGAAAGAAACTAGGTCCTTGAGGGTATCTTTGAGCCACTAATCTTGCCAAGCCTGGACCCACCCTCCCTCTGAACTTGCAGTTCTATGAGATAATACACTTTCTTATTGTTTGAGTTGGTCTTTTTTTGCTTTCACTTTGAAGTGCAGATCCTATCCTTGCATACGCAGCTTAGAATTATTATCCGTCATCTTCAGGATAAAGTGCTTCCACCTCAGCTCAGCTCAGAACAGAGCTCATGGTCCCCATCCCTCCTCCCACTACCTCCTCCCTACCCCTGAGCATCCGTCACTTCTAGTCGCTCAAGTAGACTCTCTCCTCCAGCAGCACAAAAGCTAACTGCAGCTCCCCTGACTCTCCTGTGGCTTCACTCCTCCATGCCTTTGAGAAGGATATTCTCTTCCAGAATGTGCTTCTTTATTGTCAATCCCATGCACATTCTGCCTCAAAATTCTAAGCATTACCTTGTCTGGGAACCCCTTCTTAGTTCCCAGGGAGCAGGCTAGCAGAGGGGTTGAGAGGACAAGCTGAGGCTGGGAGAGGAGAGGACATTGCCAAGAATGGAAATCTGAAAACAGAGGAAAGATGGAAACAAATTGGGTCATGGAGGTCCTGGATCAAGCCTCACCTGAAGGCAAATCTATTTTCAGGCTTTAAGTCTTTGTGAGTTTTAAATTTCCTGTATTGTTTATGTTCCTTGAGGTTAGTTTTGTTCATTTGTTTCTTGCAACTAAAAGCATTCCAAAATGCTTTTCCAAAATTCAGGTCTCTTATGCTTTACCAAGGACTGGCAGCTTTTCAAGAGCAAGAACAAGGGCCGTAGATTATTTAGTTTTCCATGCCCTGTGTTAGAAGACATGCAGTAAGAGTTGGTTGAAATTAAATAAGCTTCTCCCTTTGGTAAGTTTTGGTTTATACATATATTTCAAAAATTCAGTTCTCAACATTGTTGGTTCAAAGAAAAAAATTACTGAATTCTAGCCAGGCTCAAGGTTTGCTCTTTTAAGAACAAAACTGAGTGTATGCTCAGCATGTCATATTTAAATTGCATTGAGAGTATAGACTAAAAATGTTCAAATCATATGTGCTTTATAAAAATGCCAACTTTTGATTAAAAATACATAGTCCCCCAATGATCTAACGTTTTTCCAATAGGATCTGAGGGTTACATATCTATTAAGATAATTTGTTTTGCTCTCACAGAAGGCCTAATTGCCACTGTAGCAAGGTCTAGAGAGGCTGATTTGCCACCAGGTGTTCTGCTCCCCACTCACCGGTGCCCAGGCTTCTGCACGTGCGTGGAAGTTCCGGCCCAGGGCAGCGCACATGGATCGCTGTCTGGGAGCTGCACTTAAACCTGGAGGTTCCCTTGCAGAGCCACAGCTCTTTCCCACCCCACCCTACCCCTCCCTGGTCCTGCTGAGTAAATCCCTCATCACATAATGATGCCAACTTCATATCATGCTTGGGAAACCATATGAAGAAAAAGACATCAAGCTGTTCCAAGAGGCTATTATTTTGGCAACATTGCTCCACGGTAATTTAGCTTGGTGACGGCGGTGTGAGGTTCCTGTAGTCCTGCTGTGGTAAGCTGGATCTTGCCTGCAAAGCAGAGGGAAGGTGGCTGGTAGGTCAGACGCCACCCAAAAAGCCTTGCTGACTATGCAGACTACCTAAAGCCATCACTCTGTGGTTGCAAATGGGAGAAATCCAGCTAAAAAAAAAAAAAAAGACAAGAGGAATTGGGTGCTTGTGTGGCTAAAAGTGTCATGACTTTAGGTGTGGCTGGATCCAGGTGATTGACAGAGGCTTGGAGCCAACATTTGCAGTTGAGGAATCCATCAAAATAAATTCTCTTTCCTTGTAGTTATGGAAAAAGCTGTGATGCTTCTCATCAACTCAGCTTCCTTGCTCCTTCCTCAACTATAATCATAGTGGATAGAGGGTGGTTAAGGGACTCTGTTTGGCCAGGCCTAGGTTACTTGGTTATATCCGGGCACAGGGTACATTCTTTTGCTAATGCTGCAAAGAAACAAAAACGAAAGCAAACACCAACCCCCAAAATGGGGTGGCTTAAAGCAACAGAAGTAGATTGTCTCACAGTCCTGGAGGCTGAAGTCTGAAGCCAAGGTGTTGGCAGGGCCATGCTCCCTCTGAAAGCAGTAGGGAAGTCCTTTGTTGCCCCTCTCTAGCTCCTGGTGGTTGCTGCAGGCTTTGGCATTCCAGGGCTTGTAGATGCATCATTTTAATCCTCGGTTTGCACATGGCCATTTTATCCCTGCGTCTCTTCACATTGTCTTCCCTCTGTGTGTGTTTGTGTCCAGATTCCTCCTTATGAGGACATGAGTCATACTGGATCAAGGCCCTTTCTAATGACCTCCTCTTGACTTGATTACATCTGCAAAGACTCAATTTCCAGATATGATCACATTAACAGGTACTAAGGGTTAGGACTTGAAAATATATCACGAGGTGTACATAGGGGAAGGGGAAGGGCACAATTCAACCAACAACAGCTGGTGGGAAGATCTAAAAGCCATGTGTGAAGTGGGCATGATAGTAACAGCACCTTCCTCACAGATTCGATGTGAGGAGTCAAAGCTCATGCAAAGCCATCATCCCACTGCCTGGTTCCTGCTGAGCACATGATCAGTCTGGTTTTTGCTTGTGTGGTAACTTCTACAGTGGAGTCAAATCATACATACAAACTTGTGCACATTCAATTGCATGTGGGGAGAGAGACAAATGTAAATAAATTAAAGGGATTAAGAAATAGGGACATTTCCACCCCCCCCCATTCTACTCAAAGAGAGAACACTCTCAAGCAAGAGGAAATTGGAGGAGGGACTTTGCTGTTTCCTCAGATCGCCTTGGTCCCAGGGTCCCCCCATTGGGTAGAATGTGAGTCTAGGGTGGAGAGAGGTCTCTTTTGTGCACATATGCCCCGAAATGCAGGCCAATGACATCACCTGGTGCCCAGCTTGGGAACGGGCTCTGGAGGAGATGCCAGTGGGCGGGGTCATGGAGCATGGCTCAGGGCACACCTCAAACAGGCTGTAGTGAAAACCAGTGTCCTCCACCTCTCCCAGACCCCCGAAGGTCCAACAGTCCCAGAGAGCACGTGACTCATACTGCCTGCGTCTCAGCACATGCTGAACAGCACCTGCCCTGGTCTCAGACCCACTGACAAGCCAAGGCCACTGACCGCAGCTAGTGGCTGCTGCAGCCATGCCAAAGGCACAAATTTCTACTCACTTGACTCTCATTTCTGTGCTTTTCTCATTGTGGACTGGTAACAGACAGTCAGAGACCAGCCCCACCCATAGACCTCACTTTGAGGAGCCACGTGTCCTGTTGAGATAACTTAGAGGGTATCCAGAATGGAGGCTGAATGAGACGTCCCCCTTCCCTCATTCCTAAGCTCTACCCAAGACAGGCCTCCCCTCAGTAGAGAACACCACCTTTCCCTGTGTGTCTTCTTTCCAGTCCTTTCACCATTGGTTCTCCCTTCCTTAACCAACCTCTCTTCCCCAAATCCCCACCACGCATCTCTAGCCTGGCCATCCCAGCCTTCCGCCCTCCTAGCAGCAGAGTCATTCTTACAGACATGACCTTGCCTTTTTCAACCTGTGACACAACCCAATATGACCAGAGCTTGCTTTGTTTCATGGGGTCTTAAGTTTTAAAGAAATAAAACAGCGAACCCATTTGCTCCTTCAAATAGGCTCTGGGGTCCTGATGGGAAGGGCTGGCAGGTAAGTGGGGAGAGGGAAAGGTGAGAAGGGGGAGTCAGCCTCATGGGGGGCATTGGGTAGGTGTGAGGAGAAAGCCAGTGTCCAGTGAAGACAGCCACACCTGCCAAGGACAGCCAGGAGGCCCCTCAGGGCTACCAGGGACACCTCAGCCTCAAACCAGGGCAGAAGAAGACCACGCGTTTCTCTTCCTCTTCAGATCTTCCTCTTCTCAGCCGTGTTGTGGCAGTAATTGAAGGAGTTGGTGGTTAGTGATTACTCAATGTAATGCTACTGATGAAATTGGTCATTCCCGCCTGCCACACATCCAGGCCTCTCAGTTCTGACCCTGCTGCCCCAAGGCCTCCACAGGGACCCTTGGAATGTCCTGCTTTGCTGGCTTCCTGGAAAACTGGGGCTCTTGGTGACACTGGATCACACCGTATCCTTTTGTTCGTACTTCATATTTTGCAAGCACTCTGGCTGCAAGTTGAATGACAACAATTCAAATGTCCATTGACAGTTGAATGGAAGAACAGAATGTGGTCCAGACACGCAGTGGAATATTATTCAGCCCTGAGGAGGAGGGAAACCCTGACACATGCTACAATACGGATTAATCTTGAGGACATTACGCTGAGTGAAATAAGCCGTCACAAAAGGACAAATACTGCATGATTCTACTTGTATGAGGTCCCTAAGATCCCTAGAGTAGTCAGATTCGCAGAGACAGAAAGTAGAATGGAGGGAGGGGTGTTGGGCTGGGAGGAGGAAGAAGGCGAGTTAGCATTTAATGGGTGCAGAGCTTGGGATGACAAAAATGTTCTGCAGGTGGATGGTGGTGATAGATGCACAGCAAAGTGACTGTACTCAATGCCACCGAACTGTATTCTTGAAAATGTCAAAAATAGAAATTGCACATTACATCTATTTTACCACAATTACAAAATGTTGAATGAACAAACACTTCATTGTGTTTGTTGTGCAGCTTTTAATGAAGACTCAGTCAGCACACGTGGAGCACCTGCCTGGCCGCAGTCATGCCAGCCCCGTTCCAGGAGCCAGCAGTGCAGCTGCAAGGCACCTTCTGTCCTGCAGGGACTTAGATTCCAGGGGAGGACAGGGGAGGAGGCAGAGAAACAAAAATAAGCAGTAATTTTAGGTAGCCGTAAGTGATGGGTAGAAAAATAAGGCCAGGTAGGGGGCCGCAGAGGGAAGCTGGTAGGGGAGGGAGAGGATTCTTGATGGAGATTGAGGGGCCAGGAAAGCCCCCCCCAACCCCACTCCAAGAGGTGGGATTTGAGCAGAGATCTCGGTGAATTTGGTGATGGAGAGATGTGCAATCTGGTGCAGAGGATATTCAAGAACAACAAGGAGACCCTGTGATAGGACTCAGTGGGAAAGGCATGGAGTAAAAGGCGGTGGGTCTGGAAGGGAGCGACGCCGGATGGTGTTGGAGCCTGTGCACTGCAGCGTGTCACCAGGTGTTGCTCTGAGGGAATGGGAAGCCCCTGGAGGGTGAGCGTGCTCACCTATGGAACCACAGGGCTGTTAACAATTTCTTCCAGCTGCTGTTTGCGGCCTCTGCTGCAAGGTGGAAGAGAGAAGGAGCACTGGAGATGCATTTGGGGGTTGGTACAATGTTCAGAGGATGTTGGCAGTGTGGGCCGGCATGCCGGAATGGAGTTGGTAAGAAGTGGTTGGTCACAATATATGTCAACATTAGAGCCAGCAGGGCATGAGGATGAAATCGATGTGAGGTGTGAGGGAAAGAGAGGGCTCAGTGTGCCCTGTACAGCTTCCAGAGGGGGCAGTTACAGAACGGCGGGGCTATTGTCTGAGAGAGGGGAGCTGGGGATGGAGGAGTCATGCAAATGTGGCAGTGTGGTGGCTGAGGCTGGCTAGACATCCAGGTAGGGATGGCATGTAGGAAGTTGGAAATCGCAGTCTGGCTGAGGATTTTCAGTTACTGAATGGAGATGGCATTCATAATTTAAAGCCACAGGAGATGAGAGATCACCTAAGAAGCGAGGGTACCCAGAGACTAGGATGAAACCCTGGGGCTCTCCATGGTTCAGATGCCATGTTTCTCTCCATGAGGCCAAGACAAGTGGTACTTCTGTGTCCTGCCCCTCACTCACAGTGGCTGACGGGCTGAGGCATCTTCCCACTCGGCCGTTCCCAGCTCTGCGGCTCCCTGTTGCTGGATATTCCTCTATGTGCTGCTTCTAGTTCAGGCATTCTCAGCCCTGGCTATACAATAGAATCACCCCGGCAGCCTTTCAAAAATACCATTGCCCTGGGACCATTCTGTATAAATTGAAATAGAATCTTTGGGGTGGGATGCAAAGCCTCTGGATATTTTGAAAAGGCAATTCCTTGAGAACAGCATATTCCACACAACATGGTGCATGTGGATGCATGTGTGCATTTTGGCTTGTCCCACAACCTGCTGTGGAGGATCTCGGGGTTCTTCAAAAAGAATGTCTTATGACAGAGCATGGTGGTTCATTCCTGTAATCCCAGCACTTTGAGAGGCCTAGGCAGGTGGATCACCTGAGGCCAGGAGTTCAAGACCAGCCTGGCCAACATGGTGAAACTCTGTCTCTACCAAAATTACAAAAATTGGCCAAGGTTGGTGGTGTGTGCCTATAATTGCAGCTACTCAGGAGACTGAGGCAGGGGGATCGCTTGAACCTGGGAGGCAGAGGTTGCAGTGAGCCGAGATCGCACCACTACAATCCAGCCTGGGCAACAGAGTGAGACTCCATCTCAAAAAAAAAAAAAAAAGAAAGAAGAAAGAAAAAAGAAAAAGAAAAGAAAAAAAGTCTTACAGCTTGTCTGCCTGTTCTCAAGCTTCTGTGGTCTTAGATATTAGATCCAGGTGGATTTGTCACGATAACGAGACCACAAGAAAAAAAAATAAAACTCGAGATACACCAGACAAGAAAACATTTTTAAATTGTTCTCCTTTTTTATATTGGTCTGTTGGGTATAATTTCAGCCATTTTTCTGTGCATTTAAAAGCATTTTTATGCACAAATGTAATATATTGTTTTGTTTGGGGTGGGTGTATATATTTATACTAAATACACAACACTACAATTTGCCTTTCTTTTTTCACTTTAACAACATTACCAGGAACTCTTTTGATAGGGGAATGTGAAGGCCTGGTCTGTAGACCTTAGTACATATGGCTAGATTTAAGTTTAATTAAAATTAAATAAAATTTCAAATTCAGTTCCTCCATCATGCTAGCAGCTGTGTCTCAAGTGCCTGGTGGCCACATGTGGCCATGGCTGTCACACTGGACAGCACAGATAGTGAACATTTCCATCGTCACAGAAAGTCCTACAGGACAGCGCTGTGTAGGTCATTCTTAGCTAAGGCGTCCCCACTCATAGCATGGATGTGTAAGAGTTAGAAAGCAAATTTTTTTTTCAAACCTTCAGTGAAGAGAAAAGAACACTTTAGCGAGGTCTTTCATGTGAAAAAGTAGGTCACAGCAAATAGTTTCTCCAAGGGGCGGAAATCAATTCCGTGAGAGTCTGAGGTGGCAGCGAGGCATTTAGAGCTCAGAGACTTCTCTGCAAATGGTTGTTTTGCCCTTGCTTGGAGGTTTTTAGATTCCCTTGCCACCTTTGTCATCTGCAAACTGTAACGACACCCCTCACACCCTGGTGTTTTCCTGACTGCCTCAAAGGCTCTCCTTGCACGCCGCATCCCACCGTCTTTCACTGTGATGCTGCCTCCATATTCATGGGCTTCCCGTGTCCGCTGCTCTGTAAACAGTGTGGAGACCTATTCTGCAGGGGTGTCGTTTATTCTAAGGTGAGAGAATGCATATGGATGAGAGTGCCTCAACGAGAGAGCATAGCTGCGTGCTCTCCGGTGTCCAGCGCTGACCCGATGATAGCATTTAACGCTCCCTGGGAGGGGACGCAGTGTTTTAAAAATATTCCAGACGCTCCCTAATAGTTTTGCCTGAGTCTCTGGCGTCAGAATTGGCAGGTTCTTGTCTACAGGTGTTGAATGCGCAAGGTCTCACTTCTTACTGAGAAACTACAGACACGGGACAATGAGAAAGGAAGAAGCCCCAAACACAGCTGACTTATAACTAAATGTTTAAACACTTAAAATATTTAAACACAATACACATTCTGAGTTTGGATGGATACTGTGTGGAATGTTTAGTTAAATGAATCATGCTTATGTTTGTTTTTTTTTTTTTTTTTGAGACGGAGTCTTGCTCTGTCACCCAGGCTGAAGTGCAATGGTGCGATCTTGGCTCACTGCAATCTCCGCCTCCTGGGTTCAAGCGATTCTCCTGCCTCAGCCTCCCGACTAGCTGGGACTACAGGTGCCCACCACCACGCCCAGCTAATTTTTGGATTTTTAGTAGAAACAAGATTTCACCACGTTGGCCAGGATCGTCTCTATCTCTTGACATCGTGATCCGCCCATCTCTGCCTCCCAAGTGCTGGGATTATAGGCATGAGCCATGGCACTGGCCCATGCTTAAGTATTTTGACTGCTCTCTTTTGTTTTTAGAGTAATTATTCATTCATTCATTCCATAAATATGTATCAATTTCCTAACCTGTGCCTGGTAGTGGGGATGCCCGGGTGAACAGGACAGGTGTGTCCCTGGTCCTCAGGGCACCTCATAGTGTTAGAGACAGGCAGACCACCAGGCAAATACCCCATGGGGTGATCACTGCTGTGGTGGGGGAAGCTTAGCACCCACTGGGAACATCTGGGAGGGACAGTTAACCAGTCTTCCTAATAAGCATTTTTCTTGTACCTTTACATCTTGATGCACAAGATCAAGTGTAATGAACTTTAAGCTCTTTTCTAACTCCTTGCTTTGTAAAGGGCAGAGTGAAAACGAGGCCTTAGCACCAGTGAAACAGGATAAGGAATAGGAATCTTCTTCCCAGTTTCACCACTGACTTTACCAGCTACTTTACCAAGCAACTAACCAAGAATAAACCATGGCTTTGTCAGTTCTTTCCTCAGTGTCAGACCTCACTGGTTCACTCAGATCCAGCACTCTCAACATGGGGTTAGCGACAGACTCAGTGGCTTGAGAAACACCCTCAAGCCATATCCAAACTGCTTTCAGTGTGCCTAAGTGCATGTTCACATTACTGAAGGTCCATGAACCCAAAGTGATTTAAGAACCAGAGATTCTAGGCATCTGAGGTGTTTGAAAACAGCAAGCTCAACTCTCAAATATTTTTGGTCTTATTCCAGGCCATTGTGGGGCGGTGTAGAGAGCACAATCCAGCCAGGGGATGGGAGGAACAGTGAGAGGGGATGTAAGTGCAGGGAACATTAGCATTTGGCTTCAGCTAAGGGCTCCGATCTGAATGCGCTGAGGCCTCCCTGAAGGCATATTCCCTGACCTCCCATGCAGGTGCCTAGTGGGGAGGTCCTCACTTTGCAGGTACTCTTATTCTATTAGACACCTCGGTCACTTCACATCCTGTCTATGTCATCCTTAGACAAGGCTCTGGGATCAATCGTATATCCATCTTTTACAGGTGACAAAACTGAGGTTCATAGAAGTTCAGTGACTTTACCAAGATTCCACAACTCATCAATGACTGAGAGCTTAAACTCAGGCCTGTCTAATGTATGCTCAGCTTGGCCTTCACATTTGAAACCCTGGAGATCACATAAAGCTCCCAGAGCTGATGCCGACCCCAGACCAGTTAAATCAGAATCTCTGGGGTGCTGTAATCCCAGCATTTTTGGAGGCTGAGGAGGGCAGATCACTTGAGCCAGGAATTCAACCTGGCCAACATGGTGAAACCTCGTCTGTACTATAAATACAAAAATATTAGCTGGGCATGGTGGTGCATGCTTGAAATCCCAGCTACTCAGGAGGCTGAGGCAGGAGAATCGCTTTAACCCAGGAGGCAGAGGTGGTAGTGAGCCAAGATCACACCACTGCACTCCAGCTTGGGCGACAGAGTGAGATTCTGTCTCTCAAAAAAAAAAATTCTCTGGGGGTGGGAGCACTAGGCACTGGGTGATTTCACTGTGCATGCACCCTATTCTATATGTTTCTCTGCAACGCCGTGAATATTCTTTGGAGCCACTTAAGACAATGACAAGCCTTCTGCAAATTAGTTTTCCAGGCATAGGTTCCAATGGAGGACCATCATTTCCTTGAAATGCTAGCATGTCCTGATGTGTACTGCTAACCGCTCAGATAGAACATGCAGTGGGCAGTGTGGCACACAGATGCCCTTCACTGAAGCCCGGGTCAATAAAGACAACCACTGTATTGGTCAGGGTTCGGAAGAAAAACAGACCCATAGGAAATATGCTTATCTCTAGAAAGAGATTTATATAAGGAATTGGCCCACAAAATTATAGAGGCTTATAAGACCCATGATCTGCCATCAGCAACCCTGAGGCCCAGGAAACCCAGACAGTGTCATTTCAAGGCCTGGAAGCCAGAGGGCCAATGGTAAAGATTTCAGTCCGAAGTCAGAGAACCAGAAGAACGAGGGCAGGAAAGATCCGTGTCCCAGCTCAATTTGTTAGGCAGAGAAATCATTCAATCTTCCCCTACCTTTTTATTCTGCTCGGGCCCTTGATGGACTGGAATGATGCCTACTCACATTGAGGAGGACTGTCCGCTTTGCTCAGCCCACCAATTCAGATGCTCATCTCTTCTAGAAACACACTCACAGACACACCCAGACATAATGTTCAACCAGCTATCTGGGCATCCCATGGCCCAGTCAAGTTGACACATAAAATTAACCCATTGCAATCACCATGGAGGGAGTTGCTGCATTGGTGAGCTGTTGTGTCAGAGGACAAGTTCTTATTCTCAGCCATAAGCCCCCAGTAAATTCACACCCATCCAGGAACTAGTGACTAGTCAGGAGACACCATGTGAAGGAAGCGTTTGTTTGCCACTGACAAAGGTTGCTTCCCTGAAGTCTCCTAGGTAATGTTTGAGTATAGGTCCCAACTTAGGGGTGGGGAAAACCTTCTTATATGGTCTGGTCTCAGTATAGCAACTAAAGGCTGCTTTCAGTGAGGGTGGTGGCAGGGATTGGCTCAAAAATACTATTCAAGGCAATTCCCAGCCCAGATGCACTAGAAATTGCTTGAATGAATTCCAGTTCCATTTATATCATCCCAAAGCACTCTCAGATGCTATGTCTGTCACCAGAGGGGGTGTTAACTGTCAGGCAGCCAGAATAAAGGAGTGGACACAACTGATGGGGAAGTAGCATCTGCACATCAGAAAGGGCTGGATGGATCAAAACAAGGATCTCAGGAGAGGAACTGCAAGGCGCTGAGCGGCCACTCTGCGTCCCGGGGACCTCGAAGTCTTTATCCTGCTGAATGCTCACAAACCACCTCTGAGGCAGGACCGTTCTCCTCACTTCACACGTGAGAGTGTCAGCATTCAGAAAAGTCAGTGCTGAAGCCTGAAGTCACAGGCTGGGTGAGCAATGGAGCCAGGCTTTTCCCAGATCTCGCTGAATAAACTGCTCACGGGCTTTCTATTCTACTGTAAGTTGCTGAGATGACCATCCCAGAATGGCCCCACCCTTGCTAAACTGGGAGCTGCCTGGAACTAAGGTAAGCTGCTGTGCTGCTGCTGCGCTGGGCTTCGGAACTGCCAGGTGCTTGCCTCTGAGCCGCACACAGCTGTGTGCACTGCCCAAGCCCCAGTCCCTCCCGCTGAATCAGTTCCTCACAATTGGCTTTATTTCATCTTAAATTGCTCAAAATAAGGGCAGAGCTACTTAACAGGGAAAATAAAATGAATCCTCGACTGCAGATTTCTATCTGGATGCTACAAAAAGCTACTATGTGGGAATATGGACATGAAGGCAACCTGGGGAGCGACTATTGTTTATCAGAATAAGTAGACACAAGCGCCAACACTGATTATCGGCCAAACGCCTGAGGGCTTATTACTGCACTCAAAAAAAAAAAAAAAAAACAGAACAGAACTCAGTCAGTTGGAGTCTAAGACATGAAATCATTTTTACAGCTCAGAGCACATAAAGAGAGATATAGAATGTGGAGGGGAGAGTGTGGGACAATACAGAGTTGGTATAGCACCATTGTCTGAGCGTCTACTCTGTGCTTTACACCCTCCCAGCCTAATGAGGGGATGCTGGGCTCCCATTTTGTGTATTTATACACTGAGGCTCATGTAGGCTGAGAAACTTGCTAAAGGTCACACCACAGGTTGATGGCACAAGATACCAAGTCAGGCCTGCTTCACACCTTTGTAACTGCCCTCATTAGAGGGAATGGCTGGGTGGGAATGAGCTCAGATGGCTCAGGAACACGCAGGTGAGTGGTTTTGGAATGCAAGGGAGCCACCAGGCTCAGAGTCCATCGCTGTAGCAGGAAGCAAACCCCAGGGGTCGCCTGGTGCAGTTGCAAGGCTTCAAGGGAGACCAGAAGCCACCACATCAGCTGAGCTGACCTCCCGTGAGGGCAAAAGCCACTACTCTATGCAGAATCTGCCTTCAGCCCACTTAATCCCACATCCCATTCAATGACAGAGAGATCGGCTCCCTCTGTTCATTTGTTTTTACCACTCCTCCCCTGCTTTGAAATCTATTTTTCAGAGTATGGACTTTAGCAGCTCACATGCCAGGGTTTCAGCTTGAACTCTGCCTGTCACTGGCTGTGTGACCTACCTTGGATGAGATACCGACTTCTGTGTCCACATCTGTAAAATGGGTTATCAAGCAAATTAAATGAGGTCATCAGAATAAGTGAGGCAGCTTTGCACACCTGTTAGGGGCTGGGGTCTACAGTGTCACTTGTGATTTTCACCCCAGCTCTGCCACTTACTATCTGTGTGATCTTGGGCAAGTTGCCTATCCCTCATAGCCGCAGTTTCCCCATTTGCAAAATTGGGGCAATCATAATACTTATCTCATAATATTGTAAGAGTTATATAGGTTACTATGTATGAAACTGTTATGGGCCCATATGAAACTCTTCATAAATATCTATTTTGCTCCCCAGGAGTCATTTGGCAAGGCCTGGAGACTTTTTTTTTTTTTTTTTTTTTTGAGACAGCGTCTCCCTTTGTCATCCAGGCTGGAGTGCAGTGGCACGAACATGACTCACTGCAGCCTCAACATCCCGGGCCCAAGCAATCCTCCCACCTTAGCCCCTGACATAGCTGGAACTACAGGTACACGCCACCACCCCTGGCTAATTTTTGTATTTTTAGTAGAGATGGGGTTTCACCATGTTGCCCAGGCCGGTCTTGAACTCCTGAGCTCAGGCGATTCGTCTTCCTCAGCCTTCCAAAGTTCTGGGATTACAGGCATGAGCCGCCGTGCCCCGCCTGGAGACATTTTTGATTATTGTACTGGGAGTGGGGATTGCTACCGGAATTGAGTAGATAGAAGCCAGGGATGCTGCTAAATAAACATCTTACAATGGACAGGTCAGCCAGCAAAAAGGAATTATGCGATCCAAATTGTAGTAGTGCTGAGGTTGGAAAGCCGAGGCCGCGGGAGTCTGGGGCTCTGCCTTGTGGTGCTGACAGGCCTGGGAGCCTTTATTCACACAGTGTAAGATTCGCACTTGTGCTTAGCATGTGAGCCCACTCCCAGGTTTGGCCACGGTGCCATTCATGAAGGCTTTTTACAACGAGTCCCTCAGTTACTTGTCTCATTGGCACGGTCTTGTGGTTCCATCCTTTGTTGCTACCCTCTGTAGCTGATGCTGGGCTTATGGAAGGCACAGACTCAGCTTCCAGCTGGTTTCCCTTTCTGTTTTTTTTCTGCTCCTCAGGGGCAGGGCCATCCCTGAGGTCAATGCTGTCTGAATTCCAGTGTCTGGGCCTTCCCGGTGGGAGCTAGTTGCTGGGCATGGCAACATGGCACAGCCCCGTGCTCGCGGCTCCACTGATGATGTGTTGCCTACTGTGACTGTTGCCACACTGTCTATGTGTGGACCCCATAGATCAATGCCCCTGAGTTTCTTGCTGGAGATGGTCCCAGAACGTCTGAGAGACTCTGGAGATGGCTGTAATTAGCCCAACTTCTTGTGTTGGGCCTGTGGAGCCCGCAAGTTTGGCTTGTGTTGTGCCAGAGCCAGTTTGCAATACTGCCCCCAGCTCAGCTCCTCTGGAGAGCTGGGCCTCCACAATGTAAGAGAGGAGGGTAGGTTTCCCACAGGGGGAACCTTGTTTCTGAGTAGCCTTTGGTGGGGGTGGTGCTGGATGTCAGCTCCCCCAGACTGCGACCTTCCTACTCTCCAGCATCAGGGACCTGCAGTGGAGAGGCGGAGTTTCCACCCAGGGAACTAAGACCAAACCACGCACCGCCCTCCACTGGGGTGGTGCAGGGCCCGACACACACTGGTCTGCCATGGAGGCTGTGCTCAGAGCCCCAGTCCTGTCCTGCTCTCCTCGTCTGGTACAGGTGGGAGGAGCTTGGGAGCTGCCAACAGTGGCCAAGGGAGAGAGATGGGCCCTTGGTAAGGAGGGCGCAAACCTCCTAACGCACAAACATACCGCTTAGGGACTGGGAGAACTGTCACGAATCAACATGGTGTTGTGCAGGCTGCCAAAGGGGCTCACGAGTGAGCTGAGGACCAGATAGGCAAGCCCCTTGGAAATTCCATTGCAGGGTCCTGAAGACGATGCAGGACCCCCTGCAACATTCATGGGAGGAAATGAACATCAAATTAGAGCCAGGCTTGCTTCTTCCCACTAAGAATAGCCAAGGGCACGAGGACAAATAAAGAGCACTTTTCCCTCATGGTTTCAGGGATGGCGCTGCTGGCTGAGGCAGAAGCTCCAAGGAGTCACAATCTCTAGAACAGGCATGCTCTTTCTGTTTTCTATGGAGAGTGGGAGGGATGGGGGATGCTGACTTGTTTAGTTGTCTAAAGAGCCACACAGTTGGAATTTTCCCCACAAGCTTGAACTATCATCCCTGATTTACAGAGGTCCTCAGGCCTCCTCCTCTCACAGTTTTGTGGTCCCAGGGCTGTGGGGAGATCCAGTGATTCATGAGCTCCTCGCTCAGATCCATTCTGTTCAATAGACATCAAAAGATGTCTATTGAATATCTTTGATTGGCAGGAGTCAAAATGTATGCCACCAAGAGGACACCCACACACCCGTGTTCACAACAGCCCAAGAGTGGAAGCAACCGAAGTGTGCATGGATGGATGGGTGCATGGGCAAAACGTGGCTTATGTTATACAGTGGAATACTACTCCGCCTTAAAGAGGAAGGAGAGTCTACACATGCTGTGACGTGGATAGACCCTGAGGTCATTCTATCCAGTGAAATAAGCCAGTCACAGAAGGACAAACACTGCATGACTATACCCACATGAGGTACTGGAGTGGTCAAGTTCACAGAGATAGACAGTAGAAAGGGGGTTGTTGGTCTAGCAGGAGAGAGAAGTGGAGAGTTGTTGAATGTGTAGCGTTTCTGTTTGGGAGGTTGAAGAATGCGGGAGCTGGATGGTGGTGATGGCTGCACAATGGTGTGAATGTGCTTAATGCCACTAAATTGTACACCTAAAAATGGTTAAAATGGCCAATTTTATGTCATGTGCATTTACCACTGTTAGAAGTAAATAAATGAATAAATTTAAGAAGTCAAATGCTACTCGACTACCTCCTAAGAGCCCACAGCCCGGAGGTTTTGACAGAACCTTATTAGACACATTGGGAAGTCTCCATCCAAACAGTAGCAGTGAGGGGCTGATGCGTGGGCTTCCTAACCCACATTCGCAGGCCATGCCAAAGAAGCACTGGCTCCTCTCCTCATTCGTGGGCTTTGGGCTGCCCAGCAATCCCCACTGGCAGAACCAGCAAGGGGCAGAGAGGGAGCAATGTTCCCCTCTACTACACCCAAGCCCAAAGCCGAGCACCCTCAACCTGTCGCTGGCTCTGCCGGCAGCACGGGCTGACCCCATGGCAGAATCAACACTTGGATGCCTGATGTGGTGCTTCTGCTTTCAGCCTGGCTTGGGTCTGAACGTGAGGGTCTCAAGAGTCCTGTGATAGTGGCCACTGGAAAGAAGCACCCAATTTGAGAGCTTAAGAGTTAAGATCCTGCCAATTTCTGAAGAAACCTGAAGTCTGGTCCTGAGTCAGGACGGTGATGAATGCAGACAGCATCCTGCTCAGAGAGGGGTGGAGGGTGGGAGTGGAGGTGGGGGATGCACAAACCTCAGCACACCAACGTGAACCCTGCAGTGAGCCTGATAGGCAATACCCATGTGGGGTTCAGGTGCTGCACTCCTTCTCCCCGACAGAGAGGGAAGAGAGGGGAGGGGACCAGAGGGACCTGTCTTAGGGCCAGGTGACTCTTAGACCTCAGGAGCAGGAAGGCCCTTAATCTGAACCTAAGCGACCTGCTGCTCCAGGCAGAGAGGCTTTGCCAAGGAAGGTGTGTATGGAGGGTGCTGCTGCTCCGTTTCTGAATCAGAAAAGCAACTGAGAACTCCCTCCAAGGGAACCAGAAAACCCAACCCATCTCTCAGCTGCCCACACACTCACCAGGGTGGGGAGCCCACCACACCCCGGGTGTGTGTGGTGCAGCCTGTCCCGTCTTTCTCTATAAAGTACTTGCTGTGTAAAAGCTCAAAGTCCTCCCCTGGAGGCAGAGAGGCAAGAGAGGTGCAACCTCCATTCAAAAGGGCTAACAGAATGCCCGGCAGAATAGAAGGGGAAAAAAATTACAGTGATCTGGACAAAGAGAAAATTCGAAAGGAAGAGAGAAAATTGCTAAACATTTCCTGCGTGGAAAAGCAGGTTCCCTGCTAGGATTAAAACCCATGCTCTTTCCTGAAAGCTTGAGAGAGGCTCGTAAACACCAATACAATCGTTGATAGAAAGTGACCATTACATTACTCTCTAGTTTAAGGGGGAAGGAAGAGCAAGCCAATTTCTCCATCGATCCTTGCCCAAGCCCAAACACCATGGGCACACATGAAGTCTGATTAGGTCAGGGTTATTGGCTCAGAGCAGTGAGGAACAGTGCACACCACAGTTTTGGGGCATTCACCAGAAAGGGAAAAGATAGAGTTATTCTGTCTGCAATCCCAGCATTTTGAGAGGCTGAGGCAGGATGATTGCTTGAAGCTGGGAGTTCAAGACCAGCCTGGACAACATAGAAAGATCCCTGTCTCTACAAAAAAGAAAGAAAGAAAATTAGCCAGGCATGGTGGCACACACCTGTAGTCCCAGCTACTCAGGAGGCTGAAGCTGGAGGATCACTTGAGCCCAGGAGTTTGAGATGGCAGTGAGCCATGATCACCCAGTGCACTCCAGCCTGGGCAACAGAGTGAGAGCCTGTCTCACCAAAAAAATAAATAAATAAACGAAAAGAAAAAAGAGAGAGAGAGAATTATTATATGACTTGGGGAAGAGTGGAGCTTGGGTGAAATTTAAATGCAGCCATGATTTTATAAGCTGAAACAAAGCAGTGTTGCATGTTGATGGGTGATATGGTTTGGCTGTGTCCCCATCCAAATCTCATCTTGAATTGTAGCTCCCGTAATTCCCACATGTTGTGAGAGGGACCGGGTGGGAGATAATTGAATCATGGGGGTGGTTTCCCCTATATTGTTCTCATAGTAGTGAATAAGCCTTATGAGATGTGATGGTTTTATAAGGGGTTTCCCTTTTTGCTTGGTTCTCATTCTTTCTTGTCTGCTGCAATGTAAGACGTGCCTTTTACCTTTCACCGTGATTGTGAGGGCTCCCTGGCCATGTGGAACTGTGAGTCCAACAAACCTCTTTTTCTTTATAAATTACCCAGTCACGGGTGTGTCTTTACCAGCAGCATGAGAACGGACTAATACAATGGGTCAGCCTCAGGACTGGATGGCAGAGTGGATGGAGGGTCCTGTTTCTTAGGAAATTAGGACATTAAAACAGATGTGGGATTTTGTGCCTAGAATTCCTTCATCTGAAACTTTACAGTTGGAGTGGAAATTGAAGCAGCTTCCCTGTATCAGAGTGACTTCCATCCAAAGGTGGGTTGCTGCTTCTTACTACTACAACTGCAGACGGCAGAGTTTTCAACAGTCTGTGACTTGAGAGAACAAGGTCTTTCTTTGAATGAGAAAGCAGTAGTCGTTCTGACATGTCACAGCATCAGCGTGTCCTTGGGAAGAACATTAGTAATGTTCCAGCTGGATTTGTCTATTTCTATTATCCCAGACTCATGAGTAGCCAGGCACAGTGTTACTTTCTCAGTCCAAGTTCATCAGATCCACATGCCTTCTCCTCCCTGCTCTCTGCCCCGAGGCTGACATGTAGGAACCACATCAAGGGTTCCCATGCCCCCGGCTTCTGCTTGGGATAGATCTGGTGGGAGTGAAAGGGAGTGAGGGGAGAGGACAAGGGCAGGGCAGCGGTCCCAGTGACTCTGTCCCACAGGGCCGCCTGGAGAGGGCTGTGTCCTGGGTCTGCAGAGGCTGCTTTACACAGCCTTCTCCTGGGCTTGAGACCCACTTTCTTGCCTTTCCTTCCCAGGGGCTAACAGCTTGGCTGCCACCAAGCCAGCACGATACTCACCCCCACCTTGTCAGTAGCCTCTGCACAAAGAAATCTCCTTGACTTATCTATTTTGAGTGTGCCATCTGTTTGCTGATACAGGTGGCACAGTCAGTATAAATAAGTATCATTCCAGATCAAGCCTCTTAATGTGCCGTTAGCAAGTCATACATTCTCGGGCGACTGGCATTGCCGCTCGGAGCCTTGGTTTCCCCACTGGGGAATGCAGAGGGGTTGAAATGCTGTTGCGTGGATTCAGTGAGGGAAACATCGAACCTAGCCATGTTAATTTTGTAAACCTAGAGTGTTGCTTCCTGAGAAGGCGCTGTGGGGTGGACTGCGCATGCGGGGCTGAGTGCCAGGGTGTCCTCCCTGTCTCTGCAGGAACCACGCTCCCACCAGCGCTGGCCGCTTCCCAGAATCCTGCCTCTCTTCCATGCCTTGTCCAGCTCTGTGAAAAAGACATTTTCAATTCCACATTTCAGTCCTCCCACTGAGCCTCAGCCTTAATGTGGAGCCACTTTAATATATAAAAGACTTGTCAGGGGAAATGTTGTCATTCCTGTAGCACATTTCTGGGGAAGAGCTTTGATCCATCAGTTTTTAATGCCGTGGGGAGATGGAACGAGATAAAACAGCCAAGTTCTGCCTTTAGAAATTCCCATGGTGCTGCAGCCAAACTGCGCCCTCACCTCAGGCTTTCGTTTGGCCCCAAATGGTTGGTTTTCCAACTTTGGCAGTTACCGTTTCCTTGTGAGCAAATTGTGAAGAACTCATGAGATATTGTAAACATACCTAGGACCAGGGAATCCATGAACCCTGCAGTGAGCCTGATGGGTAATACTTACGTGGGGTTCAAATGCTGCACCCCTTCTCTCCAATAGCGAGGGAAGGGAGGGGAGGGGACTAGAGGCTCCTGATGTGGGGCCAAATAACTCATAGACCTCAGGAGCAGGGAGGCTCCTGCTCACTCAGTTGTGAGTTATTTGGGGACAGATGGAACTTAATCTGAACCCAAAGGACCCACTGCTCCAGGCAGAGGGGTTTTTTTTTTTCTGCCAAGGAAGGTTTAAGGCCCTGGGCTGAGCAACCGTTCTATCCCCTCATCTAGAGCAATGCCCAGCATCGAGAAAGTGGCTGATAATTATTACAGGATAAAGTGATTTTTTCCTCATTTTTATCCTCATTTTTCCAGAGGAGACTCAAAAAGATTAGGCAACTTGCCCAAGATCAGGACGCTGGTAAAAGGCATCTCAAGGCTGCTAATTCAGGCCTCTAGACTCCAAATCCAGCCCTCGTGCCCCTTCGTGTGGCCCCATATGCAATGAGTGTGCTCAGTCAAAACTGAACGCACTCAATATCAAGCACTGAGGGACAGACACTGCGTTGGTACAAAGCGGGTCTCGGTCTCAGCCCCTCAATCTTGAACTCAGGAAGCGGCTTGATTTATCAGTTCTGGGTATATAGGTCCAGATTCAAGTACATCTGTGGAGTCATCCTGCCAAGCATTGTGAAGTCACTGTGAGTAGTGAGTAGGTGTTTACTAAGAATGCTGGACTGAGATAATGCATGATATATGGATTTTGATCAACTACATTTGGGAAGGACAGCACACAATGCCCCCTTAAAGATGTATAGTGCACACTCATGTGCTGAAGACTGAAAAGTCCTGTGGTGAAGTCATCTGTTTATGTTATTCAATCTAGCATTTCTCAAATGTATTTGATTTAGAAAACTTTTTTCCTCATCTTTATAACACATCTTGGGAAGCAGTAACGTTAGGTCAATCCCCAGTAACTGAGACCCTGAGGCAGAGTCACCATTGCCCCCCCCATAGTTGGCATAGTTGGACCAGGAAACCTCCGTATAGTCTTCTTAAATGGACAACTATAGGCTGCAAGGAAGCTTTGGCCTGCAGCCTATAGCTTTTGGTCCCTTCTACTACTTCAAAGTTGAAAGTTACACATACCGAACATGTTCCCAGATGAGGAACTCTAACAACTAGCGTTTCATACATCTCCAAAGTTTTCAGTTCAATTAGATCGTGTCAGTTGCCCTGTCCACAAATTTAGGAAAACCAGAAAATAAAGTGATTGCTAGTAAGTCCCAAAAATGTCACATAGCTGAAAAAGACAGAACAGTGGAGGTTAGAGAAACAAACACACATGATTGGAAATTTCCATCAGGAAGCCACTTCCCCTTGTGCAGGACTCTGAACGGACTGGACCCTTCTCTCACCTGCAAAATGACAAAGTGATGGAAGGCACCATCATCTTCAATGCCAACATCACTGGGTCTCTTATTCTCCAAACCCAACAACTGCCCATTCTTCTCCGTCTTCACCCCTCCCTACTAGTTCAGAGTTTTGCTGTCTCTTACCCAGACATTTCTTGTAACCCCCGGATGGTCTCCCCTGTTCCCTTCTCTCTCAAGTTTTATCTACCTTGCACTCCCTTGGAGAATTTTTTTCCTGATGACCGCAAGATCAAGTCACTTTCAGGCTCACAAGCCTCAGTGACTCCCGCCTTAGCCAGGTATTTAAATCTTTTACAAGTAAATTCAACCTCCGCAAGTTCTTTTCCTAAGACCTGACTGTATAGCTCCACAAGATGAACTTGCCATTTCCAACATGAGTCTTGAAATTCCGAGAGATCTGCCTTTGCTTTTAAGGTCCCCACACAAAGTGGCCATATGTCTCCATCCTTGACACCCAGCTACAACACTGGCTTCTCCATGCTGAGCTTTCCTTTTGGATCGCGCTGGTTGGAAGCAATCTTGTGCTGTTCTGAACAATGACAGTGTCTTGCATTGCCTGCTTTATAACCCTTACCACTTTCTTTGTCATATTTATTTACCCACATATGTTATCTCCTGTATTGTACTGTAAGGTCATAGATAAAGGTCATAGATAAAGGCAGACAAACCTAGTTTAGTTTACTATTCCCCTTTCTATTCTATTTCCTCTATATGCTCATGTATAGGAAAACCCTATAAATGTTAGTGAACTTGAGACGTAAAAACGTTTGTGTTTTCATCAATATCCCTCTAAAATCCAAATGTGATTGTTCTAAAAAGTACATACTAGCTATCTGTCTGGAAATCTTCAGTGACCAGGAAAATAAAATCTAATATGACAGGAGATATCTGTATTCATTTTGACTAAATATTTTCACCCAGGGACAAGCACAGATGGATCTCTTCCCTTTGTACCCAGCCCATGATGAGAACAGCAGCTTCTGCTGGACTCTCATCAGTGCTAGAGGAAGTACTTACCAACAGCAGCCGTTGTACCTGGAGCCAACTTTGGCTCAAGATGTTGTTGTCCACCTGAAGGCTACCTGAGCCAACTCACTGAATGACAATGCAGAGCTTCACTGACAATTTTTTTTTAAGAGTTCTCCTGCCTTCCTATTTCTTCCAGGCCTTTAGCAAGATCTGCAATGATCTAGAGAATTAAAAACCACCTTCTAGCCAGGCATGGTGGTTCATGCCTGTAATCCCAGAACTTTGGGAAGCCGAGGCGGGAGGATCACCTGAGGTCAGGAGTTTGAGACCAGCCTGGCCAATATGGGGAAACCCCGCCTCTACTAAAAATAAAAAACAATTAGCCAGGCGTGGTGGCAAGTGCCTGTAGTCTCAGCTACTTGTGAGGCTGAAACATGAGAATCACTTGAACCCAGGAGGCAGAGGTCGCAGTGAGCCAAGATCACGCCACTGTACTTCAGCCTAGGTGACAGAGTGAGACTCCATCTCAAAAAGTAATAATAATAATAATAAAATAAAAATAAAAACCACATTCCTGTCATATTTCAGCTGTGAATCATAGGTACACAAACACTTGATTAGCTATGTTTTACAAGACAACTTCTGGCAAGAAACTAACAAAACAGTTGCATTTTAGACATGCAGAAACTTCAACTCTCTATCATGAATTACTGAGTGGTCCCTGGAATGAATTGCCTGTCTTGGTTGGGGGGAAAAATAAGCCCTTAGTTCATCTAACTGAGGAATAGGACATTCTAAATTTTGGTATGATAGCTTCATCCCTGAAAGGTGTTTTTCTTTCTTTTTAAAGCAATTTTTGCAATTGACCAGAGCAATTCTCAGATACCAGCTACTGGAAATTCTCACATAATCTTCACAGACATGCTTTTCTCCTTTTGTTATTTTTCTGTCAATAGCATTTGGCAGGGGAAAATGAGAATGTTCCCATTTCCCACTAAATGTCATTAGATAAAAATTTTCCCGTTAACAGAAATGATTTTGCCTTATAAAAAGTTCTTATTCTTCCTGGAACCAAGATGACTCTCTAAGATTTGCAACTTTTTAAGTCATTTGTGGCTGGGCACAGTGGCTCATGCCTGTAATCCCAGCACTTTGGGAGGCTGAGGCAGGCGGATCATGAGGTCAGGAGTTCCAGATCAGCCTGGCCAAAATGGTGAAGCCCCCTTGCTACTAAAAATACAAAAAAGTAGCTGGGTGTGGGGGCAGGCGCCTGTAATCCCAGCTACTCAGGAGGCTGAGGAAGGAGAATTGCTTGAACCCCGGAAGCGGAGGTTGCAGTGAGCCGAGATCATGCCACTGCACTCCAGCCTGGGTGATAGAGCAAGACTCCATCTTGAAAAAAAAAAAAAAGATAGGAAAAGTCATTTGTACTATGCTGACCAAGTGCGTTTATGTTTTTCTTTAGAAGAAGACATTATTTTCAACAATTTGGTAGAAATCTATGCCCAAGTAAGATTTTAAAATTCAGACCAGAGAAAAAGCAATGATATAAGCCCATTCTGTTTTTATGATTACCTGTATCATCTTGCTACTTAAGGCACTGATCATGTAGTAAAATTAGGCAAGAAGAGAATAATAGAATGGAATGTATTTACATTTTTGTTGTGGATTTCGTCTCCTTTTAGAAAATGCTTTGAGAAAATTTTATATCAAGAAACAAATTGGTAAATAATTAATTTAACAAGTTATCAGCCACCTTGACATCTAACCAACATTGATTTTGCTTTAGGTATTATCATTATGAATATCAAGGTTGTCAGTAATTTGGGGCTTACTTGCTGAAAATAGTAAGCTTCTACTTTGCCATTTTTCTTTTTCTGCACAAATTGTGTTGGCTGGTTTTTTTTTGTTTTTTTTTTTTTGAGACAGAGTCTCGCTGTCGCCCAGGCTGGAGTGCAATGGCGCGATCTCGGCTCACTGCAGGCTCTGCCCCCCAGGGTTCACGCCATTCTCCTGCCTCAGCCTCCCGAGTAGCTGGGACTACAGGCGCCCGCCACCACGCCCAGCTAATTTTTTGTATTTTTAGTAGAGACGGGGTTTCACCGTGGTCTCGATCTCCTGACCTCGTGATCTGCCCGCCTCGGCCTCCCAAAGTGCTGGGATTACAGGCGTGAGCCACCGCGCCCAGCCGTGTTGGCTGGTTTTACAGGCAGGTGGCCTACGCTGTCACACAGGGCCCTGGGCTCAGAGGGGCCCCCGACTTGGTTTGATGCTTGGCTGTTGTCATCTTGAAATTCATAATACTTTTATTTCCAAGCTTGTGTTTTTTATGTAAAGTTTGTAGTTCTAATTTGCATTTCCCTAATGACTAGTATTATTGAGTATCTGCTCATATGCTTAGGATTTGCTATCTTTTCATATGCTTGGGACTTGCTGTCCTTGTGTCTTCTTTTGTTAAGTGTGCATTCAGATCCTTTGCCCATTTTTTAAGAAATGGGTGGTTTCCTTATTGAGTTTTGAGTGTTTCTTATATATTCCATATACAAATTCTTTATTAGATTTGTGACTTGCAAACATATCCTGCTAGTTTGTGGCTTTTCTTCATTCTCTGTATATCTTTTTATTTTCTTTGTATTTCTGTGTATCTTTCACAGAGCAAAGCTTTTAAATTTGATCAAATTATTTTTATTTTTTATTTTATTTTTTATTTATTTATTTTGAGATGGAGTTTTGTTCTTTCACCCAGGCTGAAGTGCAGTGGTGCGATCTCGGCTCACTATAACCACTGCCCCAGCCCCCGGGTTCAAGCAATTCTCCTGCCTCAGTCCCCTGAGTATCTGGGATTAATAGGTACCCGCCAACATGACCAGGTAATTTTTTGTATTAGTTTTTATTAGAGATGGGGTTTTGCCATGTTGGCCAAGCTGGTCTTGAACTCCTGACCTCAAGTGATCCACCTGCCTCGGCCTCCCAAAGTGCTGGGATTACAGGCAGGAGCCACTGCGCCCAACCTGATCAAATTAAATTTATCTTTTGAATTTATATCTAAAAACTCTTTACTAAATTCTAGGTTATGTAGATTTTCTCGTACATTTTCTTTTGCACTTTTTTTAGTTTTATGTTTAATATTTAGGTCATAATTCACGAGCTGATAGTGAAAAAGTTCTGAGGTGAATATTAAGGTTCTCTTTTTTTAATCCTTTGCTGAAATTACTATTAGTAATTCTCTACTGAATTATATTAAGATCTTTGTCAAAAATCAATTAACTATATTGTTTGGCCTTTCCAAACAGTTCCTGTGCCTTTCCATATACATTTTAGAATCAATCAGCTTACTGATTCTTATTGATTCAAAAGTTTACTGGGATTTTGATTAGGTTGAATCTCCACATCAAAGCGGAGATAATTGACATCTTAACTGTATTGAGTCTTCCAATCCATGAACATGATATATTTCTCCATTTATTTAGGTCTCTTTTAATTTCTCTCTTTAGTGTTTTAGTAGTTAAGCATACTGATCCTGAACATAATTTGTTAGATTTATACCTAAATTTTTTTACTTTTGGCTTTATACAGTAGAAATTTATTTCTTATAGTTCTGAATTCTGGGAAGTCCAAAATCAAGGTGCTAGCAAAATTTGGTTGCTGGTGAGGGCTCTCTTCCTTATACCTAAGTCTTTTATTTCTTTTGATGCTTTTGTAACTATTTTTAAAATTTCAAGTTCCAATTGTTCAACTGTTGATATATAGAAATATGCTTCACGGCCGGGCACAGTGGCTCACGCCTATAATCCTAGCACTTTGGGAGGCCGAGTCAGGTGGATCAAGAGGTCAGGAGATCGAGACCATCCTGGTTAATACAGTGAAACCCTGTCTCTACTAAAAATACAAAAAAATTAGCCGGGCATGGTCGTGGGTGCCTGTAGTCCCAGCTACTCGGGAGGCTGAGGCAGGAGAATGGCGTGAACCTGGGAGGCAGAACTTGCAGTGAGCCAAGATCGCGCCACTGTACTCCAGCCTGGGCTACTGAGCGAGACTCTGTCCCAAAAAAAAAAAAAAAAAAAGAAGAAATATGCTTCACTCTTATATATCAACATTGCATCCTGCAACCCTGTTCACCTAGTTATAGCTATATAGTACCTATAGTTTATAGCTTCTAGTTATAGAAACATTTTTTCTAGATTCTTAGGGATTTTCTAGATAAATAATTATGTTATATCCAAATACAGACTTCTTTAATTTCTTCCTCTCTAATCTGTATCTTTTTTTTCTTGCCTTACTACAGTGGTTAGAACTTCCAGTAAAAAATTGAATAGGAATGCTGCGAAAAAATATCCTTATGTTGTTCTTAATCTTGGGGGAGAACATCACCATTAAGTATGATGACTGCTGTAGGTTTTTCATAGATGCCTCTTATTGGGCTAACAAAGTTCCCTTGTATTCATGGTTTGCTGAGAGGTTATATGACGAATGCATAAAGTTAATTTTATCTCCATATACCAACAACAATTGGAAGAAGAAAAAAGTTTGAAGTACCATTTACAAGAGCATCGGAAAATCTTAAATACTTAGAGATGAATTTAATTAAAAATATGCAAAACCTTTACACAAAACCTATAAAATATTGATGTGGGAAACTAAAGAACATCTACATAAAAAGAAAAATATATTAAGTTGTAGATGGAAAGATGCAATATTATTAAGATATGTCTCCCCAGATTGATTTTCCCCAATTGTGAAAACGATCTATATATATATATATATTCAACACGATCTCAATCAACATCCCAGCAGGGCTTCTTTTAATGTTTTTTTTGTTTGTTTTTTGAGTTGTTTTGGTAGAAATTGACAAGCTAACTCTAAAATTATATGGAAATGGGAAAGAGCCAGGAAAGCAAAAACAGTAATCAAGACTGTGTGAAATGTGCCTGTGGATAAACATATAGATCAATGCAACGAAAGAGTTTATATATGGATGGATGGAGGGATGGATGAATGGATAAACAGGTAAATATAAAGAAAGATACCTAAAGATAAATATATATACATACATATACATACATATATACACATATATATACATACATATATACACACACATATAAAAAAAGAGAGACAGATAAGTCAATAGAGTTTTTTGCAAAGATGTAAAATAATTCAATGAGGGAAAAGATTGTCTTTTTTCAACAAATGGTGCTGATACAACTGGTTACCCATGTGGAAAAATGTTCATTCAGGCTGCAGAGTACAAAAAGGATTACAGTGTTTGAGAGCGGATGAGGGAACACCAATTAGAAAGCTCTTACTTCCAGGAGAAATGATGCCTATAATCTGGTAACGCCTAAGAATTTATTTTATAGATGTAAAAAAAACCGACACTAATCTAAATGTGTATCCACAAAAGCCTGGTTAAATAAATTGCAGTTTATTCCTACAAAAGGATAATATACAACTGTTTAAAGAATAAAGAAGTTCGTTATCTTTATGGAATGAACACCAAGATAAATTCTTTAATTTAAAAGACCAAGATGCATAATAAAGTAATTGGACATATTAGTCCATTGCTGGGAAGACACAGAAGAACTTGGTCACACAAGTTGTCTGGAAGAAGAGTCCCAGGATGGCCAGGGTACTAGGATGAGGAAGGAGGTTTACTTGTCATTGCATACTATTATATACTGTTTGAATTTATGGTTTGGTACCTTTATATTACCAATTAAAATACATACTAAAAGCTAAAATTATATATATATTTTTATATTTTATTTATTTATTTATTTGACGGAGTCTCACTCTGTTGCCCAGACTGGAGTGCAGTGGCACGATCTCAGCTCACTGCAAGCTCTGCCTCCCGGGTTCACGCCATTCTCCTGCCTCAGCCTCCCGAGTAGCTGGGACTACAAGTGCCCACCACCATGCCCAGCTGATTTTTTATATTTTTTTAGTAGAGACAGGGTTTCACTGTGTTAGCCAGGATGGTCTCGATCTCCTGACCCTGTGATCCCCCCCACTTCGGCCTCCCAAAGTGCTGGGATTCCAGGCATGAGCCACCACGCCCGCCCTAAAATTATATTTAAAAACAAAGAAATGATAGTAGATAGGACTAGGGTGATGGTTGCAAAGATGGAGAAGGATGAATCAACTTCAAATTAAAATGAACAGGTGTTGAAATGAGTTGAACATGTATTTCTAACAATGTTAAAGAGGATGGAGCTCAGTACATTTGCTAGGTTTCATGGCTTGTGCAAAACAACCATGGGGAAATAGTGAATGGAAGTTTGGTGTGTTTGTAGGGTATAAGCAGTAATGGTGGTGGGAGGGTGGGGAAAGGACAAGATGGGGAGGAAAAGGCATGAAAATTGATGTATGTTGAGTTTGCAAATCTAGGAGACGATGCTGAGTAGGCAGTTTGACATGCAGATGGCTCCAGAGCTCAGGCGGAAGGCCCAGGCTGGGGAAGCAAAGTGGAGGGCCCCTGCAAACAAGTGTGTAGAAAGTAAAAAGTTTCCTCTTTAAAGTTCCCCTTCTTGTTAAAGAATAAATCATAAGTGTTAGAAATAATAGTTTCTTTTAAAGACTAACTTTCTTCAAGCCTCCTTGCTTTGTGCTAATAACTCTTTGTTAAGCCCTGTCCTATGCAACTGTTGAACATGGTCACAGGCACATCCCACCTCACGGCCTATGCCCCTTCCTTATTTGGAAATGTTATTGCTTCCTTAAATCTTTTGTAAGCAACTTCTTTGTTCTTCCCTGCACTTACCTATTTAGGAAAGTTTTAGGGTAATAGCAAATCGGGTATCAGTTTAAGATTGTGAGGTCCCGCTCCAGCCAATGGATGCAGGACACAGCAGTAAGGACGACCCAAATGCGTAAGGGATAAATAAGTCTGCTTTTCCTTTGTTAAAGTGTGCTCCCACCATTGATCCATCTGCGACTGATCGCCCTTTCTACAGAAAGTAAATGTTGCCTTGCTGAGAGGTCTTTCGTCTCTGTGCTGACTTTTCTTCCCCGCACCAATTATCTATTTCTAACAGTTTTGATATTTCTAACAATTTTAGTGGCAATCGTATGGCGATACATTCTCCTCCGGGGGCGTCTCTAGTCCTCTCTCATGACGTGGCGCCGCCACCACCTCTTGCGGTGGCCTCAGGGGTAAGGGAGCGAGACCCACCCAGTGTGACGAATAAACCCGGACTCAGCAACGCGGAAAGAAACTGGCCAGCAACCTGGGGTAAAGGATCCTCACATACCCCAGCAACGACTCTGTGCACAGACCAACGAAGGAGAAGCTGCGGGAGCTGGAAAAGTACTTCCTTGGTGGTCACATTCTGGAGGGCTGAATATGTGTGTGCGTGAATGATCACAGAGAACATTGCTTGCGGTGTTGTTTGCGAGGATGGCGACAAGTCCTACTGCCGGAGGGAGTGAGTGGCTCCTCTCTGCGGTTCCGTAGCTACATCATATGGCTTAGGGTGGATCCTGACTGGGATTTATACCGGCACACCAACCCAAGAGGGGCCTAATTCTCCCTTGGGGGAACGGCCAGAGAGGACAACGCGAGTGGGAAGTGTGCAAGGGACCTTCAGAGGGGGAAAGGGAGGAAACAGGTCAACCTTCCAGGACAGGCAAGGCAAGGCACCCCCTGGTTTGAGGGGCTGAGCCTTCCGCTAATTTCGGGAGATTGAATCTGACCAGTACCCAACGTGGGAAATGTTTCTAGTAAAACAAGGACAGGGAGTAAAGTTGACTCAAGGAGAGGTGAAGGTGATCAGATTCCTTCTGATAGTCCTGTAGGGTGTATGTTAAAATATTAGAAGGATAATGAAAGGACCAAAAACAAGGAAAACCAGCTGCTGTTTCAGCTTTACCCTCCTTAAGCAGCCACCTTGTTGTCAGTGTAAACAAGGGCGTAGCCGGAAAGCACTGTGGCCACTGACAACCCATAGCCTTCCTAATTAAAAATCCTTAACCTAGTAACTCGCAGATGGCCCAAATGCATTCAATCTGTAGTGGCAACTGCTTTGCTGACAGAAGAAAGCAGAAAAATAACTTTTAGAGGTAACTTCAGTGAGCACACCTCACCAGGTCAGAACTATCATAAGTCAAAAAAGAAAAAAAAAAAGCAAAAAGATAGCTTACTAACTCAAAAATTTTAAAATATGAAGCTATTCTGTTAGAAAAAGATGATTTAACATAAACCACTAATAGTCCCTTAACCCAGCAGGTTTTCTAACAGAGGATCTAAATTTTAATTAATTACCATACAAAGGTCCAACCAGACCTAGAAGGAACTCCCTTCAGGACAGGACGATAGATGGTTCCTCCTGTGTGATTGAGGGGAAAAGCCACAGTGGATATTCAGTAAGTAATAGGGAAACTCTTGTAGAAGAAGAGTTAGGAAAATTGCCTAATGGTGAGTTCTTTGCACTCAGCCAAGCCTTAAAATACTTACAGAATCAGGAAGGAGTCATCTATGCCAATTCTAAGTTAAATTTGGACTAAATGAGGTCTTATTAATATCAAGGAATAATTGAAACCCCAAACTTACAAGGTTTTCAACAAAAGCAAAGTTTGCTAAAAGTTAACAGTGTAACATATGTAATCCTAATTTACAATCTTGTGGCCTTAGGCAGTCTAGTCCACAAGGAATTTCACTTTGGAAAAGAATGGTTATCATCTTTGAGAGAGAAAAAAAATTTTCATTCTGAAGGTTTAAGCAAGTTTTGAAACGTTAATTGTAAAGGAAATTCTGTGTATAAACATATTGGCTAACGGTAAAGGGGCATCATCTAGTTTTTCTGTGAACTGGACCTTAAAGTAAAAAGCACAGTGGGTTTTGCTTAAAGCATTAACCTGCTCTGTAACAAAAATTATAAAAGGTTAAAAAGAGTCTATAAAATTCTTACCTTATGGTCAGACATTAAAATTGGATAAATATGTCTACAAGCTTTTATTAAAATTGAGTTTAACATTAACAGCACACTAATATGAAGGTAAAATTTAGCTTATCTGGTATAAAATCATACAGGACGCATTGTCAAATATAAAATGGTGTTTGGCTTTCTTTGGTCTAAAAACTAATAAAAATAGGTGCCAAAGGAAATTTCTCAGCAAGAAGGCACTAAGGACTATAAAGTCCACTGCTGATGTCCCCACATTCAAAATAAAAGATCAATTTCTTAGAAATTATATACTTGGTTTATCCTCCACCTTCTCTTCCCTTAAAACAAAAGGTCTTTTAGCACAGGCTGCGCCCGTGGAGTTTCCAGTACATCAGCACCAGCCTGGGAATCACGTTCTCATCAAAGGGTGGAAAGAAGGGAAACTCAAGCCAGCCTGGGAAGGAGGCTACCTTGTGCTGCTAACCACGGAGACTACTGTTCCTACAGTGGAAAGGGATGGACACATCACACCTGAGTCAAGCAAGCACCATTATCATCAGAATCACAGGCCATTGTTCTTGGATCAAGCCCTACAAAATTAAAGCTAAGAAAAGCTTAGTCTACCTGTCTTTTCCTTTCCTTTCCTAACCCAGTGCCTATATCTATTACTATTCCTACGAGTAGCAACCCTAACCCCACTTTAGAGCGTTTCTATGGTTTAGGAGCAGAGGTCACTGGAGAGTATCCTATAGGCTTCTTTAAGATGCACTTCGTTCTTCCTCCTCCACCTCCTACAACTGCTCCCTTCCCAAACCTACACAATCAAACTATGCCTCGCCTCATGCCAAATGACAAAAGCAAGGTCTCAGTAGTAGAAATAGGAGACCTAAGGCAAACCACAGCCACTGAAACAGGGTATAAAGATGTAAATGCCTAGATAAAATGGATTAGGTATTCCGTTCGCACTTTAAACAACAGCAACTGTTATGCTTATGCGCATGGTAGGCCAGAGGCCCAGGTTTTTCCTTTTCCACTGGGATGGTCCTCAAATCAAGCAAACTTGGAGTGCATCGTAGCTCTTTTTCAAGATTCTACCACCTGGAATAATGAATTGTGCCAAGCTCTTTCTCTGCTATTTCCTGAAGTTCAACACCCTGCGGGTCAGCCCCCAAGGGCCATCCAGCCTCCATCTTCCAAAACCAATTTTACCTGGTGTCTCCAACAACAAGGGGAAAAATTTGGCATTCCTTGGAGACTTAACAGGATGCAGTGAAGTCAGGCACTTCCAAGAGCCGACCTATCAGTCTGTCCTTATTCATCCCTGAGTGGATGTATGGTGGCATTATGGAGGACCTTTACTGGACACTCTGCCAAATAATTAGAGCAGTACTTACCCCCTAGTTCAATTGGCTATCCCTTTTACTCTGGCGTTCATCAACCAGAAAGAGAAAAAAAAAAGTAGCCTCAATTCTTACCTCTTTAACAACTATAATAAGTATACTCCTTCTTCTGAGGTATTATGTTGTACCACACATCCAAGAGTTAATCAAAACAACGAAGCCAAGACATGTTAAGCAAGTTTGAAGAGGAAAACTATAAAGTAAAAGAGGAGGGATTGTAGAAAATAAAAAGTTTCCTCTTCAAAGTTCCCCTTCTTGTTAAAGAATAAATCATAAGCGTTAGAAATAATAGTTTCTTTTAAAGGCCAACTTCCTTCAAGCCTCTTTGCTTTGTGCTAATGACTCTTTGTTAAGCCCTGTCCTATGTAACTGTTGAACATGCTCACAGGCACGTCCCAGCTCACGGCCCATGCCCCTTCCTTATTTGGAAACGTTATTGCTTCCTAAACCTTTTGTAAGCAACTTCTTTGTTCTTCCCTGCACTTACCTATTTAGGAAAGTTTTAAGCTGTTAGCAAATCGGGTATCAGTTTAAGATTGTGAGGTCCTGCTCCAGCCAATGGATGCAGGACACAGCAGCAAGGATGACCCAAATGCATAAGGGATAAATAAGTCTGTTTTTCTTTTGTTCAAGTGTGCTCCCACCATTGTTCCATCTGCAGAAAGTAAAGATGGCCTTGCTGAGGTCTTTTGTCTCTGTACTGACTTTTCTTCGTGGCATTGATTATCTATTTCTAACAATTTTGGTATTTCTAACAATTTTGGTATTTCTAACAATTTTGGTATTTCTAACAAGGTGGGAGGTGGGAACAGATGCAAGGACCCACAGCCAGAAGAGAACTTTTACCCTAGAAAAAAATTTCAAGTAAGTGGAACCAAAAACTGGCCTCAGTCACTAAACAACCACATAGACAGAAATTCAATTGAAAATGCTCGTAGAAAGTCTTGCTGTGTCAAGTAACAGCTTCTTGGTGTAACAGCTAACATAAATTATTGCTAAATAGATATTTACATTGAATCGGATAAAGTAACTTGCTTTAGAAATGACTACAAATAAGATAGGTAGGCTGGGCGTGGTGGCTCACGCCTGTAATCCCAGCACTTTGGGAGGCCAAGGCAGGTGGGTGGATGACCTGAGGTCAGGAGTTTGAGACCAGCCTGGCCAAAATGGTGAAACCCTATCTCTACTAAAAATACAAAAATTAGCCGGGCGTGGTGGCAGGTGCCTGTAATACCAGCCACTTGAGAGGCTGAGACAGGAGAACAGCTTGAACCCAGGAGACAGACGTTGCAGTGAGTTGAGATTGTGCCACTGCACTCCACCCTGGGCTACAAAGAGCGAAACTCTGTCTAAAAAAAAAAAAAAAAGCTAAAAGCTGGGAGCATTTTATCAAAATGTTGAGGCTTAGATGACAACAGTTATTTATGAATAGCTATCTAGCCATCTATTAATGAGTTGCTTGGTCGTAGAGTCTTAACCATTTGCATATAAGAGAGAAAGCATCTCTGTTATCTCTGTTCGCTGTATCAGGGAATCATGCATTCACCACAACACAATGTGGCTGGACGTTAAGGAATACAGTTTAAAAAAAGGGACTTGGGAACCCAAATAACCTAGACTCATCTGTATTTTAAGCAACTAGTCTAGCTATAATTTTTAGCTATTGCAAGCTATGGGAAGCAAGGGTGGGGCGTCTGGAGCGGAAATGACAGGCAGTCAGCACATCCTGTATTTCCCGCGGATGGCAATGATAGTGAGTTTGTCAACCCCCTGCCTCTGCTTCACCAGCTGATTTCACAGGTGTGCCTGATGAAGATTCTTGGCTGTGTCACTTGCAAAACCTGCTCCATCTCAGCAGCACAGTGAGGACTTTGAATTTTTTATCTGATGTGCAGCTTCCCTCACAACCTAGCAGCGACTCAGTGTCCTGGAGGCGTTTTCTTTCTCCATCCCTGCCTGGTAGCCTGCTCTGCCTGCTGAAGTCTTCTCCCCTGGGAAAGGACACTTCCCCTTGGTGCTTCACAGGGAAACCGTTTTGCTCAGTGGTCACCAGTGGTTCCCCAGCATCCAGAAGTTGCTGTGTTTGAACAGCAGGACAGAATTTTTCCTGAGAAGCAACAGCAGTGATTGGCAAGGGGGCAAATGGTGAGTGGGTTTCCCTCACACGCTGCACCTGCTCCATGGAGGAAATGCATCCCGTGGGAGACAGCAGCACCACTGCCAACAAAGCCCCTCAGGTCCTAACCTTTCTGCTTTGCTTTGGGGAGCAGGAAGGATTGGGGTGTAGAAGAACCTCATTAAACCTCATTCAGTATCACTAATGCACTCACTCCACCCGAAACATTAATTACACTGACTCCTAGTCATTTGCTACTTTTCTACAACATTTCACCAACTTGAAAAGCTCAACTGTTCAGATGAAAGCCATTTTATAAAATAAATAGACAAATAAATTTATACATTTTATCTGTCATCCCCAGTACTGTGGTAAGTTAAAACAAAGATGCCAAGATACAAAAACCTCAATATTCTATCTGAGTTGCTATTCTGCCTATTTCTTTTAAAAGTATTTGGTAGTAATACTGGAATTGAACATTTGCTTGTTGTGGCTAGAAAGGCTTAGTGAATAAGACATATGTACCTTCCCGAGATGACCAGGAGATGGCGCCCCGGCTAGTGTGGGAAACTACTGGCAGGCGCTTCCACCTGCAGGAACCGATCTGAACTGGGGGAAAAGGAGGGGAAAAAATATTCAGGGTATTGCATGGACTGATAGAGGTTTAGGACAATGATCTCAGGATCTCCTCAACATTTTATGAGTCTCTCCTATTTTGAGAGACTGCATGAATAACAAGAGGAGCAAAATAGGAAGGGAGAGAACGCTTAGGAAGGGAAATGATGGCATCGTTTTAAGGGCATTCTGCAGGAAGGGACTGTGCTAAGTGCTTTCCATGAATTATCTTCAGCCCTCAGGATCCTGTCCTGTTCGGGGAGGTTCAGTGAGTGGCTGAAGCCCTCAGGGCTGAGAACAGTCTCGAAGCCAGAATTCAGACTCAGTTCCGACTGGAGCCACAGCCCATCCCCTGAAAGATACACGTGTTTCTTTAAGGGTAAGGGGTTCCTGGGGCCTGTCTAGAATATAAGATACCTAAGAAGGAAACTCACATGCAATTTAAGAGGGATAACGGTAAACACGCTGCACACCCATCCAATGTCTTTGGTAGTGTTTCAGATCAGATGTATTAGAAATAAAATGTCCCTGGCCGTGAGGAGTTACTGCCTTGTTGAGCAATGGGAACATGGAAGACAGGACGAGGGAAGTCCACGTGGCTAAAAGAAGCACATTTAGGGGGTAGGTGAAGCAAAAACTCGATGTCCTGATAGGTCGCATTTTGCTGATAAAGCACAAATTCCAGTGACCTTTCTAGTCAAGAAGAAAAGCCTGCCACCTTTTTAAACACAAGGACAGCTCTGTGATTCTAGCTCCACTACTCTCCTCTGCCCTGAAGTGAGCTCTAGTTCTTTAGAATAGGGTTGACATCACCCCCTCACCACAGGGCTGTGACGGAATCTGAGTGAGGTGTATTTTGCCATTGGCCAGGTGTACCCAAGTTTGTCAATGTTGTTCAGAAGTTGTAACAAACAGGAAAGTTAATAACGAATAGTCACCAACTGTCCACTCCATGCCAGCTCCGGTCCTAAGCACTCACGTGTGTTCCCTCATTCTCAGGACCCCCTTTCCAGGCTGACCACACCAGCAGATGAAGAACAAGGGCTCGGAGCTGTGCCCTGTTGCATCCCAGCAGCCAGACTTCCTGGGGCCGCTCAAATTACTCAGCCCCTAGGGACTCACCTTCTCATCCATCAGCTGCAATTAATGTGACCTGCCTCATTTGCGGTTTGTGATGTTGAATGAGTTAAGATTTCAAGGGCAGAGCTTAACTCATTCATAGAAACACATGTCACTAAGTCATCATACGGTGCTGGGACAGTGGTTGGTAGGAAGGGCTTTAGAAAGAACATACAGAAGACAGGGTTGCTTTGGAAAGGAGAAATCTGTCAGCCCCACTTCCGAGAAATCAGCAAAAGGAGAGAGGAGGTAGATGCGGACTAAACCCAACTAGCCTAGGACGCAAGTGGAAGCCTGGGATGGTGACAGGAAGGCCAAATGGCCGTGGTGGTCAGAGCATGGCTGGGGAGATCGAGGCCAGTGTGCACTCAAGGCATGCTGCAGGCATCTGTTCAGACCTGTCCCCAGGCAATGTAGAGGGTATTGCATTGTTTGATGGGATCAGATTAAAGTTTGCTACAGAGTGCCTTGTGCAGGATGGACAGGAGACGAAGAGGAGGGAAGGGCACTATAGAATAGAGGAAAGAAGCTGAAATGCTTAGGTGTGAATCAGTTGCCACTAATTGCTAGTATACTGCTTAGCAGGCCTAGGAGACAGCTTGGAATGAGAGAGACAGGAACTGGTGTTGGACAGAATGTGACGAGGGGCGGAGGAGAGGGCAGTTGCTACTGCTTGCCTGTGTGCATGTTGAGGCTGTGAATCAACACAGGGTGTGAGGCAAATCCACCCAGCAATAATACCTGCTGCGTCCATAGAGAACTCTCCTTCCCTAATACATCAGCCACAGGCAGACCGCACCTTGGACTTCAAGCACATCCTCTGACACCTTGTGAAATTTTCTATGGGCATTTTCACTTTCAAAGAATCCTCTGTGCCTGCTTTTTCCAACTTGGGGCAGGGAGATTCCCTGACTGCAACCTCGTTCTAGGCTGGGCTGCCACACAGGAGGATGAGGATTTTGGTGACACCCACCACACCTGACAACAGTCTCCCCTGATCCCTGATCCTGAAGGCAGAGATGCAGCTGCAGGAGACAAGGAAGGCCATGGGAGTGGGCCTGGGAGACAGAGAGAGTCACGGCGGAAGGCACCTATTTGCCCTGGGCTTCCCAGGGATGAGTTAAGAAATGACTTCTCCCACCTCAGTTTTCACCACGCTATGAGGAACGTGTCACTGGAACAGTCTCTAAGAAGCGAGCCAGGGCAATGACCTGGCCCTTGCCAGCCAGCTGACGTGGCTGACTTCAAAGGCTCCTCCTACTCGTCTCCTGCTGCTATCAGGGTCCTGAAATCCAGATTGGTTTATTGATTCATTCATTCATTTACTCATTCATCAAATATTAACTGAGGCCACTTGGGACAAGGTGCAGTAGACCCTGCATTAACCTGCAAAAAAGGCTATTTACAAGAAGACGGTATCATCAAAACTGGACTTCACCATTGCATAGAAGTGGAATTAAATGGATAACACCTAATACGGAACAGGAAAGGCATAAGCATAAGTTTACTCATCAGTCTACATGATTAAGCATAATTATGCCACAAGGCACAGCATTTCTTAGGGGCCACTGATGAGCTAGGGGATTGATAACCTGCAGAAAAGATGAGGGCCATTTCCTAGTGATTAGGCCAAGCTCCGAGCTGGCTCATTTCCTTTTAAGCTCCTTTCCTGTGATGACACTGTTGTTATTGTTATTTTAAATCAGAAGACACATGCCCAGAAAGTCAAAGGCATGTAACCAAAAAAAAAAAAAGAATATATTTTTTAAGATAATATTTTCCCTTGATTATCTACACATTTTATGAAGAAAGCCATATTTTCAAACTGAAGCATCATTCGAAAACTGATTCAATTCTTTCCCTCTTTGTGCATGTGCTTAAATTCTGTGCACAGAATCTATATCGGGCAGGAGGATAGGATAGCCCTCAGGCCTTGGAGATTAAGACACAGAAGAGATGCCCAGAAACCAAGGGCTGAGGTGTTGGGGCTTCCATAGGTATCAATTACACGCTGTGTAGTTTTGTTCTTTCCAACTAGAGGTGGTTTTTAGGGGGGTATTGAGGACTTTCAAGGTTCCTCCATACCCTGGGTTTATATTGTTCCAGTTGCAAGAGATTAATCTACTCAATTAGCCAGAGTGTCATTGCTTAATCACAGTAGTGATCTCCCTGTTGCAAAGACAACAGAGAAGAGGCCAGAACTTGAGCAGGGTGACAGCCTTTGCTTACTGCCCCTTTCTCCCTCCACAGGCAGAAATTCCACTCCAGAAGCCTCCTCACTTTGGAATGAAGAAGGAGAGAGTTGCACTTGGAACTGTCAAGCGCATGGCAACACTTGTACTTGATCTCTCCAGAAGGAAATGATTTTGGACGAAGCCACTCTTACAGTCCCCTCATTAGAGAGGGCAAAGTGGCATCTCTGAGGACAGGGGACCCACTTGGTCAGTCCTGGGTTCTGTGCCCACTGACAGGCAAAGGCATGTCTTGATTTTTGGCCTTGGATTTGCCACTTTTAAAACCAGTGCTTAAAAACCACCTCTCCCTTCTACAGTAGCATTAAATCACCATATGTTGCTAAGCTCACAGCACCCAACAACGCTTCCGTACAGGGGTTAGGACTTTCACTTAACATTGCATGTTCCTCTGTGAGTTAGGTGACCACATTTTTTTATTAAAATATTTCTATTCCTTTTTTTCTTGGAATTTTTTATGTGTTGAAAACTTCTAAGAGCATCCTTGTTTATTTATTGATTTTATCACGCTATCGGCCTATGACAGGGCACACTGATTATAATCTTCCCAGAAAGACAAAATGCTTTATGATGTTTTAATGCAGGAGCTTCTTTCTATAAGAGGCCAGACTGGTGAATATTTTAAGCATGGGCTAAGTGATCTCTGTCGCCATTACTCAGCATTGCCATCGTAGCATAAAGGCAGCTGCAGACAATACGCAAAGGAATGGGTATGGCTGGGTTCCAACAAAATGTCATTCCTGAACACTGGAATTTGAGTTTCATAGACTGTTCGTATGTCACAAAGTATTTTTCCTTCAAAATGTGAAAACCATTCTGGCAGGACATAAAGTATAAGAGGCAAGCCAAATTTGGTCCATGGGCCATAGTTTGCTGACTCTTGTTTAAAGATTTGACACTAGTTGTTAACTATAATTTCTTTGCAGCTTCAGAGTCACTGTGGCGTGACACTTCTAAACCTGTACCAGGACCCAGGGATAAGCCACACTTTTCGTAGCTCAGGGCCTCACTGTACCAGGTGCCCAGGGATTTATTTTTGTTGCCCAGCTCCCTGCCTCCCTCTGTTCTGTGTCAAGGACTTTGCTGGGGTCTCTGAGCTCACCAGGGACACCTCTGTCCTCAGGGCGCCTGAAGTCTCTCCAGCCTAGGGACCCCAGAGCCCCTCAACATGACTACTCTGAGCTTATTGAGCTTCCCAGCAGGGAGCTGCTAAACTGCCGACCCCCATCCTGTCCTCCATTGGACACATGCCACCTTATCCTCCACAAACTCTCCAGGTGACACTAGAAAGTGACCTGGAAGTTCTTCTAGATTTAGCCACCCCAACGGTTTTAATGATGGAGCTGCTTCTGTTACTAGCAATGGCTGCTTGATCATCTCCTGGATGGTGACTGCCTCGATGTCACTCAGGGCTCTCCAGACAAACAGCATCTCTTGGAGATATGCAAGGAAATGTATTTTTAAGGAATCAGCTTATGCAATTGTGGGGGCTGGTGAGTCTGAAATCTCCAGGGTAGACCAGCAGGTTGGAAGTGCAGGCAGGATTTCCGTGTTGCAGTCTGGAGGCAGAATTCCCTCTTCTCCGGGAAAGCTCTGGTGTTCCTCTCAGGGTCTTCATCTGCTCACATGAGGCCCACCTACATTATGGAGGGTCATCTGCTTTACTTAAAGTCAACCGATTGCGGATGTTAATCCAACTACAAAATACCATCACAGCAACATCTAGATTTGGGTTTGACCGTACAACTTAGCACCATAACCTAAACAAGTTGCACAGAAAATTAACCATCACCACAAAACCCAAAGTGCTGAGCAAAGCCAGCAGCATGGTGGGGCTGTTCCCATAAGGAGTAAGAAGGGTCTTATTCCTCAGAAGTTTCTCTTCTGCTACTGACTTGGGGAGAAGGAAGGAGAATTTCCTCGATGAATGTGTTTGGAATGAGTGTATGAACAATTGGAAAACCATCCAGCTCCTTTGTCTTTCCCACTCTGCCTGAAGATCAATTGTTTGCCTCCCAGAGACCTGGTCATGCTCTTGAGGAACTGACATATATTATGCACCTTAATGATGCAAATAAATAAGAGAGGCTCCCACCCACTAACAAGCAACATTTACATACCCAGATATCAGTGAGCAACACGAAATTGTACGGGGGTCACACATAGGGCACTCTGTGCAAGGTAGCCCTGCAGCAGAGGGAGGGCTCAGGTTGCAGAAATGACCATAGCTGTGTGGTTTTTACCAAATCTGTTGATTTCTCAGAGTGTCAGTTTTCTCATCTAAAAATGAATATACAGCCGTCCCCACTTCCCTGTGGGTATGAATCTGGGTCCAGACAGGGACGGAAATGGGACTACACAATGATTTAAACAGCAGTGAATTATTTAGTTCTTTTAAGCAAGTAAATACCTGTAACAAAATCTCTCTATGATTCCCGAGGCTGCAGGAGCATGCCCTAGCAAGGTGAACTTGGAAGAGAGGGCCCTTTCCCAAGGCTACATGCAAACGTCTATGGAGAAGGTGTGCTTGCCACTCCTGGATGACACAGAAGTTTGCCGGATTGCCTGGGTCAAAGCTGGTCCACAAGTGCTGGGCAAGCAGGGAGTGTTAACAGGCTTGCAGAGGACATGTGGTGTTCCTGTGGGTTGGAGGCCTGGAGCTGCTGGCCTAGTGTTGAGGGAGCTGCAGGGAAGTGATCAGCAGGCCAGGCCCTACTAAGAAAGCTCAACATGCCCACTGTAAGTAGGGATGCTTGAGAATTTTGTCCTTAACTGCAGAGCAGCTGAGAAGCAAACTATCGTTTGATAATGAGGAATGCTGGGGAGGTTAAGGGAGACGGTGTATAAAGCCCTGGGCATAGCCTACAGTTTCCACTGTGCTGCCTCAACCTGACTGCAGCTTACCTGGAATTCAGCTTCACTTCTTCAACCTGCATTTTCAGTTGGCAAGTGTGAACCTCTTGATTTACAGTAAATGCCGGTTAGCCAGTGTCTGGAGGTCTGAAAAATGCCTCTTCATATTGGGACTGTAATAGATCCATTGCCTGATGCATGGCAAGTTGATACACCGAAACACTGGGTTGCAGCAGAGACAGAGGTTTAATTGTAGGGCCATTGAATGAGGAGATGGGGAGACTTCAAATCCATCTCCCCTAGGAGGGTTTTTAAGGGTTTGAGTAGCACGAAGTGTGGAGATTGTTGATTGGTCAAGAGTACAAGGCAAAGTCATGGGATGGGGAGAGGAAGCCATTGTATTCTCATGCCAGTTCAGTTCCTCTGTGGGGCTCTTCAAACTGGTTGGCATCAGCTGTTTCACCAGAATTCAGGATCTGCTTAAGCAATTCCCAAACAAAAGCCTTCTGATTCTAACATCAGAGATGCGATCTGTGGGAACAGTGGGGATGTGAATGGTCAGTATCTAGCGAGTGGTCGGTATCTAGCGAGTGGTCAATATCTAGCGAGTGGTCGGTATCTAGCGAGTGGTCGGTATCTAGCGAATGGTCGGTATCGAGCGAGTGGTCGGTATCTAGCGAGTAGTCAGTATCTAGTGAATGGTCAATATCTAGTGCTACACGACTTTTAGTTACAAGGAAGTGGGTCAAAGAGCAGCTTGATTCATGCTCAATTATAACTGTATTTCTTATGAACCTTGTGAGAATGGCTTCAGTATGACAGAAATCAGTTTGTAGACCAAAAAGCACAGAAGTGAAGAAGCACAGGCCAGCTCCCAGCTGTTCACACCCAAAACAGACTTTCCTTGGATGCCTCTGTGTGTCTTGTCAGGCTCTCAGGTTTAAAATGCAGCTTTCAGGCCGGGCGCGGTGGCTCACGCTTGTAATCCCAGCACTTTGGGAGGCCGAGGCGGGCGGATCACGAGGTCAGGAGATCGAGACCACGGTGAAACCCCGTCTCTACTAAAAATACAAAAAAAATTAGCCGGGCGTGGTGGCGGGCGCCTGTAGTCCCAGCTACTTGGAGAGGCTGAGGCAGGAGAATAGCGTAAACCCGGGAGGCGGAGCTTGCAGTGAGCCGAGATTGCACCACTGCACTCCAGCCTGGGCGACAGAGCGAGACTCTGTCTCAAAAAAAAAAAAAATAAAATAAAATAAAATAAAATAAAATGCAGCTTTCAGCAGCTGTGCATGGGGAAGACAAAAAGAAAAACTAGTAATTGCTTCAGAGTTCCTTTGATCATCATTCCCTTTCCTATCTGTGTTAGTTTCCTAGTACTGCTGTAGCACAATATCACGAACTGAGTGGCTGAGACATCAGGAACTTACCATCTCAGATCTGGAGGCTGGAAGGTCAAAGGCAAGGGTGCACAGGCTTAAGTCCTTCTAAGGGTTGGGCAAGGCATCTGTCCAGACCTCTCCCCCAGCTTCTGGTGGTTTGCTGGCAATCTTTGGTGCTCATATGGTGTTCTCTCTGTGTTCCTGTTCATGTCTAAATGTCCCCTTTTTATAAGGACACCAGTCATCTTAAAATAAGAGCCACCTTGGTATCCCCTCATCTCATAGTAACTAATTGCATCTACTCCAACGCTATTTCCAAATAAAGTCTCATTCTCAATTACTGGGGGATTAGGACATCAACATATGAATTGGAGTGGTGCGGGGACACAATTCATACTCTTCCACTTGCCAAGCTCTTCTTTAACAGATATTATCAAACACTGGGCTCACTGGATGCCACATCAAGAAGGTACCACATGTCAGCCACTGCGCTGGGCACAGGCACAAAGCTATGAACACACAGACACAGTCCCTGTGCTCCCTAAGCAAACACTCAGTTACTAGAAAGCGTGATGTGTGCTGTGGTGGGGGAAGGATAGGGTGACATCCTGGAGGTCCTAGGAGGGATGCTCACTTGGGTCTTGAGATGATTAGGAAAGACTATTTCAGAGAAGAGGAGGGGCATGTGCAGAGTCTGGAGCTTTGGAAGACTGTAGGAGCTCACCAGGTTTGCAGTGAGCCTGAGCTGGGTGGGAACAGGGTGGAGGCAAGGGGGAAGTCAGGAAAGGTCGCCTAATCCTCGTTAAGAAGTTTTGACCCCATCCCACAGGCTGGCTGAGGAGCCACAGAAGTGTTCAACTGAGGTGACGTCAAAGAGCCAGTGGATGCTCATGGGTTCAAGGGAGAGTGGATAGCAGAGGCAGGACTGGAGGTTGGAGGCTAATGCAGAAACCCCCTCGAAGCTGATGGCGGTGACCTGATTATGGATGAGGTGGAGGGCGTGGAGAGATGTAAGTGAATTTGAGAGGGAGAATACAAGAAGACACGATTGGCCAGGCATGGTGGCTCATGCCTGTAATCCCAGCACATCGGGAGGTCGAAGCAGGCGGATCACTTGAGGTCAGGAGTTTGAGACCAGCCTGGCCAACATAGTGAAACCCTGTCTCTACTAAAAATACAATAAATAAATAATTAGTCTGGCATGGTGGTGTACACTCATAGTCTCAGCTACTTGGGAGACTGAGGCAGGAGAATCACTTGAGTCCAAGAGGTGGAGATGGCAATAAGCCGAGATCGCGCCACTGCACTCCAGCCCCAGTGACAGAGCAAGACTCTGTCTCAAAAATAAATAAATAAATACATAATAAAGTAATTGTTTTTTTGAGATGGAGTCTTGCACTGTCGCCCAGACTGGAGGACAGTATTATTATCTCGGCTCACTACAACCTCCGCCTCCCGGGTTCAAGCGATTCTCCTGCCTCTGCCTCCCGAGTAGCTGGGATTACAGGCATCTGCCACCATGCCCAGCTAATTTTTTGTATTTTTAGTAGAGACAGGGTTTCACCATGTTGTCCAGGCTGGTGTCGAACTTCTGACCTCGTGATTCGCCAGCATCAGCCTCCCAAAGTGCTGGGATTACAGGCATGAGCCATTGTGCCGGGCCAAAATCAATTTTTTCAAAAAAGAAGACGGGAAGACAGGATTAACTGAGTGTTGTAGGTGGAGGAAAAGGGAGACCATCACAGAAAACTCTCAGTCCTTGCTTGAAAACCAGATGGAGGCAGTGCCATTCACTGGAACAAAACAGCAAGAGCAGCAGGTTTAGGAGGGGTAAAAAATAAACACCTTTTAACTCCAATTTGGAGAGTGCATTGGTAAGTTTCTCGTGTGTTTTGTTTCCTAACCCAACAGCAGAAAGTCTACAATTTTTTGTTTTGTTGCTGGACTTCTTTAAGAGTAAACAGTTTAGGCCTAGCGCGGTGGCTCACACCTGTAATCCCAGCACTTCGGGAGGCCGAGGCGGGCGGATTGCGAGGTCGGGAGATCGAGACCATCCTGGCTAACACGGTGAAACCCCGTCTCTACTAAAAAAACAAACAAAAAAATTAGCTAGGCGAGGTGGCGGGCACCTGTAGTCCCAGCTACTCGGGAGGCTGAAGCAGGAGAATGGCGTGAACCCCGGGGGTGGAGCCTGCAGTGAGCAGAGATCGTGCTACTGTACTCCAGCCTGGGCGACAGTGAGATTCCTTCTCAAAAAAAAAAAAAAAAAAGAGTTTTAATAACCTACAATACAATATTAAAAAAACTACAGCCTTAATGAATTATAAGAAAACATATGGCATTTAATAGCAACATCCAGCTTTTCAGGATATTAAGAGCAGTGTGGCCTTTTTGCTGTAGACCCGAGTGGTTGTTGCCGAAATGGGCAAGTTCATGAAACCTGGGAAGGTGGTGCTTGTCCTGGCTGGACGCTACTCCGGACGCAAAGCTGTCATCGTGAAGAATATTGATGATGGCACCTCAGATCGCCCCTAAAGCCATGCTCTGGTGGCTGGAATTGACCACTACCCCCGCAAAGTGACAGCTGCCATGGTCAAGAAGAAGATTGCCAAGAGGTCAAAGATAAAGTCTTTTGTGAAAGTTTATAACTACAATCACCTAATGCCCACAAGGTACTCTGTGGATATCCCTTTGGACAAAACTGTCATCAACAAGGATGTCTTCAGAGACCCTGCTCTTAAACACAAGGCCCTACAGGAGGCCAAGGTCAAGTTTGAAGAGAGATACAAGACAGGCAAGAACAAGTGGTTCTTCCAGAAACTGCGGTTTTAGATGCTTTGTTTTGATCATTAAAAATTAAAAAAAAAAAAAGAGCAGTGTGTATTTTAGTAAATAGCACATACTTGGAGGAATTACATTAATGAAGTAATTTCACCTCTTCTGGTATACCCGACAATTCACTTAAAGTTTTTTAAATTTTTTTTAATTGACAAGTAAAAGTTATATGTATTTATGGTGTATAACATGATGTTTTCATCTACGTACACATTGTGGGATGGCTAAATCAAGATAATTAACATATATATTACCTTATATACTTATTTTTTGGTGCGAGCATTTGAAATCTATTCTCTTAGCAATTTTCAAGTATGTGATATATCTAATAATGGCATATTGCTATTGACTATAATCACCATGTTGTGCAATAGATCTAAACTTATTCCTCCTGTGTAACTGAAAATTTTTAATCTTTTTGCCAACATTTCCTCAATCCTTCCACTACCCTGCCTCTGGTAACCACCACTTTACTCTCTGCTTCTATGAGTTCAACTTTTTTAGATTCCACGTATAAGTGAGATCATGTGGTATTTCTGTGCCTGGCTTACTTCATTTTCCCTAATGTTTCCCGGTTTGTCCACGTTGTTGCAAATGACAGAGTTCTCTTCTTTTTTAAGGCTGAATAGTTTCCCATTGTGTATATGTACCACATTTTCCTTATCTGTTCATCCACTTAGAGCCACATGGGCTTATTCCATATTCCATTGCTTTGTTATTGTGAATAATGCTACGATGAATATGGGAGTGCAGATAGGTCTTTCATATATTGATCTCATTTTCTTTGAACACACACCCAGGATTGGTATTGTTGGTTCATATGGTAGTTCTATTTTTAATTTTATGAGGAATCTCCATATAATTTTCCATGATGGCTGTACTAATTTACATTCCCACCAACAGTGTACACGTGTTCCCTTTTCTCCACATCCTTACCAACACTTATCTTTCTTATTTTTAAAAACAGCCATCCTAACAGGTGTCAGGTGATATCTCATCATGGTTTTGATTTGCATTTCCTTGGTGATTAGTTATGTTAAGCATTTTTTCACATACCTGTTGGCCATTTCTATGTCCTCTCTTGAGAAATGTCTTTTCAGGTCCTTTACCCATTTGTAATCAGGTTATTTGTTTTCTGGCTATTGAGCTGTTTGGCGTCTGTATATATTTTGGATATTAACCCCTTAACACATATACGGTATGAGAATATTTTCTCTCATTCCATAGGGTGCCTCTTGACTCTGGTTGTTCTCTACAATTTTTGTTTTTTGAGTTGAAGCTCTCTATTGAAACATAAATGGGCATACAGACAAGTGCACGGCACAAAGTATACTTTCCTCTGTAACCACCACCCAGATCAAAAAGTAGAACATTATTAGCATCACTGAATCTCTCTCATGTCCAATCCCAGGTACAAATCCCCTCCTTCCTGAAGGTAGCCACATCTTGACTGTACACCATAAAGCAGTTTTGCTGGGTGGTGAACTTTATATAGAGGGAATCGCACAAGTCAGTGTTCTTTTGTGCCTGGCTCCTTTTGCTCAATGCCAGGTTTGCGAGATTCGTTAGTATTGTTGTGTATGGCAGCAATTCATTCATTTACAAAGTAGTTGTGCTGATTACACTCCCAATGAGAGCACAAGAGGTTTTTGTTTTGTTTCGTTTTGTTTTGTTTTGTTTCAAACGGAGTCTCACTCTATCGTCCAGCCTGGAGTGCAGTGGTGCGATCTCGGCTCACTGCAACCTCTGCCCCCCAGGTTCAAGAGATTCTCCTGCCTCAGCTGCCTGAGTAGCTGGGACTACAGGCACCTGCCATCATGCCCTTCTAATTTTTGTATTTTTAGTAGAGACGGAGTTTCACCATGTTGGCCAAGCTGGTCTCGAACTCCTGACCTCAGGTGATCCGCCCGCCTCAGCCTCCCAAAGTGCTAGGATTACAGGAGTGAGCCACCGCGCCCGGCTATTTGCCCTTCTTCTGAGTCAACATGTGGTAATAACCATCTTTTGTATTGTTATTATTTTAAATCATTATCAGCAGGATGTAGCTTCTTTTCTGAAGTTTGATTTACATTTTTCTGATGAATGATGAAGTTGATCTTTACCTAACTTTACTGAGCATTTGAATATACTCTCTTACGTGTTTTCTCTTTAAAAAAAAATTTGTAGGAGTTTAGAGACAGAAAAAAGTTGCAACTGTCTTTTCTTGCTCTATGGCTTACCTTTTCACACTCTTAATGGTATTTTGTGTTGGAAAGAAGTTTCTAATTTTAATATAGTTCAGTTTGTAAATATTTTCCATTATGGATAGTATTTTCTGTGTCTGAATTCAGAATTTTCTTAATATCCCAAATTTATGGATATATTCTCCTATATTATCTTCCAGAATCTTTTTTTTTTACTATAAAAGTTAATTTTTATATATAGAAGGATGTGAGAGGAAGGTTTTATTTTGTCATATCCAACTGACCCAGCACGACTTATAAAAAGACCATCCTGGCCAGGCAAAGTGGCTCATGCCTGCAATCTCAGCATTTTGGGAGGCTGATGTGGGAGGATCGCTTAAGCCCAGGAACTCAAGATCAACCTGGGCAACATAGGGATTCTGTCTCTATCAGAAAAATAAAAAATAAGTTAGCCAGGTGTGGTGGCATGTGCCTGTAGTTCCAACTACTTAGGAGGCTGAGGCAGGTGGATCACTTGGGCCACAGAGGTAGGCCACAATGAGCCGAGATCACACCACTGCACTTCAGCCTGGGCAACAGAGTGAGACTCTGTCTCAAAATAAAATAAAATAAATACATAAGGTTAAAAAGACTATTCTTTCCCCAGTACTCTTTAGTCATAAACACATAGGACAGTAATAAAGCATTCATTTATATTTGAATCTATGTCTAGATTCTCTATTCTTTTTCACAGACTATTTGTTGATCTTTGCATTGGTATTATATTGTCTTAATTACTCTAGCTTAATTATAGGTCTTAATATCTGATAGTGTATATCTTTTACCTTTGTTTTTTGCATTTTTCTAAACATTTATTTCCCATGTATTTCCATAAATTTTAGGTTCAGCTTTTCAATTTACACACACACATCTGCTGAGAGATTGTATTGCATTAAATCTATAAATTTGGGGAGAATTGACATTTGATGCCTTGACAAATTGAGATTTCCTATATCCATTAATATGGTATGTCTTGCTATTTAACTAGGTCTTCTTTAATTTCTCTTGAAAATTTTATTTATTTATTATTGGTAGATTAAAAAGTATTTTTGATGTGATTATACATGGGATCATTTTTAAATATTTATCTTCTAATTGATACTGGTACATACAAATAAAATTAATTTGTTATATTTACCATGTTTCCAGCAATTTTCCTAAATTCTAAATTCTAGTGGTTTTTCTATAGAATTTGTTTGGATTTTTAAAATTTACAATCTTATAATTTCTGAATAACATGAATTTTATATCTTTATTTGCAATCCTTATCCTTTTTTTCCTTAGACCAATGGCCAGGATATTCACCACAAGGTTGAATAGGGTTTTTGATAGCAGACATCTTGTCTTTTTCTCAATCTTAAGGGGAAAGCTTTCAATATTTTATCATAAATATGTTTGCTCTGTGTGTGCCTGTGTGTGTGCATGTGGTGTGTTTGCATGCACACTAGGTCTTCTTTAATTTCTCTTGCAAATTCTATTTATTTTTTATTGATAGATTTTTAAAGAATATTTTTATGCAATTATAAATGGGATTATTTTATGATAAAATGTATATGGGTTATACACATCTCACACCAGTTAGAATGGCAATCATTAAAAAGTCAGGAAACAACAGGTGCTGGAGAGGATGTGGAGAAATAGGAACGCTTTTACACTGTTGGTTGGACTGTAAACTAGTTCAACCATTGTGGAAGACAGTGTGATGATTCCTTCAAGTACCTAGAACTAGAAATACCATTTGATCCAGCCATCCCATTACTGGGCATATACCCAAAGGATTATAAATCATGCTGCTATAAAGACAAATGCACGTGTATGTTTATTGCAGCACTATTCACAATAGCAAAAACTTGGAACCAACCCAAATGTCCATCAGTGATAGACTGGATTAAGAAAATGTGGCACATATGGAATACTATGCAGCCATAAAAAGGATGAGTTCATGTCCTTTATAGGAACATGGATGAAGCTGGAAACCATCATTCTGAGCAAACTATCACAAGGACAGAAAGCCAAACACTGTATGTTCTCACTCATAGGTGGGAATTGGACGTTGAGAACACATGGACACAGGGTGGGGAACATCACACACCAGGGCCTGCGGGGGATGGGGGGAGGGGGGAGGGATAGCATTAGGAGATATACCTAATGTAAATGAAGAGTTAACAAGTGCAGCACACCAACATGGCACATGTATACATATGTAACAAACCTGCATGCTGTGCACATGGACCCTAGAACTTTAAGTATAATAAAATAAATAAATAAATAAATAAATAAAATTGAAAAATGTATATGGGTTATACATTTTATTGAGCTAAGGAAAACTGCTTCAAGTTCTAGTTTATTATGATTTTTTTTTTACCACTAAACAAACCATGCATTTTAAAAATAAACCCAAGTAAAACTTCTGAGATTAGTGCTTAGGTCATTGATTGTTAGCCTTTCTTCTTTTCTGGGATATTCATTTAATGCTGTATATGTCCGTTTAAATTTGGCATTAGCCAAATCCCACAAGTATCGATATAAATATATTTATTCAGTTAAAAATACTTTCTAATTTCCATTGTGATTTGCCTTTGATCAATGGCTTATACAGCAATGCATCACTTAATTTCTAAACAAGAAAAAAAATTACTGTTGTGTTGTTACTTTTGAGCTTAGTTGTACTGTTTTCAGATAATGTATTTGTATGTTTTTAATCTTCTGAACTTTGTTGAAACATGTTTTGTGTCCCAGCTTACAGTCAATTTTGGTAAATGTTTCATGTACCCTTGAAAAAAGAAAGCATAATCTTCCATTTCTGATTTCAGTGTTATATATATATGACAACACAATCAAACTTAATACCTTACAGCAGTTCGCTGTTGAAATTTTGAATTTTTATTTGAAAGTGCCTTTTATTTGTCATTATTTTGAAGGTTAATTCTGCTAGATATAGAACTCTATATTGGGGGTTATTTTCTTTCATCTTTTTGAAACCATTATCCTCTGGCTTCCATTATTTCTGTTAAAAAGTCATCTCCCAGCCTTGTTGTTGCTCCTTTGAAGAAAATATGTCTATTCTTCGTCTGGCTGCTTTCAATTTTTAAAACCTTTTAACAATTCTGTGACCATATAAGTGTGTATTTTTTTTAAAGAAAAGAAATTATCTTATTTAGGGTTTGTAGCACTTCTTAAATCTTTGGTGTAGTGTTTTGTCCTTTTAAAAAAGTTCCCCACCGTTAACTCTTTTTAGATTGCTTCAGTTTCATTTTCCCTCTCTTTTCCTTTTGGGACTCAAATATGTCATATGATTAGAACTTTGCACCATGCCCTACCTATGCCTTAAGCTATTTTCTGTATATTTTATTTTTTTAGCTTGAAAGGCAAGCATGGAGATGCTTTAATCTGGTTATTTTTCAATTATCTATACTTCAATTTCCTAACTCATTTCTGCTGTTAAACCCTTTTGTTTAGGTCTTGATTTCATTATTATTGTTTTCAGTTCTAGAATACCTATTTGAATTTTTGAATTTTTCAGTTTCTTGAAGAATTTCTTCAACTTTTTATTAAACGTATTGAACTTATCACAGTCATTTTGAAGTTTATATCTGATAAATCCAATATCTGGATATATTGTCTATATATTTTCTTGATCTTATGTTCATTGTGTCTTTTTTCCATGCCTGGTTATCTTTAATTGAATGCAAGACATTGGGTAAGAAAATTCATGGATATAATTTGAGAATCTGGATGATATTATCTTCCACAAGAGAGAATTTACGTTTGCTTCTGACAGGCAGCTGGGGTGGGAGAATCTTACTATATCTCTTAAAATTAGTTTGATTCAAATCTGGGCTTTTTAGAAGCTCATATCTGGTTTGGGTTCACGATTTTTCCTAGGGTGCAGCCTTTCAGACATCCCAACTGAAAACCCAGAATGCTTACCTGGCCTTCCTTTCTGGTGGCCTGAGCTCTGACTTTTGTCTCTCCAGCCATCTGAGACTCCCCCAGCTGTGCACACCTTATCAGTTTCCACTTTGGAAAATCCAGGTGTCTTGTGGTGCAAAGATCACTTACCTTTCTGGACATTTTTGCCTGGAAAAGTGGCTTCTCAAGTTCTTGCTGCCTGGTAGTTCAGTATTGTTTTCAAACTTATTTTTGTTAACTCCAGTTTTCCTGGTTTTCCAGAGCTAGAGGGTTCTAGTAAGGGTGTTGTGTGTGAAAACTGCCAAAAGTGAAATTTTTACAAAAATTGCACTTTAGAATACTATTTTCAAAATTATATAGAAAGAAGCATCTGTTTTTTTTTAAAGATGTGCTTAACTTAAGTTGTTGCATTAAAAAAAAAGATAATTTTTCTGACGAGAAAAGTGAAGGTTTTGTTGAATCTGAAGACATAATACTATGTATTTGTGAGTTGATATTATTTGGCTAATATTAGGATAAACATATTATTTATCATCCAAAGCAATATACTTTTGAGAGTAAAAGGGCCATTAAGTAAGTAGGATACACCAGAAAAAATAGGTATAAATGAATGTCACAGGATCCTTAGGGTGTCGCTTGGCCAGTCGAAACCTCGGTGGCCGGTGGCGTCTCTGCTTGGGTTTTGCTCGCACCTGCTGGGTTCGTTCCACCCACTCAGCCCAGCAGGCTGTGATCGGCTCACACTACCGACCCAGATCCCACGCCTGTCAAGGGCAAGGAGGGAGCAGGGTGGCAAGGGGTATGTGCATGAGTGAGCTCAGGGTCTGGCCACTGCGCACAGCTAGGCACATTGGCTGCAGTGGGGTGGGCAGCTCCAGGCAGCAGCACAGGCACTGGCTCTGTGTGAGGCTGCGTCTGGACCAGGTGTACCGCAAGTGGCTTCTGGTGTGGGCTCCACTGTGGGCACCGGGGAACATGGTGGCGCCTAAAACTTGGAGACGCCAGGAACCGCAGAGCCCCGAAGAGGTTGTTACATTGTGTCACAGCCCAGGTTCAGGGAGACGCGAGGTCAGGGCCTCCAGAAGGGTGGGCCTCAACTGTTTTCTCCTTCTGGCTGCCTGCCTGCAATGTGGCAAGGGCGGGGGCGGGGGGAGGGGGAAGGGGCGAGGGGGCATATTTCGGGGGTTTCAGCCCATTTGTGTTACAGCTCTTTCAGTCCCACCACCCGCCCTGTTCTGGCTTGCAGCTTCTGGGCTGGCTCAGCCCCACCACTGCTTCTTGCCTTGCGGGGTGGCTGCCTGGCGCCAGTGGAGGGTGGGAGGGCTGAAGTGTTATAGCAGCTCTGGCTCAGGGAACCCCAAGGTCTAGGCCCCCAGAAGGGTTGCCACTCTTCACTCTTGTAGTCCAGGGGCGTGTCACCACCCACAGCTCAGCAAGCTGGCCAGGAACGTGTTACAGCTCCCTTTGCTCCTGCTGTTCAGTGAGTCCCAAGTTCTTGTCCCACATCCAGGAAGAATGAGGCTACATGGACAACTGGACGGTGAGCAAGGCAGAAAGGAGCTTTACTGAGTGCAGAACAGCTCTCAGGAGACCCAAAGTAGGTAGCTCCTTTCCACAAGCAGGTCTTCCCAGTGAGCGTCTGAGTCTGAGTGACTCTGGGTTTTTTTGTGGGCTTGTAATAAGGAAGTGCATGCTGATTGGTCCATGTGCAGACATGGGTAGACATGGAAAAAGCACCATTGGATTGGCCGAAAGGCATCAATGAAGTTCTCACTCCAGGTAGTGGACTCCACCCAGAACTGGCAATAAGGCCCCCAGGCTTCAGGCTGTTTCTGGCTTGAAGGTGGGGCGAAGTCCCATTCCTTCTTGCCTAGGAACCTGTCTGCCTCCCACCACTATCAACATGCTGTTAGCGGTACCCAGGCTGTCCATGCTGAGGGGCACCCACAGGCCTGCGACAAGCCACCCTCAGCCCTCCCCACCTCCCTGAGCTTGTTGGCCCCCAAAGTTTCAGAAGGGGCAAAAGTGGTGGAAGAGCTGGCATGTCAGTGCCACCCCAAGCATGCACACATGCCGCTTGGGTTGCGACAGCACCTGGGCTCGGCTACAACTTTGCTCCACATTGGAGTCGGCACCAGGAGTGGGCAGAGGCCGGGGAGTGGGAGCAGACACCTCTGAGCCTGTGGGGGCAAGGATCTTTCCAGGCTCCTGAGAGCACAGAGATGCCCAGGTCCAGAGGGGCAGCTGGGTGGCTGCAGTTCTGCCTGGGGGCATGGGCTCCTGACCAGCCAACTTGGTAGGATGCGGGGCTCTGCTGGGATCACCTGTTCCCAGCCCTCACCGGCTCTCCAGGGCATGCAGCCTCAGTCACACCTCTCCTGCTGCATTTGGCCTCCCCACAGCAGCCACTCCAGATGGGCTGCCACCGCCATCACTATGATTATCCTAGAAACACTGGAATGCATGATCACTCTACCTGTAGCTACAAATTTTAGGAATTATAGCAAAACTTCACTTTAAGAAATAAAAACAGTAAATTAAATTCACTTTAAGGCCTACTTCTGATAATTATTTACAAATAATTATTGAGGAAAAAACTAATGATTTCTCTTTCTCTTTACATGGAGTATGTATAGAAAAATATTTGGGCTGGGCACGGTGACTCACGCCTGCAATCCCAGCACTTTGGGAGGCCGAGGCAGGTGGATCACGAGGTCAGGAGATTGAGGCCATCCTGGCTAACACGGTGAAACCCCGTCTCCACTAAAAATACAAAAAATTAGCCGGGCGAAGTGGCGGGCTCCTGTAGTCCCAGCTACTCAAGGAGGCTGAGGCAGGAGAATGGCGTGAACCCGGGAGGCTGAGCTTGCAGTGAGCAGAGATCACACCACTGCACTCCAGCCTGGGCGACAGAGCGAGACTCTGTCTCAAAAAAAAAAGAAAGAAAAAAAAGAAGAAAAATATTTGGAAAAACTCATTCTACATTGTCATTTGAAGATTGTATACAGTGATAGAATAAACAATTTTAAAAGAAATTTGAAAAGTTTGTAAAATAAAATTAAGTTTAGAGTCTAGAGGGGTGAAATGAGCAAAAACATGTTTCATAGGCTAAGGGAAAATTATAAGCAGGCACTGCAAAGATTCCAAAACTGAATATTTATCAGGCAGTAAGCTCTTAATGCTTGAATTGATTCCAGTCCTCTGGAATTACAAATTTACCCCTAGTGTCAGAGAATTTAGTAATAAAATTTCACATTATGTTGTTTTATTGGGGGAAAAATATTACACTGTTTATCTACTTTATTTTTTTTAATTTTTTAATTTTTTTTTTTTTTTTTTTTGAGATGGAGTCTTGCTCTGTCGCCCAGGCTGGAGTGCAGTGGTGCCATCTCGGCTCACTGCAACCTCCGCCTCCCAGGTTCATGCAATTCTCCTGCCTCAGCCTCCCAAGTAGCTGGGATTACAGGCATGCATCACCACACCAGGCTAATTTTGTATTTTTAGTAGAGATGGGTTTCTCCATATTGGTCAAGCTGATCTTGAACTCCTGACCTCAGGTGATCCATCTGCCTCGGCCTCCCAAATTGCTGGGATTACAGGCGTAAGTCTTTTTTTTTTTTTTTTTTTTGAGGCAGAGTCTTGCTCTGTCGCCCAGGCTGGAGTGCAGTGGCACAGTCTTGGCTCACTGCAGCCTCTGTCTCACGGGTTCAAGCAATTCTCTTGCTTCAGCCTCCTGAGTAGCTGAGACTACAGGCACCCAGCACCATGCCCAGCTATTTTTTTTTTTTTTTAATAGAGACAGGGCTTCACCATGTTGGCCAGGATGGTCTCAAACTCCTGACTTCAAGTGATCTGTCTGCCTCGGCCTCCCAAAATGCTGGGATTACAGGCGTGAGCCACTGTGCTTGGCTGTGTCCCCTAAATTTTATGTGTTGGAAACTTAATCCCCAAATTCATATGTTGATGGAATTTGAAGATGGTACCTTTTAGCATTAAAGGGAAATATTAGTAGTAGATAAGGTCATCAGGGTGCGCCCCCACGAATGGACTTGTGGCTTTATAGGAAGAGGAAAAGAGTCCTGCGCTGACATACACGCTTGCCCTGTCTTGCCATGGGATGCCTCCCACGTGTCATGAGACAGCAGAAAGGCCCTCGCCAGATGCTGGTGCCATGCTCTCGGACCTTCCAACCTCCAGAACCATGAGCTAAAGAAACTTCTTTTCCTTATAAGCTACGCAGTCTGTGGTATTCTTCTGTAGCAACAGAAAATGGACCAATACAGTCAGCACGCTGCATCATCAAGGAAAGATGTAACTGGGTTCATCATCGCTCACTTAATAAGGCAGTAAATTAGTAATTATTTTAGAAATAGTCCCAGAAACAATTTAAAACATATGTACATCAAGCTTTAGTTACCCAAGGAGGGAGAGGGGGAAGACTAGCTCAAAATTCTCACCACATCATGAGAATCAATGATAAATGAGGAATAACTGGAATAGCCACTGTGCTTTGTTTGAAAAAAGAAGTTGTAATAATCTGTTTTTACACCAGATGGCAGAGTTGGTTTTCCTTTGGCTTTTTTTTTAAAAAGACTCCAAAATAGCTGCCTATTTTATATAACCAGGTTTTACTTGTTGGTTCCCATCAGGTCAGTATAATTTGTTTAATACCTTTTCACACAAGGACATAGCACAATAAAAGGCTTACTTTACCCTAAGCCTTTTAGGGGGGAAACAGAATAGCAGACGGTCTAAAGAGTATGATTCAGCTAGATTATACCTACTTTGTTAAAGGAATGATGCATTTAAGTAATACCTGTGGTTGCCTTCAAACTAACACAAGTTTTCATATTGTTTTTGTAATTTTTATATACAATTATAAAACCTATTGGCTTATCATTCCGATAGTTTCTGAAATATCAACTATACTGCTTGCAAATGCATTTTTTGAAATTTATGTCTACTACTAACAATCATAAGAAATGAATTTGTATTATTCTTATTTTGTGTGTTATCTTGTTTTCATTTTACTTTTTTCCCTACTAAACTTCAGGAGCAAAGCAAAAATACTAAGAGATTCTTTTTCAATAACTAGTGTAATAAACATTCAATATGCTAATTATCATGATAGACCTCTCTCGTTCTTGCAACAAATAACTGTACAGAAGATGCAAATGTCCATGCACCTTATACTTCCATGCAAATTGCAGAATTTAGCCCTAAATTTTATAAGTGTAAGTATGGCTACACTTTGGAACCATGGAATGTCTTAGTTCATATGTCCCACGTTGCGCATTATACTATTTGTGAACTTGCCTCAGCATTAATCTCAAATCTAAACTGCTTGGAGCTTAGAGGTTAATGTCACTCTCCTGGTCCCCCTGAGGTGCCCGGCTGTATTATGGCATAGATACCTGACACAGCTGTGGCAAGAACGAGTGCACAAATGGATAGGGTAAGAGAATAGGGGATATCGGTTTGTTGCATTATAGATTCCAGAAATACTTAAATTTCATCACACATACTTAACCGTTCTGTTCTTACTTATCCCATATCCTAGATGAGACCATTTGAACCCAGAGGTCCATGCCTGGCACATGGTCAGAACTAAATATATGTTAATGCCCTTCTGGTCTCTTCTTTTCCTAAAAACCAGATGACTCTGTGACTAGAGCCCTTGAGAACACTCAAAGTCAGAGGATATAAAATAAACATATAGTAATGTGTGTCCACATTACTAAAAAACAACTGAAAATCTAATCTCACCCAAACTGAAACCAGTTTGGCTAAAACAAGTAAGAAATATCTTGAAGGGGCAGCGCTCCCTGCCAGTTGTTCCAATGCAAGTTCTTGATTGTCAGATAAGAAATAAAAAATTTTAAGCTGGGTATGGTGCTCATACCTGCAATCCCAGTGCTTTGGGAGGCTGAGGTTGGAGGATTGCTTGAGGTCAGCCTGGGCAACATAGCAAGACCTCATCTCTTAAAAAAATTTATTTTTAAGTTAGCCAGGTGTGACGGTGCATGCCAGCTACTCAGAGGTCAAGGCAGAGGGTCACTTCAGCCCAGAAATTTGAGGCTACAGTGAGCTATGATCATACCACTGTACTCTAGCTGGGTGACAGGGCAAGACTCTGTCCCCCCACAAATTTTTATTTAAAGACAAACTGAGGTTTAGTAATAGCCTATGGCTTGAGTGCATGATATCTTCCACTAAGTGGTGTTGTGGGGTTTAGCGTCCTTCTTTTCTGTGCTATTTAAACTGATTTATTTTTTGTATTTAATAAATGTTGAGTAATTACTTTGTCCAGACAGTTTTTTATAGATATGGAAGAAAGGAAACCTGCGGTCTGTGAAGGGCAAAAGGCTAAATTGGGCTTCCATTTGTGCTATTTTCATGTATTAATTTAATATTTACTAAGTATAATAATAATAGTCAATCTTTATTAGCTCTTACTGTGAGCCAAATGTTATTCTAAGACCCTCATCTATATTAACTAATTTAATTTTTATAAAAACCTTAGGAACAAAATGCCACTTTTGGCTGATTGTGCAAAATGAGGATCCTGAGCACAGAGTTGAGGGCCTGCCCAGAGCCACCCAAGCAGCAGGTGGCTGAGACAGCCCTGCCTGCATGGAGTTCAGCACTTACAGATTCTCAGGCTCGTAGAGGTCCAAAAATTACTGGTTAGGAGCTCCTAGCATACATGCAAACTGATCAATGATAGCGCCATGCAGTGAAGAATGAACACCGTGCTAAGAGGGCCCAGAAGAGGGAGCAAGTGTGTCTCTCCAGGGGAAGAGGCAGACCTTCCCCAGAGAGGTCACACCTACACAAGGCGTTAGAGGAGAAGCATGGTCCCTGGAAGATGCAGCAGCACAAGCGTACAGACACAAGTGTGGGCTGCCTGGGAGCTGGCAAGGGGGTCAAATAGCCTATGTGTACTGATGGGTGCTGGGGGCTGAGCTGGAGCTGCGGCCCCCAGGGTGTGAAGGGTTCCTGTCCTGGCCTAGGCTAAGGGTTCGGCATTCATCTTGCAGAGCCAAGGATGAGTTTAGCAGGGAATTAACTCTACCCGACTTTGGTGTGGATGACAAAGTGCAGCGCTGTGGGAAACGAGCTAACGTGGAGGACATCTGGGTCTTTGGACTCCTGGGGAAGCAGATCAGAGAGGCCAGATGTAGGCCTGACTCTGTCCATCAGCTGAGTGGCCTTCGTGAGAGGTGACTTCTTTGGTTGTGAGCTGGGGATTAACAAACCAAACTCCCAAGTTTGTTGGGAAGATTGGATGACGACAGTGCTTGCTCAGCACCTCTTATAAAGGAAACACTCATCAACATTGGAGCTGGTCCCAGCCATGGACCCTTCCTAGCCCTGCCCCAACCCACCTGCGGACCGTGGCGCTCAGGCAGTGATGATACCGAGACAGACGTCACTGAACACTTAGGCTGGGCCCTTGGCCGGCCAGCACACCAGGAAGCAGGTCCAATGCAGGTACAAACATGTTTCCTGTGAGGACTATGGTCCAAGGAGGCCAGGCCACCTCACCAGGTCACACAGGTGTCATCAGGGGCTGGGGTTCAAACCGAGTTCTGTTTGGCTGATTCTAAATCCACACTGGCCCTCTCTATGCAAGCACATATTCATACCTCTTGAGAGCCCATCAGTGCAGAAGGGATTCTGACTCTCTTTTCCCTCACATGCCTGCTTGGGACACATGGGCATGGCAGGACAAGAGGGCCCCATCTAGAGCCGAAACTGCAGCCTCTGGGTGCACTCTTGTTGGTAAGTGTTCTGGGCATGCTGCCTATGGAGCCATGGCCTCCGAGCCTGTGGACGTCACCGGCTGGAAGCGGCTAGCAGCAAGTCCCCTGGGATGTTCTCAAACCCACAGGCATTCTGCAGAGGGCAAGGGGTCAGTTATAGAAGGCAGCATGGCAAGGGCTGAAAACCTGGCTGGGAGCCCCAGGCACTGGTTCCACATGCTGCTGGTCCTCGGGCCAGCCAAGTCCCTGGGTGACTGCCAGAGTTCTGTAGCAGAAATACCAGGGAGCTGGGGCCTGTGCCCTCAAAGGCAGCATTAAGTTATCAGAGAAAAATATACATACATACATAATACACGTATATACACATACGTATACGTACACATATACACACACACATAAATATATGTTAATAACGCAAAGTTGGATCTTAGCCCTCAAAACAGAAAAGGCCTCTATTTGAAATTGCCCAGCCGAAACTCCATCTCTACTAAAAATACAAAAAGAAAAAATTAGCTGGGTATGGTGGCGGGTGCCTGTAGTCCCAGCCACTCACTAGGGAGGCTGAGGCAGGAGAATGGCATGAACATGGGAGGCGGAGCTTGCACTGAGCCGAGATTGTGCCACTGCACTCCAGCCTGGGGGACAGAGCGAGACTCTGTCTCAAAAAAAACAAGGAAAAAAAAAAAAGAAAAAGAAAAAGTAAAAAGAAAAAGAAAAAGTAAAAAGAAAAAGAAAAAGAAATTGCCCAGCTACATTACTATCTAGAAGCCAAAGTTAACAAACCAAGAGGAAGTTGAACCTGGCAGAAGAGAATAGCTGTGTGTATGCTTCCTGGAGAAACAGAAGCAAGTTTATGGCCCATGGCCAGGGCAGGATCCACCAAGCCCAGGGACTGGTTATACGGTCCCTTTTTTTCACAGATAGCCCAGGGGATATTCCTCATTTAAAAAGTAAGTTTCTTCACAGTTTCGTTCTCCCCAATTTCTATTTGGTATCCCACCTGCAGGGCCTTTGATCCAGGCCCACGTTTGCCCTGGATTCCCCATAGGCACTGCTCAACCCTTTGCAGTCTCAGGTGGGCACGACCCCCAGCAGGAACTCTTTGCTCCCTGTCTTGCCCCATCCAAATGTATCCACCTCTTCCCTTGTATCAGGGCCCTGTGTTTTGCTAGTTTGCAAATCAATTCATACAAAAGTAGCTGCTCCCTAGTTGTGGCTTAATGAATCTCTCTGAGACACTGCAACGTATGATACTTTCTCTACTAAATGTTCATGATGGTAACCTTGAAAGCCTTAAGCCGGGAGGCTGGCTGTGGAAGTCTGGGCTGCAGGGCATCTTGATGTAGAAGCAAATGGGTCATCACAGTCCTTTCAGGAGGAATATGTTTGTCAATGCCAGCGTCCTGACCTGGCTCCCCAGTGATGTTGGGGTGGATGGCTTCTGACTTCACGTGTCTTTGAGAACTGCTCTCTCTGCCCCTTCCTAAGCCCATCCCTGCTGTTTAGCTTAAACTAATCAGCTGCTAACATTTCATTTAAACAAGGTTTAAACTTTACCTTGTTTACCCTATTCTTTCCTTGAATTCAGTCTTGGAAAATCAGTAGGAGCTTTTCCAGGTGGGAAATAATTTTATAAGGGGGTGTGTGCACATTTGCATGCACCTGGGGAATACAATAAATAAGTAGTTAACATTTAATATGCAATAAGGTTTGTAATAAATGACCCCCAAAAATCCGTGGCTATAACAGCAAGCATTTGTTTCTAGCTCCTGGTCCACGGGCTAGCTGGGCATTCTTGGGCTCAACCAGACTTGGCTTCAGGCTGTGGACTGTCTTCAGCTGTGCTCCTCCTGGCTCCAAGTTTGGAGGTCAGCGGTTACTCAGAGGATGTTCTCCTCATGATAGATGGAGAAACACAACAGAAGTGAGCAGAAACCTGCATGCCTCTTAAGGGCTTGGCCCTGAACCAGCACTGTCCCTTCTGTCGCCATCTCCTTGGCCAGCACAAGTGGTATGGCCAGTTCCAACATCAGTGGGCCAGGACGGCAGGCCACTTCCTCCACAGTGACCATGGCAAGGAAAGAGAGGAAGGCCTGTGGGCAAACAACACCATGCCCTGCCACAGGGCAGCACGTGCAACGACACAGAGGTATAAAGAAGCTCGGCTGGCGTCAGAGGCATGTTTGGTGCAGGGAGATAGGGAGCAAGGCTGGCAGATGGTGAGTTTGGAGAAAGAAGTTAGGACTGGCTAGTGGAGGGCTGGGCTTCCTTGCCAAGGAGCGTGGCTCTCATCCTGTAGGCAGTGGAATGACATTCAGGATAAGGACTCGCTTGGCCTGCAGCTCCCTCTTGCTGTTCCTGCTCTGGGGCACACAGGAGCATGCAGTGGCTGAATGGAAACTGACGCCCGCTGCCAGGCACAGAGAAGAGTTTGGGGACAGGTCTGGGCTCATTGCCCATGCCATCCTGGGTACGCATGTGTCAACACATGCACTTAGCTTTGAGTGCCCCGGCCTGCCAAGTACAATTGAGTGCCTGAAAGCATTTGGCTGACCTCAGGGAAAAAGTCTTTAAGCATAGGAGTTCTGCCACAAAAATAAATGGTCATTTAGAAAGGAATAGAGGAAAGAAGCTGAAATACTTAGGTGTGAATCAGTCGCCACTAATTGCTAGTGTATTGCATAACCCAAGGCTCAGTTTCCACAGCTATAAAATGCTTCCATTAAACTCCCATACTTCACAGAGTTTAAAAGACACGTATGAAGTAATACATGTAAAAATCTTTAAATCATTATATAAACACAAGCTACTTATATTTACGTTTAAGGTAGCTGAAGTGAAGGGAATAGCTACCCATCCAATGAATCAAGCACTGTATCTTGAGTGGACTCTGGAGCCAGCAGGGATGTAGGTGGAGTGTACTGCCCCTAAGTGCCCATTGGAGATCAAGGGAGGAACTGCAATGCCAGGCTCCTTCACAAACAACATGCCAAGGCAAATGACACCAAGAGAAAGCACCACAGCCATGGTGCTCAAGAGATATGGTGATGAAACCGACAAATGCATCTTCTGCCACTGGAATGTCATTTCAATAGATAGAAAGTGTTGCTACGAACTCACCCCTGAATGCCTCTTTTAGAACCAGATGAAACTCAGTATTTCCTCTTCATGCACTTAAAAAAATGAGCGACCTTCAACGCTCATTGGGAGGACCTTCAATGGCTTCATCAGTAAATCCAGAAAAAGGAAAATGGAGAGAGGGAGAAAGAAAGGAGTGACAGGAGATACACTAGTGCTGAAGAAATGCAAAAAGCAGAGGGAGGTGCTTATTTCAACCAAAAACAATCCACGGAAACAAGACACCTTGAAGTGAGATTTGTTTGTATATTTCATATCTGACAACAGGCAGAGCCCCCGGAGCAGGTGCAATGAACGCAGATGGGAAACAGTTTGATTCTGAATCTACTAGTGGGAGGGGTCCCAAAGCAGCTTCATTCTGAGGCCAGACATAGGCTGGAAGCCAACTTAGTAAAAACAAATAAAAGTCAGCTGGATTTTACGGACATTTTATGCACATTTCAAACTTCAGAGGAGAAAAGATTCAGAGGAGAAAAGATAACCACAGTGGTTTTCTGAAATATTTCAAGGGAACACAGTCTTGTTTTCCCTACAGAGGAAAGTTTCTTGGGTAAGGTATTGAAAGTACAGGTGCTCCTTGAATGACAAGGGAGATACATTCTGATAAATCAATCATCAATTGAAAATATTATAATTTGAAAATGCATGTAATACACCTAACCTACCGAACATCACAGCTTAGTGTAGCCTACCTTAATCGTGCTCAGAACACATACATTAGCCTATTCCTTTAGAAAGGAATAGAGGAAAGAAGCTTTAGCCTATAGTTGGGCAAAATCATCTAACAAAAAGCTTCCTTTATAATAAAGTGTTGAAAATTTCATGCAATTTATTGAATACTGTACTAAAAGTGAAAAACAAAATAGTTGTATGGCTACCTTAATTGAGTCAAAATACTGTCAGTCAAACGCTTGTAAGTCAGGGACCACCTGTATGAGCATCCTAGAAAGTACTTCTTATAAAGTGTTCCAGGATCAGGGTTGTATGAAAAGGAGGGAGATGAGTGTGTGCCACAGAATCAAGATAACAGAGTGAATGTGTCAGGAAGCAAGAATTTAAAGACAGCAGAAAATAGCAGATAACTTAGCCAGGCTGGAATGGCAAGAAGGGAGTTGATGAGGGTTGGTCTCCGTGACCATTTGTTTCTTCCCTTTCATTTCCTTTCCCCCTTCCCCTTCACCCTCTTGTTCTGTTGCTCTCCTTCTCAGTGTTTTGCTTTTTTCTTATATCAAATATGTTCTAATTGTATAAGGAAATTGTTTATAGTGCTACTATCCTGATATAAAATACCTTACGGCAATATTACTGAAATATAATAAACAAGTAATTATGTTTTACTTTTCATACCTACACTATAAAGCTGGGAAATTTTCCTCCTTACCTCAAAAATCACCTAAGGACTCCTGGAATGTCTACCAAGTACTACAATATATGGAAAATCTCTTAAATGCAAGTATGTGAGAAATAACATTGTATCCTTAACAGAGGGAATTACTGGTCTGCCATGTCTTGACCAGGATTTATATATCTAGGTATATCCACCCAAACACTGCATTAAAGCAGGACCTAGGGCCACGCCAGGCAAGGGTTAAGTCACGCACGCTGCACTTAAAGAATAAACTAGGTTCGATCTGCCCCAAGGTTTCTTTTTCTCTAGCAGCCAAACAAGCACTGGCCTCTAGATAAGCAAGATTACAGCAACTACAACTCACCCAGTTCACAGACACCGAGTAACCTACTCCCTGTTCCACCAACCTTGACTACAGCTCTGCATAAGAGACTGAGGTTGGTAACTTTCTCCTGTTAAGAGACCACCCACCATGGACTGGTTCTGGCCAGTTTACAGAGGCTGCTCACTTCAGTGATTTTGTGTCTCCGCTTCAACCTCTGACCTGTAGGGCCTAATTGTAACACACTTAAATGTTAAGTCTCCACCCCAAGGTGAACATAGGTTGTATGTAACCTGCATGTTTGTTCAATATGCATGTGTCAGGACCCCCTTCATTAATATTCATAGCTCTTCCTATAACCTGTTGAATATGTATGTTCAGCCAATCCTTTCAGCATAAAGTTTCTACTTCAGCCCTTCATCCTGGGAAGTACTGTTTCTGGGTTTCAACCAGAGGCTACACTTTTCAGCCTGTCAGGATGGCCACCTTGCAGGCTACAACCCTTTACAAAAAATAAAGCCTCCTTTTGAAATAAAAAAAATTGTGATTTTTAAAAAACTTTTATTTTAGGTTCAGGGGTACATGTGCAGGTTTTGTTATACAGGTAAACTCATGTCACAGGGGTTTGGTGTACATATTATTTAGTCACCCAGGTATTAAGCCTAGTACCCATTAGTGATTCTTCCTGATCCTCTCCCTCCTCCCATCCTCCACCCTCTAGTAGGCTCCAATGCGTATTGTTCTCTACGTGTCCATGTGTTATCATTTAGCTCCCACTAATAAGTGAGAACATGTGGTATTTGGTTTTCTGTTCCGGTGTTAGTTTGCTAAGGATAATGGCCTCCAGATCCATCCATGTTCCTGCAAAGGACATGATGTCATTCTTTTTTTTTTTTTTTTTTGAGACAGGGTTTCACTCTGTCAGCCAGGCTGGAGTGAAGTGGCGCAATCTCAGCTCACTGCAGTCTCCACCTCCAGGGTTCAAGCTATTCCCATGCCTCAGCCTCCCTAGTAGCTGAGTAGCTGGGATTACAGGCGCACGCCACCATGCCCAGCTAGTTTTTGTATTTTTATTAGAGACAGGGTTTTGCCATGTTGGCCAGGCTGGTCTTGAACTCCTGACCTCAAGTGATCTGCCCACCTTGTCCTCCCAAAGTGCTGGGATTACAGGCTCAATTGAGCCACCATGCCCAGCCATGATCTCATTCTTTTTAATGGCTGCATAGTATTCCATGGTGTATATGTAACACATTTTCTTTCTTTAAGTTGACAGAAGTTTGTTGGTTTTTATTTAATACCAGAATTGTTTCAAAGGCATCCCTTAAAGACTAAATGGCAAAATGAACTCAGCAACAAAACAGCCTCTCTCAGAAACGATCTCATTGCAATGCATTGGTCAGAGACTGGTTTGGATTGTTTGTTGTGGTAGAGGTGCAAGGTTGCCCTTATCTAAACTTTAAACTTGCTCAGTGCCTCTGCTCTAGGGTGGCTTCAGTCAGCACCCAGTGAAAATTACTTGGAATTTGACTGGAACATCTTTTAGTCAAAGTATATGTGTGGCTGCTTTCTCCTCATTGCCCATCTCTACACCCCTGAGTACCAGTGCTTTGGTCAGGAGACACACACACTTGCTCATGCAAAATTGAAGTTGAAATTCGAACAGGAAGAGGAAAATGCTTAAAGGAAATACTAAAATGTTATTCCATGGAGAGTAGAGTAGGTATGTGTTGCATAAGAGAAAGGTGAGGTAATTCTCAGTAGCAAAGTTTGGAGAAGTAGGCATAATTCTTAGGACTTTGTGTGTGCATGCACCAATACTCACAATGGGATTAATACATGGAGACTTGAATTTTTTTGCTTGAAATAAATGCAATGTCAAAGACACCATCACAACATCTAAACTTGTCAGGTTAATTAAGAGGAAGATGGAGGCATTGAAGGAAGCCAATGTAACCTCACAAGAAAATCTCTGATTAGATTATATTTAAAATATAAATAAACAAGGACAAATAAAAAATTAGCATGTACCTGCAACAGTAGATAGCCTGAAGTCCAGTATGAAATGATCTTGAAAAAAATATTGAGTGGCATAAAATATTGTTTAATGTTGTTCTAAGATATGTTCTCTGATTTCATATTTAACTTCTCTGTGTCTCAGTTTCCCCTTCTGAAAAATAGTGATATAAACAATACCTCTTTCAGAAGAATGACAGAAGGGTTAAATAAATAATATATGTGAAACACCAAGAAAAAAATGCCTGACACATGATAAATATTCAAACAGTGTTTTCCCTAGCTATGATTGGCACACTGTGAGTAATGGTCATTCAGCTTGTTGCTGGTCTACTATTCATTGATCTTCCATAATAAATTACTTTATTCATTGGCTAGAAGGTTGTCATAGATAAATTCTAAAGTTCTTCTCCAATTTTTAAGATTCTATAAATTGTTACACAGCATCTATCTGTAAATTCTGTCTCTCATGCTAGACTACTTACTCCTTAAGGGCAAAGGATTTGTATTATTTGTTTTATTTCCTCAAAAACGCTCAGCACAGAGCTGGATACAAGGCAGATATTCATCAAATAGTTATCAGAGAGTTTATTAATTACTGAAGTCCTTGTGTAAGACCAGGATCTGAGAAGGCTGAGTAGAGGCATATGGCCATCAAAATAACTTATTAAAAATAATTCCTACCTGGACTAGAAAAATCTTTATCATGAGGATGGTGGTAGTGTTTTACATGAATTACATCATTTAATCATCTAACAAACTTAAAGGTCAACTGTAACTATCTCCATTTACCATTAACAAAATTGAGGCTCACACAGGTGAGGTAATTTGTCCAAATGCTCACAGCTGGTGTGAAATGAAGCTGAAATCAGATCTCAGGCCCATTGGATAATATACCATGTTTTGACTAGTTTACAGTATATCAGTTTTAATGTGGTAAAACCATGCAAATTGGTATAATCCTTGGTCTTAAATTAAAAAAAATCAGTCTTAGAAAGATCACTTTGTTTTTTTATATCAACAAAAATAAAACTGATGTCTGAGAGTTCTAGTGTCTTATTTCAGGCTCCAATGCTCATGGGGTCATGATAGATTTTCCTGCAGATCCCAGACAGAGCTTTTCACTGCCTGAACTTGAGCTTGTTGATTCTGTTGCTAAGGTCAATAGGTACTAATGGATTCCAACTATGGCACTGCAACATAGCAAAGCTATGCTTTGCTTCTTGACAGAGATTCTGAACAGGCCAAAAAATATGAGCCAAGATCAGAAAGGACCTCATTAAGGGCAATGCTGACATGTGTAACATCAGCAAAGAACTCAGGGCAATGATGTAAGTTTGTGCATTGTGTGATCCTAATCATAAGCAAAAAGAGAATTTCAAAGGAGAAGGCAGGAACCACTCTGGTCTTCACAGTCCATGCAGGAACCACTCTGGTCTTCACAGTCCATGCAGGAACCACTCTGGCCTTCATAGTCCATGCCTCACAATTTGCCAATTTTTTTACTAAATATTTTTGTTTTCAAAAAGATTTAATTTTCATAAAATATATATCATGTAATGTAAACATATAATGGGTTTATTGTTATTTTAAATGGACTATTTTTAATATCTCAGTTTAAATTTCAAATACATTAAATATCGGTACTGTAAGCTGTTTGAGTCCTCAATAATTTTTAAAACCATCAAGAGGTCTTAAAACCAAAAGGTTTGAAAGCTCTTGGCCTAGTAGCTATGCTTTACTTCTTGACAGGACTGAATTCTCTAATGATTATCTATGGGCAAAGCCCTCCAAGGCCCTGGTTTTCTCTTCTCTGGAAAACAGTGGCTCATGCTGGTGGTGCACCTAAATCTGCTCTGTTGTATGTATGACGATGATGTCAATGGATGACCACAGTGGGAGGGGCAGTGTCCAGAGCTGCCATCCTCTGGGGCTGATGCTGACAAGCCTTGTTGGTGCCACCATGGTACCAGAGGATTCTAGAGACGGAAGACTTCAGAGAGCAAAGATCTCACATAGACTCATTTAGGATGGCATGTGGTGTACCCCTGTAGTATGGAATCATAGCTCCCTCTCTTCAAGGCAGATTTGAATCCTGCTTCTGCTGTCTACTATGAAACCTTGTACAAGTTGCCTAACTTCTCTGAGCCTAAACAATGAAGAAGATAACACTAACTTGAAGAAACAAGGCTTTTGACTAGAAAATTAGACGTTTCCTTTCAGGTCCACTTGATACTATTACTTATTTCCTTCCTCTTCCCTGGTCGTTATGATTTGAGAGGCAAATACATCCAAAAAGTGCTTTGTAATGCCAAAATGCCCAGAGCAAACTGAAGAAAGCAGTTTCACAAAGAAATAAAAGAAAATATGATCAATCGCTGAAAACACATGGGAGATGGATGCGTATATTCCAAGATGCCAAGACTGTTCACTAGTGGAAGAACAGCATCATAGTAAAACATATTTTAAAAAACAAAAACTTCATACATCCCTGAGTCCTGATAGTCATACACTACCACATTCCCAAAGGCTCCCTTCCAGGGGTGAGAGCTCAGGTTTTCTGCCCTCAGCCTAAAAAGTTGGCTTCTTCATCTCACCAGCAAATAACTAAGGCCTGTGGCTCTCTGGTGGTTTGAAGAGTCATGCCTTTTTGCCTTTGTAATGCCAACTGACTAATGAGAACATGGGTTTTTGGGGAGAGAGCTCATCTCCAGCTCAAATAACCACAGAGGAAGAAATGAATAATAAACAGTCAGAGTAGCAGCAGATTGCTAACAAACCTCTCTCCTGCAGGCACAGCCCCTCTCCTATGGCATCGGTGATGCTTGGAGGTGTGATGAAAATGCAAATGGAGTAGGTTACTTATAATTGTAGATTAATGTTCATTCCAAGACTGAGATCAACTGGCCCAAATGTTTATTTTTTTCCTAAGTATTAACCTTTCACCTTTGTGAAAAGCCTTAGGATACGTTTGTTCACTACTTAATTTCAGCACCTAGAACAGTGCTTGAAACATACAAGTTCAATACATATTTGATAAACTACTGCATGATTCATTTTAAGTTCCCGCTGACAGAAAGTGATGAAACTAATCAATTTTTCTTCCATATCTAGGCATCTAGGCACTAACCTTTTGCTTAACTATTCTTAAAACATACAAAATAGTCACAAAGAACTTGCCATATTTGTAGATCAAATTAAATGCAATGCCCATGGCGTGGCCTGAAGGAGCGTCCAGAGTGACTCCACCATTTTATATTAGACCACAAATGTTTAAGAGATCCAGTTTCTCTGTTAACTTTACCAGCATTTGGTATTGTCATTATTTTTTTATTTTGATTTCCACATATTCAATGCTAGTATATTAAAATACAATTGATTTTTGTATGTTGGCATAGTAACCTGAAACCTTGTTAAAAACTCATGTATCGGTCCTACAGAGTTTTTTATTTTTTTGTAGGTTGCTTAGGATTTCCTACAAAGATGATCATCTCATCCACAAATGAGGATAATTTTATTTCTTCTTTTTTGATGTACATGTTTTTAATTTCATTTTCTTGCCGTATTGCACTGGTAAAAACTTCCAGCACTATGTTGAATAGCAGCAATGAAAGACAACATTCTTGCCTTCTTCCTGATCTTAGAGAGAAAACAATGTCTTTCTCCAGTAAGAACAATGTCTACATTTGCTTTTGGTATCAGGGTCAGACTAGCTTCATCAAATAAATAGAAATGTGTTTCCACCTCTTTTATTTTCTAGAAGAGATAGTACAGAATTCTTTAAAATAAATTTGCTGTAATTCTCCAGTGAAATGATTTGGGCCTGGAGATTTTGGGTACTGAGGGGTGTGAGTGTTAAATTTGAAATATTATTTTCTTTTTTTTTTTTTTTTTTTGACAAGAAGCCTCACTCTATTGCCTGGGCTGGAGTGCAGTAGTGCGATCTCGGCTCACTACAACTTCTGTCTCCCAGGTTCAAGTGATTCTCCTGCCTCAGCCTCCCAAGTAGCTGGGATTACAGGTGTCTGTCACCACAACCAGCTAATTTTTGTATTTTTGGTAGAGATGAAGTTTCACCATGTTGGCCAGGCTGGTCTCAAACTCCTGACCTCAAGTGATCCACCTGCCTCAGCCTCCCAAAGTGCTGGGATTACAGGAGTGAGCCACAGCGCCCAGCCAAAAGTCTATTTTCTTAGTAGTTGTAGAGCTATTCAGATTATCTATTTCATACTGGGTGAGTTAGAGTAGTTTGTGTGTCTTGAGGAATTGATCAATTTCTTCTAAATTGTTAAATTTGTATGTAGAGTTGTTTGTAGTATTCCCTTATCCTTGTGGTGTCTGTAGGGTCTGTAGCAATAGCCCCTGCTTTATCTCTGATCTTGATATTTAATGTCTTCCCTCTCCTTTTCTTTGTCAGTCTTGCTAGAGGTTCATCCATTTCACCGATCTTTTCAAAGAACCAGATATTTGTTTCATTGATTTTCTCTGTGGTTTCTGTTTGCAACTTCATTTATTTCTGCCCTTATCTTCTTAAATTTCCTTCCTTCCATTGCTTTGGGTTTATTTGGCTCTTCTTTTTTTACTTTGTTGAAATGAGAACTTAGATGACTGATTTGATACTTTTCCTCTTTTCTAATGTATGCATTTAGGGCTATAAAATTTCCTCTTAGCATGGATTTAGCTGTGTCCCACAAATTTTGGTATGTTGTTTTTTTTATTCAATTAAATGCATTTTTTTATTTCCTTCAAGACTTACTCTTTGACCTATAAATTATTTAGGAGTGTGATGTTGCTTTTCCAAGTTTTTGAAGATTTTCCTCTTAACTTTATATAAGTGGTTTCTAGTTTGATTCCATTGTGGTCAGAGAACATACTCTGTATGATTTCAATTATTTTATTTTATTTTTTGAGACAGAGTCTCACTCTGTCACCCAGGCTGGAGCACAGTGGCACAATCTCAGCTCACTGCAGCCTCTGCCTCCTAGGTTCAGGTGATTTTCAGCCTCCTTGGTAGCTGGGATTACAGGCATGTGCTACCACACCCAGCTAATTTTTTTGTATTTTTAGTAAAGATAGGGTTTCCCTATGTTGGCCAGGCTGGTCTCGAACTCCTGGCCTCAAGTGATCCACCCACCTCAGTCACCCAAAATGCTGGGATTATAGGCATGGGCCACCACACCCAGCCTGGTTTCAATTATTTTAAATGTATTATGGTTCATTTTTAGGTCCAGGATGTGGTCTATCTTGGTATATCTTCTGTAGGTGCTTTAAAAGATAGATAGTGCTGTTTTGGAGTGGAGTGTTTTGTAAGTGCTGAATAGATCCTATTTGAGGGTAGTATTTTATTTTTCTATATCTGTACTGGCTTTCTGTCTAGTTTTTCTTTCAGTTTTGGAGACAGGAGTGTTGAAGTCCCCAAGTATAGTTATGGATTTGTCTGGTTCTCCTTTGAGTTCTATCATTTTTGCTTCACATATTTTACAGTATTATTATTGGATGCATATACAATTAGGACTACTACATTTTCCTAGTAGTAGAAAAACTTTTGCCTCCCATCCCTCATAAATTTTTTTGCTCTGAAATATACATTATCTGGCCGGGAGTGGTGGCTCATGCCTGCAATCCCAGCATTTTGAGAGGCCGAGGTGGGTGGATCACCTGAGGTCAGGAGTTTGAGACCAGCCTGACCAACATGGAGAAACCTCGTCTCTATTAAAAATACAAAATTAGCTGGGCATGGTGGTGTGTCCGGAATTGGTGGGTTCGTGGTCTCACTGACTTCAAGAATGAAGCTGCAGACCTTCACGATGAGTGTTACAGCTCTTAAGGCGGCACATCTGGAGTTGTTCATTCCTCCCGGTGGGCTCGTGGTCTCGCTGGCTTCAGGAGTGAAGCTGCAGACCTTCGTGGTGAGTGTTACAGCTCATAAAAGCAGTGTGGACCCAAAGAGTGAGCAGTAGCAAGATTTATTGCAAAGAGCGAAAGAACAAAGCTTCCACAGTGTGGAAGGGGATCCGAGCGGGTTGCCACTGCCGGCTGGGGCAGCCTGCTTTTATTCTCTTATCTGGCCCCACCCACATCCTGCTGATTGGTAGAGCCAAGTGGTCTGTTTTGACAGGGCGCTGATTAGTACCTTTACAATCCCTGAGCTAGACACAAAAGTTCTCCACGTCCCCACCAGATTAGCTAGATACAGAGTGTGGACACAAACGTTCTCCAAGGCCCCACCAGAGTAGCTAGATACAGAGTGTCGATTGGTGCATTCACAAACCCTGAGCTAGACACAGGGTGCTGATTGGTGTGTTTATAAACCTTGAGCTAGATACAGAGTGCCGATTGGTGTATTTACAATCCCTGAGCTAGACATTAAGGTTCTCCAAGGCCCCACCAGAGTTGCTAGATACAGAGTGTTGATTGGTGCATTCACAAACCCTGAGCTAGACACAGGGTGCTGATTGGTGTGTTTACAAACCTTGAGCTAGATACAGAGTGCCGATTGGTGTATTTACAATTCCTGAGCTAGACATAAAGGTTCTCCACGTCCCCACCAGACTCAGGAGCCCAGCTGGCTTCACCCAGTGGATCCTGCACCGGGGCTGCAGATGGAGCTGCCTGCCAGTCCCACGCCTGTGTGCCCGCACTCCTCAGCCCTTGGGTGGTCGATGGGACTTGGCGCAGTGGAGCAGGGGATGGCGCTCTTCGAGGAGGCTCGGGCCACACAGGAGCCCACGGGAGGGAGGCTCACAGGAGCCCACAGGGTAGGAGGCTCAGGCATGGCGGGCTGAAGGTCCGGAGCCCTGCCCCATGGGAAGGCAGCTAAGGCCCGGCGAGAAATCAAGCACAGCGCCGGTGGGCTGGCACTGCTGGGGTACCCAGTACACCCTCCGCAGCTGCTGGCCCGGGTGCTAAGCACCTCATTGCCCGGGGCCGTCAAGTCGGGCTGGCTGTTCCGAGTGCAGGGCCCGCCAAGCCCACGCCCACCTGGAACTCCACCTGGTCCGCAAGCACCGTGTGCAGCCCTGGTTCCCACTCGTGCCTCTCTCTCCACACCTCCCTGCAAGCTGAGGGAGTGGGCTCCGGCCTTGGCCAACCCAGAAAGGGGCTCCCACAGTGCAGCAGTGGGCTGAAGGGCTCCTCAAGTGCGCCAGAGTGGGAGCCCAGACAGAGGAGGCGCCGAGAGCAAGCTAGGGCTGTGTGGACTGCCAGCACGCTGTCACCTCTCAGTGGCGCATGCCTGTAATCCCAGCTAACTCATGAGGCTGAGGCAGGAGAATCGCTTGAACCCGGGAGACGGAGGTTGCAGTCAGCCGAGGTCGCACCATTGCACTCCAGCCTGGGCAACAAGAGTGAAACTCCGTCTCAAAAAAAATAAAAAATAAATAAGTAAATAAATAAACAAACATTATCTAATCTTAACACAGCCACTCCTGCTTCATTTAAGCTGATGTTTGCATTAAACATCTTTTCTTATCCTTCTACTTTGCTAGGCTGCCCCCTTCTTGGTTCTTTGGCTCAAGAGAGCAGGCCTTTCTTGGGGCATTTTTTCTTCTCCCATTAGTGTTTCTGGGTTGCCACCTTCTCCAAAATCTACTTTGGTATCTGTGAGACAAAAACTCAGGAACTCACTACTATGTTGTACCTCAAATCCAAAGGTCCCCAGGCAGAGCTGAGTAAGGCTGTCATCCAAGGCCCTACTTAAGAAGCAGATCACAAGGTACACGACTGTGGACAAAACAACTGTGAACACCTACAGGACATGCAGCAGTCAAATGGAAAAGATATGACCCCAGCAACCAGAGGGCAGAACAGGCGCACCCAGGGATTCCAACTTGGTTTCCCCAGTGCCATGAGGTTGCCACATAAGCAACTGCTCATCCCTATAGAGAAGCAGAAGAGGAAGAGAGAAGCTACCTGAAAGAATATGACCTTTAGAAGGAGAGATTAAACACTTCCTAAATAAACTAATTCAGATATTGGATCAAACTAAGGTTTTAACCCACTTTGATGCTGAAATAATTGGGTTTCACTAACTGTGAGTGGGAGTACAGAAGAAAGCCAGAAGTGATGCAGGCAAATTAAAGACATTACATTTTTTTGACATATCCCAGGTCAAAATTAGACTTTCTAGGTGTTTTTTAATCTAGGTAGTATAATCTAGAATTATATTTACCTAGGTGATTGGTGAATGCGGGAAGCTAGGAGGTGGTGTGACTTCTGTCTTTTGTAGTCTCTATGATAAAATAGTTTGGGGATTCTAATTTCATTTGGCTTTCTCATGGGTAGTTCCCACTCTTGTCTTTTCCTTTTCTTTTTTTTTCATTCTGAGCTCTCAGATTCTTCACAGATATTCCTAATTCTCTACAACTGTAGGAGTATAGAGATGACATTTTGCATCACAGGATCTCTTATACTATTAAAATGTCTTTTATTTCCAAGCAAAGTGGATTCAGAAATTCCCGGTGTTTCAACTGTTTCAAGGAATGGGGACACGTGTTATTCTGACTGAATTTTGATTCAACAAATCTTTAAGGACCTATGTGTTAGCCACTGGGCCGAATACTTCCCAGATGGTCTCATCTCAATATAACAGCCCCGTGACGACCTTATTAGCCACCTGAATTTCAGATAAAGAACCTGAGAGATGAATGGACATTGTTCCAGGCCACTCGGTCAGTGTGTTGCAGATCTGGACGCCTCACAAGTCCAGACCGCTTCCTACCCTCCAAACAATCTCCTTTGGACAATTCAGAGAAGGCTTTGCCTGTGTTCCCTTCTGTTTCCATTTCAGAGCTCTCAAGAGTACAGACTTGACAAGAGAAGTGGCTCCTCAGGATGGGAGCCAGTAGCTATTCTCAGTGCTGTCCTGTTGGCCAGGTTGACTTGGCAAGACTGTCCCTTTACCCCTGCCTTCCTGTGCTGGGTCAAGAGTGAAGGACACTGCCTTTGAGATGCTCTTTTAAGATGCTCAATAAACCTGCTGAAGCCAGTTACTTTTGATGTGTTCTTCATGTGATACTTATTTCACCTATTTTCTAAGCAAAAACCCCCATTTTTTTCTATGCAAAACTATTTATACTAAAACATGCTCATAATATGAAATGACATTGATATTTGACAGTCTTATTGCTGATTTTGCTTTAATAACGTGTCTGGTTTTTTTCCCTTTCTGTATGTATCTAAACTTCTAAATTTAGAAATAGGGTAATTTGTGTTGTGATTTTGAGCTCACAGTGGGGCATGAAAATACCCTGTTTGAATTTGAGAAGGTTCATCACTTGACTGGGAAGGGGGTGTGCAGGTGTGAACCAGAATTAAGTTATTGAGATTCAAAGAATTGTTCTGATGTTTATTTGAGATAAATTCTTAGAAACAGGCCGGGTGCAGTGGCTCACGTCTGTAATCCCAACACTTTGGGAGGCCAAGGCAGGAGGATCACCTGAGGTGAGGAGTTCGAGACCAGCCTGGCCAACATGGTGAAACCCTGCCTCTACTAAAAATACAAAAAATTTAGCCAGGCGTGGTGGTGGGCGCCTGTAATCCCAGCTACTTGGGAGCCTGAGGCAGGAGAATCAGTTGAACCTGGGAGGCAGAGGCTGTAGAGAGCCGAGACTGCACATTGCAATCCAGCCTGGGCAACAAGAAAGAAACTCCATCTCAAAAAAAAAAAAAAATTCTTAGAAACGTTGTTCCTCGGGAGGGGAACTTGGGTGGGAGTAGGGAGGCTCATGTTTGTGATCTCTAAAATGGGAGATTGGAAGGAGAGATAGTGCAACCAGTTGACAAAGTGATTTGGTTGAACCACGTGAAGTTCCCATGTTGACCTTAAGACATGGCAATTGTATAGCGTTTAACTGAATGGCATGAAAAGGGAAATAGGAGAGAAGGGTGTAGAGGGAGAAAGAAGGCAGTGGAGGCCAGGAGGGCAGGGACTGCGGATTTGTAATAGTTGTAAGGCCACTCCCATCAGACAGCTCTTGGGCTAGGCAAGGAATGAGTTACTCATAGTAATGGTAAGGGTAGTTCAGAAATTATTTAGGGACCTATTCCAGGAAATACCAGAGGAACAAATAAGCAAACTAGTTCCAGGAGATTCATTTATTCCTGAAATTTAAGGGCGGATCTGAAGCCTAGTAGGAAAAGTCCCTATGTATCCAGAGATCTTTGTGGCTTCAAGGATGGAAGTGTGGCAAAGAAAGAACACTGTCCCCAGGAGGACTGTGCAGACAATAAGGATAAACAGTGCCTTTGAGACCAAATACAAGCACACACACGTGCACACACGTGTGTATAACATGCAACCCAGGCCATGTATTTTGCTCATTACATCCCCTGTATCTCAAGATTCCCTCACTCCAGTAAAAGGCCTGACCGTGTGTGCTGGGTGTCAAAGGACAGGATCATCCAGACAAAAGGGCAAGTGAAAGGCAGCAGAGCATCAATCCAGGGCTGGGGGCTTTGAGAGGGATCTCCTCACCCCTTCTCCTCACATCCCTGTAGCCGCGATGGGTGCAGGGAATGTCACATCTGAGAAAAGGACATGGAAAGTCCCACATCCTGGGATCCAGCTGCCCACCTGGCTCAAAGTTAGATGATTGACAGATATTGATCCCAAATGCCAGTTGAATCCTGATTCACCACCCCTGAGAATTAAACCAGAGAGACAGTACTTCACACTGTGAGCACAAAGAGTACAGACAGATGGCCTTAGACTTGCTCAAAATATCTTCCCTAGGGTCTCCCATTAGGTAGCAGGCTGTCCTTTCCAAGAATGTGTTTATCAAAAAGGCAACTGGAAACTTTGCTTTCTCTAGAACTCTGTTAACATGCAACTTGAGATAGCCACACATACCTCTGTTTGGAGAACAGAGGCTAACTATTTATAATAATAACGGCTGGGGCCATCGCCTTCCCTCTGGGGCCTGCCTGCCCAAAAGGTTAGGACACATTCATTTGCCCCTACATGCCAGGGTGAGGCTTCTTTGCTGCACAAGCTGCAGAATGAGAAGACTGCAGATTCTAACTACAAACCCTCCCTTGCAAGCGTGGGCCTGGATGCTCAGATTAGGAAAACAGTCTAATGAGTCCCAGAGAGGCAACTGTTGTATCTCTACCCTCCCAGGGAACTCAGCCATGCAAATCCCCAATGCTTTCAAGGTCTTTCTACCCCTAGAGAGAGCAGGAGAAAACTTGGCTTATTTCTACTGCAAGAGGCTGGCAGAACACAAGAAAAAAACAAAGATGCTTCTGTTTTGAAGTTTTAAAATCTCAAGATAAGGCTTCCATCATGTATTTAGATTTTTTTTTAGCACAAGAAATAGGATCTTACACTCATTAGAGCAAAAGGGATAAGAAGGATATTGCTCTCTCCATTTCCAGTAGATCACCTGACATTTGACTTAGACATTCTGACCTCAGTTCAGTGTGCAATTAACTATCAAGCCTGAATTTGTGAAATAGTACCAGAGAAAGCCTGGTAAATCAAAAACACAAAGCAGCTGGGCACGGTGGCTCACGCCTGTAATCCCAGCACTTGGTGAGGCCGAGACAAGTGGATCACCTGAGATCAGGAGTTTGAGACCAGCCTGACCAATATGGTGAAACCCCATCTCTACTACAAATGCAAAAATCAGCTGGGTGTGGTGGCATGCACCTGTAATCCCAGCTACTTAGGAGGCTGAGACAAGAGAATTGCTTGAACCCAGGAGGCGGAGGTTGCAGTAAGCCGAGATTGCACCATTGCGACAGAGTGAGACTTCATCTCAAAAAACAAAACAAAACAAACAAAAAACACAAAACATCCTCCTTCCATGTTGCCAAAAGTATAACCACAAAAGAGCTTAAAATGGGTTTTCATTGTTAGACCTTACTTCTTGGAATAGAACATGAAATCCTTGAGAAGTTTCTAATCTCTGCACATATGCCTGGTGTGTAATGCCCTCGTGGGACCATGGTCTGAAGGGAGCCTTCACACACAGCTCATCACCTCTGAAGAACCGTCAGCAAAGCAACTGACTGAGAACTCCCAGGATCTGGCTGCCTGTGATGGGCCCAGAGGGTGTGGATTTGTGAAAGCAACATCCTAGATAACAGGTGATAAAAAGCTGCTGCTTGTCTTAGGAGAGAGTTCAGCATAATTACAATTAAAATTGTGTCTTAAAATAGGAAGATTATGGTGTCTCCGTAGATTCTATAATGAACTGATATTGGCTGATTGGGGCCAGAAATCCAAAAGTAAAAAGTCTGAAAACACACTTTTCTGAGTAAGGAATTGATACAGGAGGGGGCAGGGAAGTGCTGGGTAGAGAAAGGCGGGTCCCTGGTGAGGGCTCCACCCCAGGCCTGTGCCCACGGACCTGGGTGAGGACAGGCACTCCTGCCTTCTCGCCCAAATGTTGCTTTCCCAAGACCACCCTGGCCCGCAACACCCCCATCCTGTGCCTATTAAAATCCTGAGGCCCAAGGGGGCACACACACAAGTGCCTGGACATTGAGAGGAGCAGATCGGTGGAAAGAAGACACAAGCAGCTGGATGTCAAGAGAAACACACTGGCAGAGGAACACGCAAGCAGCTGGATGTCGAGAGGGTGTTGGTAGCACACTGACAGGCACTGGCGTGCCCGCAGTCAGTCAACTGGCAGAAAAATGTAGAGTTTGGCCAGGGCGGTGGGAGGAGAGCCCAGGCCACTGAGTGGCCTGACTCCAGGGGAAAACCATCACCATTCTGGCTCCCCCATCTGCTGAGAGCTACCTCCACCCAATAAAACCTTGCACTCATTCTCCAAACCCACGTGTGATCTGATTCTTCTGGTACACCAAGGCAAGAACCCAGGATACAGAAAGCCTTTGTCCTTGTGACAAGGTAGAGGCTCTAATTGAGCTGGTTAATACAAGCTGCCTATAGACAGCTAAACTAAAAGACGACCCTGTAACACACGCCCACTGGGGCTTCAGCTATAAACATTCACCCCTAGACACCGCTGTGTGGTTGGAGCTGCACAGCCTGCCTGTCTGTATGCTCCCCTAGAGGTTTGAGCAGCAGGGCACTGAAGAAATGATCCGCTCTCCCATCGCACACCCTGAGAGAGGGACAAGGGAACCTTTCCTGTTTCAGAATCATCCTTTAACCCATAGCTCTATTAGTAGGTCTTCTTTCTGAAGCCACCACTATAGAAGTCCATTTTCTCATCCTTGGGAGTAGCTTTAGAATCCAGTTTGGAGGCTAAGCAATTCAAGAACATGGGTTTTGGAGTTGGGCAAAACTAAGCTCGAATTCCAATTCTGTCGCTTAGTACTCCTTACATAGAATTTAGCATTTTGCTTCACTTCCCTGAGCCTCTGTTTCCTCACCTCCAAAACAAGAAAACTCTATCATAAAATTATAAAGACTAAACAAGATAATCTACATAAAGAGCATGTCACTCACAGTAGGTGCATATAGTGAGTGCTTCGTGGCACCAATTACCACCAATCCCACATGGGGATAGTCCTCAGATCTGGGAAGGCCACTTCCCTCTCCTCATTTCCAGAGCTCATTTCTAAGCCTCCTCCTCACTCAGTCTCATCCTCTTCTCTTCCATTTCCTACTCTATTTTCCACAACAACAAATGTCATGCTTTCTTGCAAGATGATCTCTGGCAATAGAGATCATGTTATACAATGTTCAACCAGGAATGTTTATTTTAAAGAACATTTTAGAATCTAGTCCTAGATATTTGTACTTCAGGCTTTAGAAAATCAAAGTTTTGAGTCTTACTTTTCAAATGTAGCATTGAACATTTAATACTCAATTAAAACTGAATTAAAAATAAATCAAAGATGGAGCTTGATTTTCTTTCCAAAGGCAACTTTATAAACTTATACAAAATGAGTAATAGCTGCTTGTGCTGTGAGAAATAAAGGGGACTTACCTGAGGTTTCTGCAGCCTTAAGGCTTATGAGTGTATAGCCAAAGATAAAAGATTTAAGCAAAATCTCTAACATGAAAGGCAGCAACACACACATACACACACACACACACCCCAAAACAAGTTCATAAAAAGCAGAAAATATAGAAGTAGAAGGACATTAAAAAATGAAGTTAATACGCTGGGAGGTAAAGGAAGACATTGTATTCATGGGACAGGCAGAAGATTCAATAAAAAGAAACATTCAAAGACCAAAATAGAGCTTTAAAAAAAATAAAATTGTGATAGCAGAAATAAAATTCAGTTAGAAGGACTGAAAGTTAAAAATTGAAGAAATGTCCCAAAGGAAAGAATAAAAAGGCAAAAAATAGAGAAAACAGAAAAGAAAAAATAAGAATATTGGTGGGGATCCGTTGAAGATATTAGAACTTCTAAAAAGGGCAGATAGAGAAAATGGAGGTGGGAAAATAATCAAAGAAAAAACACAAGAAAATTTTCCAGAACTGAATGTGACATATTTCAAGACTGAAAGAATCCCAAGTGATTCAAACCAAGACTCATCATGGTAAACTTTGAACCCCAGAACCCCAGGGATAAAGAGGACTTCTACATTTCTCCAGAAAGAAAGAAGTAAAATTAACCAGGCAAAATTCAACAGATGCAAATGAAAATGGCATTCAATTTCTCAACAATGAACTGGAACTTAGAAGACAATGGAGAAATACCTTCAAAATACTGAAGGAAAATAATTTCCATCTTAGAATTCCATACCTAGCCAAATGACAGTTACATGTGTATACAGACTAAATTAATTGAGCATTCACGATGTCAGAGATTTTATTGCCCATGCACTCTTTCTCAAGAAGCTATGTAAGATATACACCATGGAATCCTATGCAGCCATAAAAAGGAATAAGATCATGTCCTTTGCAGGGACATGGATGGAGCTGGAAGCCATTATCCTCAGTAAACTAACGTGGGAACAGAAAACCAAATACTGCATGTTCTCACTTATAAGTGAGAGCTGAACAATGAGAAAACATGGGCACAGGGAGGGGAACAACACACACTGGAGCCTGTCAGAGGTGGGGTGGGGGGAGGGAGAGCATTAGGAAAAATAGCTAATGCATGCTGGGCTTAATACCTAGGTGATGGGTTGATAGGTGTAGTAAATCACTGTGGCACACATTTACCTATTTAACAAACCTGGACATCCTGTACATGTGCCCCAGAACTTAAAACAAAAATAAAAAAATAAACAAAAAAAGAAGAAGCTATGTAAGAAAGTATTCTACCAAAATGAGTAAATGATCAAAAAAATTTAAAAAAAGAAGGTTTAAGATCCAGGAATCAAGAGATACAACCCAGGAGAAAGGAAAAGGAATTCTCACAAGGGAGGTGAAGAGAAATTCTGCAGCTAGAATTCAATCAATGCAGTTTGGAACAGCATGACAGGGGGGCTCTAGAAAGGATGTGAAAAAGACTGGGTTGGATTAAACTGATAGACTATCAGTTTGTTAGGAGATGTACATTCCCAGTGCAGAATTTGAAAATGAATTAATGACAGATAATAAGCAAGCAAATAGGGAAAAAATGAGTTAATTGTTAAATCTATAAAACACAACAAGAAAGGAAATAGAGTCATGGCAAAACAAAAACAAAACCAAGGCTTGGTATGTAAAATATTCACAGAGTCATAATGATAATCACCATACACTGATTTCACAAAAATGTTTGCTAACACCATATTGAAAGCATGGGAAGGCAAAAGAAAGAGGTGAGCATGAGGAAGATAGTGAGGTTTAAATTAATCAATACCTTATTTCCCACAAGAATAAGATAGTAAGACCTAAATAACATTTTAAAATCAAGAAACATTTGAAAAATGTTAAAAGCAAAAAATAGTAGTATAAACAACTTATTTGATAAATGGAGCTAAGTGTTCCATTTTATCAAATAACTTGTTTATACTATCTGGTTTCGAAGAAGCAGATAAAAGAATTTGAAGTTATTGTCTCTGGGAATAGACATTGAGGAGTAAAGCATGGAATTGTTCCTTTCCATTATATGTTGTGTAAAATTATTCTGATGTCTTCCAGGAAGACATGAGACCTATGACTCAGATGCAAAGGTCTCCATGATGACAGCGAAAGTAAGGAGAACAGGCAGTTCAAGTTCCAAGTTGCAAGGCAATCTGATTTCATTCAGAGAAGTATTGACATTGGCAAGGTGAACTGCAGGCCACTGTAATGCAGCACAAGTGCCAAGCAGAAGGCACATAAGCGGGTCATTCTAAGCTGCTTTAATTGAAAAAAGTAAGTAGAGTCCCTGGCTTTCTAGCTGTTTATCCAGAAAACATTTGGGCAGGAGTGGGTTAAGTTTTAACCATCAAACAATGACCTCCAAAATACAGGAATCTACTCATTGGCCACATGACTAGAACAGCAAGGCAACAGGAAATAATGGTTCTCTGCATACTGCCCCATTGCGAATACTGGGCTCAGTTGGGGTTTAACATTTCCAAGGGAATGTTAGATAGGGAAAACCCTAGTAATAAAAAAAAAAATTCATGTGCTACAGGACATGGTTGAAGGCAATGAGGATGTTAAACTACAATACAAGAAGATAAAGGTAGGATACAATTATTATTATAAAAATGACAGAGCTGTTATGTAGATGAAGAGTAACTTGTAATGAGTGTTTCTGGAAAACAAAACATTCAAAACCCAGTTCAATCACCTGTAGAACTTTTGGCTGAATTTGAGGCTTTGCTGGGTACTCTCCTCGCATTCTGCCTATTTCATTGTGGTTATCCCTTTGTGGAACAGTCACTGGCTGTGACCTCGTGGGAGGCAGCATGTATCTTTAATTTACCTTTGTGTCCCCAGCTGCCAGTGCCTTGCTCGACACATGGTAGGGACTTCCAGCCAGAAAGCTGGTTGATTCTGGCTCAGTATAATTTTCGCTCAAAGAGCATCAAAAGATCAGACAAAGTCAACAATGGACTGAACTATCCGGTGAGATGATGAGTGTTTAGTCACTAACGTAATCAAGAGGAATTGGATTCCTCTTGCTGGGTAAAGGGTCGTAGATGACCTCTCAGATCCCTTCCAGCTGAAGGAGCTTTCAATTAATATTGATGCCACTCTGCTGTTAGAATCCCAGGCAGTCTCTCTCGACAGTGAATGGCTTCCACATTTTTTATCTTTCTCAGGTAGAGAGACAGAAGAGCACGAAATTAGGGGAATAAGTGTGGCCAAGGTGAGAACTCACTTTTGTCAATAGCCCTTAGAGAGTTCTCAGACTTCCTACAACAAGATCAATAACATCTTAGATCAAAGTGATATTAGGGATTTTTAAAAAGGTTTAAAAGGAAATATTTAAAGGGAAAGCAAAGAGATGGCCTGGGTGTCAAAAACACTTGAAATAGGGCAGAGGGAAGGAATAAGGGAGCTCTTTTTAATTCAAACTCCCCGTATCTTGAGGGCCTCTATTCCTACCTACCAGATCACCCTATCAGGATCTGTAGAACAGAAAGAACTGGGGAGAAGACAACAAGGAAATTATGGGTGGTAGGGCTGCCACACTGCACTAGGCCAGAGGACACTATTAATCTCCTCATTGATGGAAATGGGGCCTTGAACAGTGCACACTCTGCACAGCAGGACATGGTAGCCCTGGTGAGATAGGAATGCCAGCTTGATAAGGGTTTGTTTAATACTTGCTCAGAAATGAAGAGGGAGAGATTATGACTAAAGTCCTGGAAAAACAACAGCAGTAGCAACAACCAGCTGCCTCAAAACTTAATCAAGTTTAAGGTGTCCTACTTGGTAGGCTATTCTCAGTTATATTTTCTATCCTAATCTTGGAGGTGATGATACATGTAGACATAGCCTAAATACTCTTTCTTCCTTTTCTTTCTTTTGTTTCTTTCTCTCTTTCTTTCTCTCTCTCTCTTTCTTTCTTCTTTCTTTCTCCTTCTTTCTCTTTCACTCTTTCTTTCTCTTTCTCTTTTTTCTTTCTCTCTCTCCCTTCCTTCCTTCCTCCCTCCCTCCCTCCCTTCCTTCTGTCCATCCTCCCTTCCTTCTGTCCATCTTGCCTCCCTCCCACTTCCCTTCCCTTCCCTTCCCTTCCCTTCCCCCTTCTTTCCTTCCTTCCTTCCTTCTTTCCTTCCTTCCTTCCTTCTTTCCTTCCTTCCAGAGGAGTCTCCCTCTGTTGCCCTGGATGGAGTACAGTGGTGCTATCTCGGCTCACTGCAGCCTCCACCTCCCGGGCTCAAGCAATTCTCTTCCGTCAGCCTCCCGAGTAGCTTGGATTACAGGTGCACACCACCACATCCAGCTAATTTTTGTATTTTTAGTAGAGACAAGGTTTCACCATATTGGCCAGGCTGATCTCAAACTCCTGACTTCAAGTGATCCACCCACCTTGGCCTCCCAAAATGCTGGGATTACAGGCATGAGCCACCGCGCTGGTCCACCTATATCATTTTTCTAAAGAAAAAACATCTAACTTGATGTGCCATAGTCTCCCAAATACTAGGCACAGGGGAATCTGACGGCCAGGTTTTATTGGTCCTTGGCTAGGAATCATTCAGTGCCTCTGCTATAAGGAGGAGAGCAAGTGGGAGAAGAAGGGGTGGATAATAGGGAGAAGGTGGGACATCAGAGGACAGAGGTGCTGACAGCTGAGAGGAGGTGGTGAGCATGCATCAGGGGCCTGCTCACCCCTGGCTATTTTTACACAAGCTCTCTTAGCTGCTGAGCTTTGAGGACATCAGTGCCTGGAGTCCCAGAAGCCTATTTTAAGAGACTTCACTTCAATGGCTGATATCAACAACATGCAGATTCTGCCAAATGACTTCACAGATAGGGGATCTGCAGCAGCTTTCATCATCGAAAAAGCAGAAATGTGGCTTCACTCCAAGTGCATAGACTTCAGGAGGAGCCAGTGAGAGGGTCGTGGAAAGACAGCAGCCCTGGGGAGTGGGCTTGCTGTGCCCTACACAACATTTGACACCTCTCCACCCCTTCCTCAGTGTGGATTGGGCAGCTGTGGTTTTATTTTCAGGTCACTTCTTAAGCCTTTCTTTATAAGTTGCCTCCTTTAGGGGCAAAGGTTTTATATTTACAAGAAAATATAAAGATGGAGGAAAGAACCTTGCCGTCCCTCCCCACCCTCCCAGAAGGATGACAGGAGGGGTGGTGGCTGGTGAGAGTGGAGGCTGGGTGGTTTGGAGGTGGCCTGGTCAGCTTGACGAAGGGGACACAGGATTCTCTCCCTGCGACGGGCCACGCTCCAAAATGTTCCTCCGCTCTTTAATGATTTCTCATGTTCCGTGCACTTCTAATCACAAACCCGAGTCTGCCAGGATCACTTTAGACTTGGAAACTGGATACAAAGTTCCAGTTCTTATCAAAGCACAAATGGAGCCCACGGGTGCCCTTCGCTGTCCTCACGGCAGGGGCTGCCTGAAGCATTCTGCCCAAGCTGTGCCTCTCAGACGGCAGTGACTGGCTCCTGCCTGACACGCAGGAAAGGGTGAAGGCATGGGGAGGCATCCGTGACCAACACAGAAAACAACCAAGGACCAGTCTCACCGAGGGCCCCGCCATGGTGGGTGGGGCAGCCTGGGTTGCTTTCTCTAGTCCTCTTCATGCCCTGACCATCCTTGGGAGAAGGTCAGGGGTGAGGCACCTCTGGCAGGTGGCCTTGTAGTGGTGACGATGCAAGCCGTGGGCTGACCTCTTATCCCACCAATCGCCTTCAGACCATAACCAAGGAAAACACCCCTGACCCTGAAAGACTCAGCTGCCTCCAGCAAAGCCTAAGTGACGCCAACTGAGCACTTGGAAAGAAGAGAGAAAACAAAACAGGATTTGGATAATTGTGGTTAGAAAAATAACTTGAAGATCACTTGGCCTGAATGTTTAGAAGACTCAGAGGGCCTGAAGAATGCAGTGGATTACAGGAAGATGGACATGAACATACATTCCTGCAGAAGCCCCAATTACTAAGTTTTTGTTTGTCTTCTTAGAGCCAATATGTCTGAAGAGAGGTCATATCATCTTTGAGGCTGGAGAGCAGAGACCTGCTCTGCGGTCACAGTCAGACAAGACAAATGAGGGAATGGAAAAATGTCTAATACCATCAGACTGTCATTTCTAACGAAACCTAATTCTAATTTTAATCCAGCAAGAAGCAGGCAATGAACATTCTGTTGAAGGAGTCCTCACAAAGTCCTCAGTGCATGAAGGAACTTGAATGCACCGCTAGGGATCTGACTGCTAGTGTAAGTCAATGAGGCGACTGGGATAGAATAGGGAGTGGTGGGGACTGGAGTGAGCTGGCAAGTGCATGCTCTGTCCAAAAGGGCAGCCCCTCCTGAGCACCAGTGTCTGCAAGAATTGCCCAAAGCAGGCCTGGAGTTGCCAGATCTCCTGTTGTTTCAAGAGAAACTGTAAATCTGCATTTTAATATGAAATCTCATAATGTGGACAACACATTTTTGAAAAAAATAATATTGTTCAGGCTAAAAAAAACCTCTACTGGCTGGATTCTGTCCATGGACTTCCTATTTTATGAGACTTCAATTGCTTTATAATCGCTGACCCATATAAATAGTCTATAATCTATAACTTTATAAGACAATATAGATATCCAAGAAATAAGATACAAACCATACGTTTATGGCCTTGTGGGAATGGAAAATTACTTCCAGATCAAATCAATCTAGTTTTTATGAGAAACTGAGGCCCAAAGAATTGGGCAAGCATCTTGGGTGGCCAGGGATAGGATGAGAACTAGAAACTCTGCCTTCTGATGTGCAATCCGGCACTCCTTCCTCCATGGCAGCCACCAAGCTGGGCACCCACATCTGAAACCTCAGAGCCCTTCTCTTCTCAAAATCAACTGGAGGCTAAGTCCATCGTTTTCTCGTTCATACCTTTACAGCTTCATTGCAAAAGAGAATCGACAGGTTTTCACTGGCTGATAAGAGAATAAGAATGGTGGCTGAGGAAGGAGGCCCTAAGCACTATTCCTATCCAGAGGGATCTCTGCCTGCAGCTCTTGGGCCCACACGTGCCACTGCCTGGAATGCCATCACATTAAGCATTTGACTTCTCGCCATAAACTCACCCCATAAACTCACGTCAGGCTTTCACCTCCAACCCCAAGCCCAAAGTGATCCCTCCATCCTCTAAGCCCTCCAGATATTTGGTAAACCATAGCTTTGGCATGACTTCTCAAACTGGATCTGCCATTCCCAGCCTTGGCTGAGCATTAGAATCAGCTGAGAGTTTTAAAACTCCTCATGCCTCGGCTTCACCCCCATCCAATTAACTCAGAATCTCTGGAACTTTGGTTATTCTAATGAGCAGCCACGGTTGAAAACATGAACTGACCTCTGTGCCTTCTGAGGATGAAAATGCCTGCATGTAGAGCCAACTCCATAATTTTCAGGGTTCTGTGCAAAATGAAATTGGAGGCTTCTGTTCCAAAATTAAGAACTTCAAGTTGGTGACAGCAGAGCATTAAACCCTTCTAGGCACAGGGTGCTGTACGACTGCCCTGCTGCACACTCATGCCTGACAATGGCCTTGGACCTATAAGGATTTCAACAAACCAGGTGTGAGTTGATTAGGGTAGAATGAATACCATGGATCTAACATTTAACTGGAATAAAATTGAGCAGAAAAGCACAAGTGAAACCCTTAAAATTGAGATCCAAAAAGAGAGTTTGCATAAAGGATGGGTGGAGGGGATTTCAGGGAGGAAGACTTCTTTATAAACAATATTTAATCATTAAGACACAACATAAACTCAGTAAAAAAGGGCACCAGCCTTACATGGACGTTTGATAAATTTCCAGATCAAGGCCAGATGTGGTGGCCTCATGCCTGTGAAGCATTTTGGGAGGCTGAGGTCGGAGGATCACTTTAGCCTAGGAGTTTGAGACCAGCCTGAGCAGTATAGTAACACCCTGTCTCTAAAAATAATTTTAAAAATTCACCAAGCATGATGTTGTGTACCTGTAGTCCCAGCTACTTGGGAGGCTGAGGTGGGGGGGATCACTTGAGGCTGCAGTGAGCAGAAACTCAGCACTGCACTCCAGCCTTGGCAACACAGTGAGACCCTGTCTCAAAAATAAGAGAAAAAAATTCCAGATCAAGATGCAGGTCTTTGGCCCCTACACAATCAAATCCCCCCTCAACATAGGCACAATGCTGACTTCTATCACCATAAAGTAATTTTGCCTGTTCTCAAACTTCACGTAGAGGGTATCTATCATGCCAAACCCCTATGAACCTCAGTAGGGAAGGCTCCAGGTTCAAGAGGCTGACGAAGAGACCCAGAGCCAGTAAATGAGACATGGGGTTTTATCAGGGGCTTAAACACAGGGGAGAGTCCAGTGGCGGGGGCCCAGGCAGGAAAACCGCAAGCATCTGCAAACATATAGTTTATACCGCATTTTGACTTAACACCCTCCTCCCAATGACCTCCACCTGGCAACCACCTTCATTTAACCCAAAACTCAGGGCCTCAGTCCCCTGTAGGCCAATATTCCACAAGACAGGACAGGGCCTGGGATGTTTGTCTGGGTAAGAAACGAATCTCAGGGTCGGCCACTCCTGGATTGCCTGGCTTGGAGCACACATTCAAGCGCGTCTGACACATACAGGGTCGTTCTAAGGGTATGCTTAAATTCTTGCTGTCAGTTCTGTTGACCCTACAGTCTCATACTGTATTTATTCTTTCACTCAACATGTCTTGTGATTCATGCATAGACAGTAGCTAGTTGACCCAGCACCATTTATTGAAAGGGCTTTTCTTTCCCTGTTGCATGTAGCTGTAAGTTGTTCTTTTGCTTGCATTTTATACCACCATTTCTGGATGGACATATGAGTCCTTGATGGTTTTGAGATAGTATGCATAAAGCTGCTACGAACATACTCAAACATGTCTTTTGGTAAAAACATGCACACATCTCTCTTGGGTATTTGCGTATGATTGGAATTCCTAGGCCATATGGTAGACATATATTTAGTTTTAATACATAAGTGGTTGTACCAGTTTACACACCCACCAGCATTGTCTGAGACTTCTAATTGTTCCATATTCTCTCCAACACTGGATACTGCCAATCTTTCTAATGCCTAACAGATGTCTTCTTGTGGTTCTAATGTTTCTGAATGGCCTAATGACATTGAACTTTTTTTTCCTAAGGATGTTGGCATTTTGGATATCCTCTTTTTGTAAAGTGCCTGTTCAACTCCTTCCCAGGCTTAAAAACTGATTTGTCTGCCTTTTTCTTATTTACTTAAAGGAGCTTTTAAAAATATCTGCTTAATATTCATCTTTGTCTTTAGTATATGGTTGCAAATATCTATTCTAGTCTGTGACTTGATGTTTCAGTCTCTAAATGGTGCTCTTAATTGTTCATTTTAATGAAAAACAATTTTTCAAACTTTTATTTGTGGTTAGTGGTTTGCATGTACAGTTTAAGAACTCTTTGCCTAACCCAAGGGTCATAAAGATATTCTACATTTTTAAAGAAACTACTGGTTCACCCTTTTCATTCAGGCTCACAATCCATCTGCAATTGATTTTTATTTTTTTGTCTGTGGTGTGAGATAGAGGTCAAGACTCATGTTTTTTCATAAGTAGCCAGTTGACCCAGCCCCATTTATTGAAAAGGCTCTCATATCCCTTACAACATTAAAGTTGCAGCTTTATTGTACATCAGGTGGCCCTTTTGTGTGGGTATGTTTCTGAACATTTTCTACTCTATTGGCTTATTTCTCTAGCCTTGTACCAATAGCAGGCTATTTTAATTACTATAGCTTTATAAGAAATCTTAATATCAGGAAGCCCTCTGACTATTTTCTGCGTTGTGTGTGTGCGTTTCAAAATTGTCTCAGCTCTTCTTGGCTCTTTGCAATTCCACATAAAACTTAAAATCACCTTGTCAGATTTCAACAAAGAATCTGTTAGTATTTTATATGAGATTACAAAATACATTTATAGAAGAATTTTGAGAGAACTGTCATCATAATAATATTGTGTCTTCCAATTCAAGAACACTTATGTAAGTTTTAATGTTTCTCATCAATATTCTGTAAAAGTTGGTGAAGAATTATACATTTTGAGTTGCAATTATTAACAGGCTTGTTAAAAATGTTGAGGGCCAGGCGCAGTTGCTCACACCTGCAATCCCAGCACTTTTGGAGGCCGAGGCATGTGGATCACTTGAGGTCAGAGTTTGAGACCAGACTGGCCAACACGGTGAAACCCCGTCTCTACTGAAAATACAAAAATTAGCCGGGAATAGTGGCACATGCCTGTAATCCCAGCTACTTGGGAGGCTGAGGCATGAGAATTACTTGAACCTGGGAGGCGGAGGTTGCTGCACTCCAGCCTGAGCAACTGAGGGAGACTCCTCCGTCTTAAAAAAGAAAAAAAAATTATTGATATTTATAAATGGCAGTATTCTTTCAAATTTCATTTTCTAATTGTTTATTGCTAGTTTAGAAATACATTTTTCTATGTTGATTTTATATTTAATGACCTTATAAACACATTCTAATATTTGTCTATGGAGTTTTTTATTTTCTACATTCACAATCATATCATCTGAGAGTAATGACAGTTGTAGTTCTTCTTTCCAGTATTTAAATTTTTATTTCTCTGTCTTGCTTATCACTCTCACTAGGGCCTCTAGCACTATGTAAATTGAAGTAATGTTAGTGAATATTCTTGTTTAAGTCAAATTCAGAGTGAAAGTATTCAATATTTTACAATTATTACATTTACTGTAGGTATTTCACAGACTTTCTATTTTATAATAAGGAAATTCCCCTCTTTTGCCAATTTTTAAAACCTGATTAGGTGATGAATTTTACAAATGGTTTGTTGGGCATCATTTGAGATGATCATATGATTTTTATCTTTTATTCAATTAATATAGTGAATTATATTATTTATTTTGAGTAAATTATTGAATTTTTTAATTTGTGGAATAAACCCCATTGGTCTGCTTCATCATCTTTTAAAAATATCACTGTATTAAATTTGCTAATATTTTGTTCAGAATTTTTGTATCTGAGTTTATGAGACATGTTGGTCTATAATTTTTTTTTGTAATGTCCATGTCATATTTTGGTATCAAGGTTATGCCAGCCTCATGACATGAGTTAATAAAACTTCCTTTATCTTATAATTTCTGAAAAGTTTTTGTAAGATCAATATGATTTCTTCCTTATATGTTTGATGAATTCAGCAGTGAATTATTAGAGCCTATTATTTTCTTATGGGGAAAAGATTTTAATTGCAGATTTAACTTCTTTATGAGGATTATACTTTTTTCAAATTTCTTCGGTCAATTTTGATAAATTGTGTCTTTAAGAAATTTGATCATTTTATTTAATCGTCAAATGTAGTGACATGAAGTTGTTTATCACATTCTTTATCTTTTTAACATCTGTATATTCTATTCTGATTTTCTTGTATTGACAATTTGTGTTTTTACCCATTTTTTTTCCTTGAGTAATATGGACAGGGGGTTACTAATTTTATAAGTCTTCAAAATATCAACTTTTAGTTTTGTCGATTTTTTTTATTGTGTGCTTGTTTTTCATCTAACTGATTTATTTTATAATATTGTTTCTTCTATTAGGAACATTGATTTTTCAGCATTTCTGCTTTTTTTTAACATACGCATTTAGTCCCAGGCATTTTTGGCTTAATTTTTTGTTCGTTTACCAGCTTCTTGAAACAGAAGCTTAAATTGCTAATTTTCAACATTTATTCTTTTATAATGTATGCAGTTAGTGCTGTATATTGTCCTCTAAACATTGCTTTAACTGCAACTCACAGGTTTTGATGTGATATATTTTCATTATGAGCCAGTTCAAAATATTTCTAATTTCTTTTCCATTTTTGTTTTACTTATAGGCTATTTAGAAATGTATTTCTTATTTTCCAAATATGTATTGATCTAAGAGTTTTCTTTCTCCTTTTGATCTCAGTTCAATTCCATTGTGATCAAACAATATACTGTATGAGATTTCAGCCTTTTGAAATTTGTTGAGGCTTGCTTTATGGCCCAGAATATGGTCTATGTTGGTATGTGTTCTTTGTAGTCATGAAAAATTTGTATTCTATCATTGTTGTTTGCATTATTCTATATATATCAAATAAGTCAAGATGGTTTTTTGTGTTCCTCAATATTTTACATTCTTAGTGGTTTTTTTGTCCACTTGTCACAGTCCCAGAGAGAGTTATGTTAAAATCTCCAACTATAATTTTGTGTGTCTGTTTCTTTTTAGTTCTGTCACATTTTCCTTTTATATTTTAAAGCTATGTTATTCTTTGCATAGCAATTTAGGACTGTTATATCTTCCTGTTGATTTGGTATTTTAATCATTATGAAATGTCTCTATCACTAGTAACTCTTTTTTTCTTAAAGTTTTTACATGTTGATAATTTATCTGCACTAACTTTACTTTGGTCAGCATTTGCTTGGTATCTCTTCTATCCATTTACTTTTATCCTATCTGCGTCTTTATATTTAAGGTGTGTCTTCTATAATCAGTATATAATTATGTTTTTAAAATCCAATTTGGCATTTTTATCTTTTAATCTCAATATTAATCTATTCACAGTTAATGCAACTGCAGATATGTTTAGATTTGTCTATCATCTTGCTGATTTTTTTCCATTTGTTTTCTCTCTTCTTTGTTCTTTTATTTTTTCCTCATTACCTTATTTATCAATAAGCATTTTTATTCCATATTTTTAATCTATTAGCCTGTTACTTATACATTCTTGTGTTATTTTATTGATTAACCATGAGATTAAGAATGTATCCTTGACTTAGTAGAGCCTGTCTTAAATTAGTACTTTTACCTGTTTCTGAATAATGCAAGAAATTTAAAACAGTTTAACTTCATTTACACTGCTCTTGTTTTTTTGTGTATGTGCTATTGTTGTCATATACTGTACCTATATTTTAAACTCATAGTTATTAATTTTATTTGCCTTCATATTTACTCTTACAGGGTAAGGGTGCTCACTACTTCTTTTTGTATTGGTATAATTTCTTTCAAAATCATTTTCTTTCTGCCTAAAAAATTCCATTTAATACTTTTTTTAATGAGGATGTTACATTAAAAAAAGTCTTGTTGGCATTTTTTTCAACACAATAAAGATGTCATGGCCACCAGACTTTTATTAAAAAGTCAGTCATCAGTCTTACTGTTACTGTTTTAAAGATAATGCATATTTTTATTATGTTTTCTCTTAAAACTGTCCTTTATCTTTCATTTTCAACCATTTGACTATGATGTGACTAGATTTTGTTGGCTTTATATTTATCTGCTGGCATTCTCCAAGATTCTTGAATTTATGGCTTTTGGTCTTTTATTAATTTTGCAGACAGTATTTTTAAGCAATATTTTTAAAAATTATATCGTTTCTGTCCCATTCTCTGTCTTTCGTCTTCTTCTCCTGGTAATCCAATTATCCATACATTAGCCCTTTCCATCATGTTCCCTGTCTTTCGTGTCCCGTTTTGTGTTTTCCATCTTTTTTCCTCTCCATGCTTCAATCTGAATACTTTTGCTTATCCTGTCTTTAGTTCACTAATCCTTTCTTATACTGAATCTAATCTTATGATAAAACTGTTCATTTAACTATAGCATATTGATCATAGTTATTTTAAAATCTGGTAACAATAAATTACCTGCAAGACTTTATATTTTCACTTTTTTCTCTTCTCTTGGTTTTCTGTCATTTGGTCTTAATTGTAGTATGATTTGTGATTTATTCTGAATTACGGATATTGCATATTGAAAATAATGGGGGCTCTGAAAGATGTCTTTCTGTGGCTGGATTAATTTTCCACCTGCAGGCAGAGAGCATGCCTGCTGACCGCCATGACCCTGTCATGGTTAATTTTATGCAGAGAGCATTGGTCTGTTTCAGTGTTGCCCTTTCCTCTGTAATGTAGCCCTTATTCCTAAGACAGGGCCTTTTTGGGGGCTGAACTGAGATTCAGTATTACCAATGCCTGTCCTCCTTCCTAGTCTTAAACTCCATGTGTCTCCCCAGCACCTTGTGGCTGCTGAAATCCCTGATTATCTCTTTAACCTCTAAGTTACAACTTTCTGTTGGTTTCTTAGGCTTGCCTGTTATACCTTAAGAGTTGGCAAATGTTTCAAGGGAAAGTGTGTATAGAAGGTTGATTTCTCTGTAGTTCCTTTGTTGATGTGCTTTAGCCCTTTTTCTAGCCCTGAACTTCAACCTCTCTTTCTTCAGCCCAGTGGGACTCTGAACATCCTGCTCACCCAGGCAGAGAACTGGCAAATAAGGTCAAGGAAAGAGGCCAGTTCCCCACAGTGGGTCCCTCCTCTCGAGGATTGCCTCATGTTTGGTCCTGCCAATGTTCATTGCATTTCAATACCTTCAAACAGTTTATTGTGTATGTTTTCCAGCTTTTATTGTTTTCAGCAGGAGGGATAGTCTAATACTACTGGCTCTATCATGGTTAGAAATGATATTCTCTCCCCCTTCTCCAAACCTCCATAACATTTCTGTCTTTATAGATGTTTATCATCAGTTAGAGTCATAATTTGCCTTCTTCTGGGGCACTTTAACTGCATCTTCACACAGAGAGAAAAGATGGGATTCTTTTCTTACAAATAATTTCTGATGTTTTTTAAAAAAACTATTTAATTTAAGGAAACTCTCAAAAAATACATAGCCACAATTTGCATCCCAAGAATCACTAATAGCTCTATGTTCAGTGTGTAATACTATATTCTCCAGCCATGGCTGACCAGAAGTTTCCAGACCCACCCTTCCAAGAACACCAGAAAAGCAGGCTGGGCATGGTGGCTTACACCTGTAATCCCAGCACTTTGGGAAGCCCAGATGGGTGGATCACTTGAGGCCAGGAGTTCAAGACATGCCTGGCTAACATGGCGAAACCCTGTCTCTACTAAAAATACAAAAATTAGCCAGATGTGGTGGCATGCTTCTGTAATCCCAGGTACTCTGGAAGCTGAGGCAGAAGAATCGTTTGAACCCAGGAGGCGGAAGTTGCAGTGAGCCGAGATTGTGCCACTGCACTCCAGCCTGGGTAACAGAGCAAGACTCCATTTCAAAAAAAAAAAACTGGACACGATAATAGAAAATCTATCTGAAGTTATCACAGAGCTGCCAAGGCAATGCAGGGTCAGAGGATCAAGATTTGGGGAGGCGGGGGCGTATAGAGGGATTACAGGGAAGAGCAATCAGAGGGTTTAGGCTAACATTTTGTGCCAGTTTGCCTCTGAAGCCTATGCTGACTCCAAACGGAACAGAGAGGGCTCAGCAATTGGTCATTGATGATCATCATTGGAATAAACAAACAAAATTTTAATGACCAGACCCTGGACCCAAACTCATGCCTTAAACATTGTCAGCAGAAATTCAGAGCCCAAGGGATTCATAGATTTATTCTCCGTGTGTTCTTAATTAACTTGGAAAATATTTGTGGGTAGAAAAGGGTGGCCTGCCTGTGCTTCACCCATTAAGAGTAGCCCAATCAAGAGGACTGAAAAGTCTGGGGACTAGGTTTCTATTAAGCTCAACACGGAGGTAGGAGTATTATATATAGCAGCTGCCTCTACTGCATGTATGTTACCTGTCTATCAGGCACGGGGTGAAGTATCTTAGACTCCAAGGCTCCAGAAGGCCCCAGGTCAGCCTTATCTATGCCACCAGCGAGCTGGTTAGAAGTGCAGAGTCTGGCCAGGCGCGGTGGCTCACGCCTCTAATCCCAGCACTTTGGGAGACCAAGGTAGGTGAATCACTTGAGGTCAGGAGTTCGAGACCAGCCTGGCCAACATGGTGAAACCCTGTCTCTACTAAAAATACAAAAATTAGCTGGGCGCGGTGGCACATGTCAGTAATCCCAGCTCCTCAGGAGGCTGAAGCAGGAGAATTGCTTGAACCCGGGAGGCGGAGGTTGCAGTGAGCAGAGATTGCGTCACTGCACTCCAGCCTAGGCAACAGAGTGAGACTTCATAAAAAAAAAAAAAAAAAAAAGAAGTGCTGAGTCTCAGGCCCAGACCTACTGAGTCAGCATCTGCTTTCCAGCCAGATCACTAGGTGATTCATGTGCAAACTAAAGTGTGAGTGTTGGTCTGGGCTCATTGTTTCATGACCCCCTCACTTAAACAGTTGTCTAGGCTCCTTATTTTAATCCTCATAACAAGCCTACAGGGGAGATACTGTTATCATCTCTCTTTAATAGATGTGAAAACTGCCTCTCATGTTTCTCTCCTTGTCAAACTTTTCATCTCCATGTGACTGGCAGCATTGGAGACAGATCCTGGACCCAAGTCTCCCTAACACCTAAGCTGCCACACATAGGAAATGTGGCATCACACTGCCTACTGGCTCCTTCTACTCTCAGTATCTGGCCGAAATACCACATAATAATCCATTATCATTCAGTTTTTTCAAATCTTTAACAATTTCCTTGCATCTACATTTTAATTGTGTTATGACCTGAATTGTGTCTCCCCAAAATCCATGTTTTCATGTCCTAACTTCAACACCTATCTCAGACTTTTGGATATGTCCCCAGAAATGAAGTTGCTGGGTCATATAGTAATTCTGTGTTTAAGTTTTTGAGGAGCCACCATACAGTTTTCCAGCATTTTACACCAGCACACTGTGCTAATTTCTCCACATCCATGCCAACACTTGTTATTTTCTGCTTGTTTTGTAACAGCCATCATAATAGATGTGAAGTGGTACCTTCCCACTGAATGTCTTTTAAAAGAAGCACAGTTCAGGATGTGCTTCAAATAGGGTGGCAGTTATATCTGGATTTTGAAGGAGTTTTTAAACTCACATCCCAGAATCTTTTCAGTATGTTTTATAAACAACAACAACAACAAAGGAAGTGGAACTTAAATAAGTAAATGAAAACAGAATGAAGAGAGAAAAACAATTAGAAATGTGGTATGTATGTATGATGGAATATTACTCAGCCTTAAAAAGAAAGAAAACTCTGACACATGTTGTAATATGGATGAAGCTTGAAAATATGCTATGTGAAAGAAGCCAAATACAAAATGACAAATACTGTACGACTCTACTTATATGAGGTACTTAAAGTGGGGAAATGCTTACAGAACGTCGAATAGAGGTTACCAGGGCCTGGGAGGAGGGGGAATGGGGAGTGAGTTGGTGTTTAATGGGGACAGAGTTTCAGTTTGAGAAGATGAAAATAATTCTAGAGATGGATGGAGGTGCTGTTTGCTGTATATTATAAATGAGCTTAATGGCAATGAATTGTACACTTAAAAATGGTGAAAGGGTAAATTTTATATCATGTATATTTTACCATCACCACAACAAAAAGACATAAGTGGGGAACAGCCTGGACGTTTCCCACTCCCTGGTGTCTGTTTGGTTGATCACACTCATAGCCCAGGAGATGTGTATCGATCTCACAGGCAGCTCATGGGTGCAGTAGAGAGACGCTATCGCAGATATATCTAGTGGAAAATGCGTATTTCTGTAAAAATGCTCTTTACATCAATCAAGCAAAGAAAACAGGGCCATATATTTTCCTTTTTCCAGTCAGTTAAAAATAGTGAATTGAACCTAGGCCGATGTGCTGATAGCTCTGTTTACTTTCCATCTCAAAGAATTCCTGCCTGTTCTGGGGAAAACTAAGAAACATTTTTGCGTGCATTTCCATGTTTTCTGAGCCTGAGGAATGTGATTGATCGTGGCCAGAATTTAAATGGCCAAGTTCTTAGAAAAGGTATGTTTTTCAACTCCACACCCCACAACCCAATGTCCTTTTCCTCAGACTCTCCAATACCCTAATTTAACTAAATTTAACTCGGCAGCTGATGTTAGCTTTGCAGTGCTCCCCACACCCCACCCCAGGTCATGATTTCTAAGCTCACACTCTTCAATTGACAAAGAATGTTGAGAACAAATCAACCTAAGGGATGTTATTACAAAAATTAAAATCTCAGGATCACCTCATTAAATTTTAAGTCAGACTTTCCATCCCGGCGCGTCAGAGAAAGTATTTAGTGACCAAATATTTTATGTGGTTTTGTGGTCCTAATCTTACCGTCACAGCCTGAGAATGATTTTCATCTCATTTTATTGACTTGAGCGTGAACATTACATCTCATTAGGCCAAAACCTAAGTTGGCACAGACTGGGAGTTGCTGCAGGGTTTCTCAAAGTGGATGCTAAAAAAATCCTTCTGAACCGTGGAAATACCCTTGGGCCGCTTGGCCAAAACGCACCTTTAACAGAATTTTTTAGCCATTCTCTTTTCTGTTCCATTTTAAAATTGGGAGTTCAAAAGAGCTTCTACCCTGAGCTAAAACAGAAGACCAGGTCTGAAAAAAAAAAAGATTGGCTCATGGTTGTAGAAAAGTTCAGGCAGAGGCCCCTTGAAAAGGTGTGGCTGGGCGCTGTGCCTCAGGCCTGTAATCCCAATACTTTGGGAGGCCAAGGCAGGAGGATCACGAGGTCAGGAGATTGAGACCAGCCTGGCTAACACGGTGAAACCCGGTCTCTACTAAAAATACAAAAAAAAAATTAGCCGGGTGTGGTGGTGGGTGCCTGCAGTCCCAGCTACTCAGGAGGCTGAGGCAGGACAATGGTGTGAACCCCAGAGGCAGAGCTTGCAGTGAGCCAAGATCGTGCCACTGTACTCCAGCCTGGACAACAGAGTGAGACTCCATCTAAAAAAAAAAAAAAAAGAAAGAAAAAAAAAAGAAAAGGTGTGCTTGTCTCTCTAGGTTCATTTTGGCTGTTCTGGGCGTAGAGAAGGGTCTGTGTTGGGTGTGAACCTACTCGAAGGAAGCCTAGCATAGGGCAAGACTGTTGAAGGAGACCTATTATTCCCTCACAGGTGTAGACATTTGTGAATTCAGAGTTTCTTGATCTCATTAAAGTGTCCAGTTAAGGCATAAGCACCCTGTCTCATGTGATTGAATGGTTCACTGAAATTGTCATCACATTATGGAGGAGTAGGGGTGGTCACCAAAGAAAAAGGCAGAATGGCCGAGTGGCTAAGAACCTGGGCTTCAGTCTCTGCTATCTATAATTGTGTGACTGTTAGCAAGTTACTGAACTTTTCTAAGCCTAAATTCCATCATCTATACAATAGGAATAGGGATATTACCTAACTCATGGGATTTTTGTAGGGATTAAATGAGGTTGTCTGGGCAAACACAATATAGTGGCCAATAGAGGGTAAAGCATATGCCAGTTATTATGTCTAGGTAATTATCTCTATTATAATTGTCATGGGCCAGACAGTTCACGTGTCTGCTCGTCAGCTGGGGTCTACACAGCACTGTTTGCATCCAACACCCTGGGAAGTGCTAAGAGGTACATCCTTATAAGGTAGCTGGTCTGGGAGTTTACAGACTAATTCAGGAAAGAAAGAAGGGTACACTAAATTCATGGCGAATTGTTTCAGGGTTCAGAGAAGAGCTAGGTCTTCAAATAAGCAATAAACTTCAGGCTGCACCAGAATAGCAGGTAGAGTTTGGGCAGAGGTTCTGGGCCAGCATTCTAAGCTACACTCACGTGCCCAAGCCTATTCCCACCTGACCTCACGCTCACATCCCTCAGGTCAACATTTCAGAGCAGCCCTGACATCAGGACACATAGAACCATCTTTAGGATGAGGACCCCAGATTAGGAGGTGACAACTGTGAGGGCCTGAGAAAAATGTGTTCCTGGCTTGATGTTGGGTCACCCTCAGGAGTATGAACATAGGAAGGAAGGAAGTTGAGGGACTGGTCATTTTTCAACCCTTTAATTTGTTGACAAAGAAATGATGCTCAAAAAATGTGATCTTCTTCCTTGTGTTTTGCTTGCTCAGCATGTCTATGAATTCAGTCACCCCAAAAAGGTGACTACTACTTACTTCTTAGGCCTCTTTTCCTGTGTGATTCTTTTTCTTTTACAATATCCAGTTTTACACGTGGCAGAATGGCTTTTCCAGTCTGCAGAACATGCGACTTGGTTTGCTTGATTCAGACTCTAGAGGACCAGAGAAAGCTTGGGGGCTAAGCACAAAAGTCACCGAGCCAGGCAGGGTCCAGGAAGGAAACAGATGGCACTCTGCAGGAGGGAGGTCTGCAGCGAGTTTAATAAGAGGACTGTTTTAACAAGGGATAGTGGTGCTCCTTAGGGCAGGCCACAAGCAAAAGCATGTACCACCCGGGACTTGGAGGGACGGGGAGAATGTGATAACCACTAGCCCGAGAGAGAGGCAATAGCTGTAAAGAGGGCTCCCTGGCAGAACTGTTGCTTTCCACAAAGAAAAACAGAAAGAGGCCGGGCACAGTGGCTCATGCCTATAATCCCAGCAATTTGGGAGATCAAGGTGGGTGGATCACTTGAGGTCAGGAGTTCGAGACCAGCCTGGCCAACATGGCAAAACCCTGTGTCTACCAAAACTACAAAAATTAGCCAGGTGTGGTGGCGTGTGTGTCTGTAGTCCTAGCTACTTAGGAGGCTGAGGCAGGAGAGTCGCTTGAACCCAGGAGGCAGAGGTTGCAGTGAGCTGAGATCTGAGATTGCACCACTGTGCTCCAGCCTGGGTGACAGAGGGAGACTGTCTAAAAAAAAAAAAATATATATATATATATATATACACACACACACACTATATATAATAGAATATCTGTAATTAAAATGCATACACATTTTATTAGGTAAATAATAAATATTTATTGTTAAAAAAAGAAACTAGAGAAAATTATTAAGAAAAAAATAAAAGTTACCTACAATCTTATTCAAAGACGACATTTTTAATATTTTAGGGAATATCGTTTCAGTCTTTTTTCTGTGCACATATGTGGGTGTTTTTAGATAACAAAAGTTTTTATATGACAGAGTAGGATTGTGCTCCTTATTCATTTTTTATGTTTTTATATCCAACTTTCTTCAGTTAAGGTGACAGGTGAGCATGTTCTTGTGTGGCTGGCTACATGGTACCCGTCTTACTGGGACATCATAATTTATCAGACATCTCCTAGCACTGGACATTTAAGCTGCTTCCTGCTTTTTTGTTATTATAATTAGACCACAATGAGAGTATGCACACTTTTGGAAAAAGGTGTATCTGATGTCTTGTCCTTGTTGCCTAAGCTCTCTGAAGTACAGAAAAGCAGTAGAGTTTTAAACACATCTTCAAGGTAGGCAAAGTGTACAAACATGAGCCACTCATGCATGGATTAGGCCTCACTCTTGTCATGTACAGATCATATGCGTGTCCTACCAAACTCACCTGGAGTCTCTGTTGTGAGTGGTCTCCTGACATTCAGCAGGAGGAGAGACAACACTGGAAAGCAGGCAACTCCTTCAGACCCTGTGGGGCAGCGTGGCTTGTGTGTCCTTGGCTCTGCACCGCCCTGCAGGAACAAGTGATCCCACTGGATAGGGCCCGGAATGGAGCACACACAGGCAGGTGGTTGGGCCTGGAAGACTTTGGATGCATCAAGCTCTAGGTTTCCATTCTGTGTTGGTATTCATACATCACCATTGCTTTCAACTTAGGGCTGCTGAACAGGACCAATGTCCACACGGGATTACCATCTACACCTCCCCAGCCCCAGCGTGTGGTGCACCTTTTAAGTGACTGGAATCTTCTTCCTTCCCCAACCCTGCAGACACCCTCATCCAGCCCCTGCTCCTCACTCTCTCTGCTCTGACCAGCAAGGGTTGTCCTCCTGGCAAAGGCTTAGATGAAATGAGTTTGCAGAAGGAGGAGAAGGTTAGAGGACTCAAAACCAAAATAGAACAGTTCGCACAAAAATGGTTTCCTGTTGTCTGTCCTCTGGCATAGGCTTATCTGGAACCCATCTGCTCCCAACAGAATTGTAGAAACATTAAAGAAGAAATTTTTTTAAGAGTTCACTTGGGGAAGTCTCGCAAGTCTAACCCACTCATAGGAAGAGATCCTGCTCTACAATACTAGCGGGGGACTTTAAGAGGATGCACTGAAAAAATAATAATACTAGCTCATCTGCAGAGTACAGAAAACTGCTCCGGTAACACCTGCATTTCCAGATTCTCTGGCAACATGGGAAGCGCTGGCAACCCTGGGCCTGTTTGTCCTTGCGGAGCACCCCGAGGTGAGTAGAGGCTGCTCCTCTGCTGGCACCTCCCCCTCACTCCTGAGCAGCGCTGTCTTGGGTCCTGCATCTCAGTGATGGGGGGTGCACTTCTGACAAGTCAGGGAGGCCCCAGGCCTCTCCACTCTCCTGCAGTTGCCTGTTTGGCAGGACAAGAGCAGACGGGAGGGCCCGCCGGGGGCCCATTGTGGGGCTCCAAGTCCGAGCCAAGGAATTTAGACCTTGTCTTTGTGGGTGCTATTTGAGGGTTTTAAACAGAGGAGTGACAGTCCAGCAGACAGTGCTGTGGGAACCGCTGGGGGTGACTCGCAAGTCTTTCAGTGATCTAACTTTGACCCTCTCACAGCTGGCTTGCATGTGGCACCTGGGGGCCCAGCAGAGGGTGTGAACACCTGCAGAGAAGATGCAAGCATCCCCAGCACCCTCTCGCCTTCCTCATTCTCACCTGATCACCTTGATTTTTATTTCACTGAGAAAAGACAAGCAATCAGGAAGAGAACCACCTCACTTCCCCACTGCCAACTCTCCCCTCCCAACTGTTACTGAGGCTCCACCCTGCTCCCAGTCAAGGCCGCTCCTTCTTTTGTTCGCTGGGTCTCACCCCCTCCTCCTACCCGAGGATTTCCTCTGCATTTTCCTCCTCCTCTCTCTCACCCTCTTGCCTTTCCTTTCTGCTGATTCTTCTCATCAGCATACGCACTATACTACTGTTACCAGAAAGGAGTCTGATCCAGACGCCAAGAATGGTTCTTGGACCTTGCATGAGAAAGAATTCGGGTCAAGTCCACACAGTAAAGTGAAAGAAAGTTTATTAAGAAAGTAAAGGAATAAAAGAATGGCTATTCCATAGGCAGAGCAGCAGCATGGGCTGCTCGCCTGGGTATACTTATACTTACTTTTCGATGATATACCACACAAGGGGTGGATTATTCAAGAGTTTTCTGGAAAAGAGGTTGGCAATTCCCAGAACTGAGGGTTCCTCCCCTTTTTAGACCATATAGGGTAACTTCCTGATATTGCCATGGCATTTGTAAATTGTCATGGCATTGGTGGGAGTGTCTTTTAGCATGCTAATGCATTATAATTAGCGTATAATGAGCAGTGAGGACGACCAGAGGTCACTTTCATCGTGGTTTTGGCGGGGTTTAGCTGGCTTCTTTACCACAACCTGTTTTATCAATCAGCAAGGTATTTGTGATCTGTATCTTGTGCCGACCTCCTGTCTCATACTGTGACTAAGAACACCTAACCTTCTGGGAATGCAGCCCAGTAGGTCTCAGCCTCATTTTACCCAGCCTCTATTCAAGATGGAGTCGCTCTGATTCAAATACCTGTGACACTATCTTCAGTCTTAAATATAAAAACAAACTAACCAAATAAGGCCCCCCTTTAATTGCCTCTCTATTTTCTGGCCCCTTTGCAAGCAGAACCCCTCAGGAGGGTTGACTCCTCCAGTTCTTTCACTTCCTCACCAGCAAGTCCAATGGGGCTGTCATGAGTACATTTCCACAGGACTTCTTTATCAAGGGCATGGGTGCCTCCACTCTGCATAGCTGAAGGTCCCTTCTCTGTCCTATTTTATGCCTCTGGGGCACTGGGCACCCCCAGCCAGTCCCTCCCTGTGGAAATACTTTCTTGGCTTGGCTTTTGGGGCACCATGCTTCCCTGGCTCCCCGCTTTCCTACCCTGTAATTGTCCCCATGAGCACACCACTGTTTCCAATATACGACTTGGTTACTTGGACTTTTGGTCTCCCTAGTTGAGCTTCAAGCTCCGTTTCTTCTCTACCCTGAGTATCCAGACTACCCTGGCACTCAAGAAAGTTGAGCTGAAAAAAGAGGCAGTAAATGGGCCATCGTTTGCACAATGCCCAGCGGAGCGCAGAGGTACATGTAATGCTTAAGAAGGGCAGTCCACCCTTACAAATGACCACAGACTTGCTTCAAACAACAGAAATGTATTTTCTCACACTTTTTTTGAGAGAAGTCCAAAGTCTGCATGCCCACAGGACCACACTCCCTTCCTAGGCATTACAGAGAATGCATCCTTGTCTATTTCAATGTCTGGTGGCTCTTGGCATTCATTGGCTTGTGAAGGAATGACTTTAATCTCTGCTCTATCGCCTTCTCCCTGTGTCTTTCTGGGTCTACGCCTCCCTCTCCTTCCTCTTTTAAAGACACCAGTCACTGGATTTAGAGCCCATCTGAAATCCAGCATCTCAAAAAATGTAAAAAAGTAACTAATTATATGTGCAAAGACCCTATTTCCAAACAGATCACATTCTGAGATTCCCAGTGGACATGATTTTGGGGGATCCCTATTCAACCCACTATATATAATAAGTTTAGATCTCCCCTTGATATTTAGATTTTCTAAGTACCCAAAACAGTCACTACAGATTCATTCTACTGAGTCTCAAAGATATTTTAGCTCTTCAAATCATATTCTTGAACACTGAAGAAAATGTTTACAAATTAATGGAGCAGACAATGGTGTGGCATTCCTGACCTATAAACTCAAATATATACAAATGCATCTACTTTTATTCACTTATCAGTGATTTTTTAACATTTACCTTGAGCTCCCATTCCACCTAATGGAGAAAATCAAGCTAGTCATTTCCAGATAATTTCAGTCTTTTTACAGTCATTTCAGATTGAAATACATTGAATCCTACTTTCCACTCCCACCATCTCCCCTATTTCTGCTTCCAGCCAGAGTCCCAACTGGCACTGTGAGCAGGGTCTCTGGGGTCCTGTTTATATTCCCAGGATGTCCCTTAGGACTGAGTGCACAGACCCTCTGACCATGGATCCCCAGACTTGCTGGCAGCTCTGTGCCTACCACAGACTCGGCACGGACCCATACCAGTGTCCACTTCCCTACATCATCTCCTACCTTGCCCCTCTCTGCTCCTTTATCTAGGCTTGGGGCGGTAGGAGATGAAGGTCATGAATAGAAAACAGGCCGGTTCTGCTGGATGGTGTTATACACAGATTTTCCCTTTTAAAAACTTGGACAAAGGTGTTTTTGTTTTGATTTGGTTTTCATGTTTTAACTTAAAAAGCCAAGAATTGTCCTTCTTCGATCTCAGTTTCCACTGTGGCCATTTTCTCTGAGACAATGACTCCTATTACTCAGGGCACAAGTGAGGATGTTCATTAGAGCAAGGATGGAGAGTCTCTGCTGCCAGCACCACATCCTTACATCATACCATCCACAGTGCAAGGAAAGACCACCCATCCCGCCAGAGGCTCTGCTCACAGCACACTTAGTGTCTGAGAAATCACTTCGTGCTGGCTCTAGGCCAAAGAAATACCCACCAGTTTTATTTGTTTGTTTGTTTTTGTTTTTGTTTTTTGAGACGGAGTCTCGCTCTGTCACCCAGGCTGGAGTGCAGTGGAGTGATCTCGGCTCACTGCAAGCTCCACCTCCTGGGTTCATGCCATTCTCCTGCCTCAGCCTTCCGAGTAGCTAGGACTACAGGCGCCCGCCACCACACCCGGCTAATTTTTTGTATTTTTAGTAGAGATGGGGTTTCACCGTGTTTGGCAGGATGGTCTGGAACTCCTGACCTTGTGATCCACCGGCCTCGGCCTCCCAAAGTGCTGGGATTACAGGCATGAGCCACCGCGCCCAGCCCCCACCAGTTCTTTATGTTAAGAAATTACATTCAAACAACTTAATAAGTATTTGTGCCCTAACAACATAGTAGCCATTTGGAAAAAAAAAATACATCTAAAATGAAAAAAATAAAATTTTTATTTTATTCTTTAATAACCACCATTTTTTATTATTCAGATTCATGCCTATAGGGCATGGAAGCATTTTTTGAACATCACAATCAGATTAAACACCACCTGTTATGGACTGAATGGTGGCCCCTCAAAATTCATATGTTGAAGCCCTAACCCCCAGTGTGACTGTATTTGGACACAGGACCTTTAGAGAGATAACTAAAGTTAAATGAGGCCATAATGACGGGGCCTTCATCCAATAGGACTGGTATCCTTCTAAGAAAAGGAAGGGGCCAGGCACGTTGGCTCACGCCTGTAATGCCAGCACTTTGGGAGGTCAAGGCGGGTGGATTACCTGATGTTGGGAGTTCGAGACCAGCCTGGCCAACATGGTGAAACCCCATCTCTACTAAAAATACAAAAAGTAGCTGGACATGGTGGTGCATGCCTGTGATCCCAGCTACTCAGAAGGCGGAAGCAGGAGAATCTCTTGAACCTGGGAGGCGGAGTTGGCAGTGAGCTGAGATCGCGTCACTGTACTCCAGCCTGGGCAACAGAGTGAGACTCCATCTCAAATTAAAAAAAAAAAAAAAGAAAGAAAGAAAAGGAAGGGATGCACCAGAAATGTACCTGCACAGAGGAAAGGCCATGCAGGGACAAAGAGAAAAGGTGTAGGGGAGGAAATTTTTTTTTCAGGTTTAAATTAAACTAACAAAAGATACATTAACAGGAGAAAAGATACATCATTTTTCTCAGTATCTACATGTATAGGAATTCACAGAAAAGAAGTAGAACTCAAAGCAGCTGTTAGACTCAGGGGCTTATACATCATTTTAACAAAGAAAGGGGATTTGGGCTTCAAAGGATAGTGAATCTTGAGTTGGTGACCAGGTAATATATAGGAGAACGCATGGCAGATAAGATTTAGTAAGGTCTGTTTACGCAAACTCATCTCAGTGCTGACTCCTCATCTCATTGATAAGAGTGCTCTTCTCTTCCAAGGGAAAGGAGGAAAACTTCACATAGGGAAATTTATGCCCTGCTTTTAGACAGACGAGGAAAGAGCAGACAGATCTTCCTATATTTGTTGGTTCTTAACTGCCTTCAACTCAAGATGGTCCTTAAGCCAAAAAATATTTTGGGGTGGCATATTTTGATTCCCTTCAATGGTATCTGTCAGGCAAGGAGAGAGGCCTCAGGAGCAGCTAAACACACTGATATTTTGATCTTGGACTTTCAAGCCTCCAAAACTGTGAGAAAAAGAATTTCTGCCATTTAAGCCACCCAATCTGTGGTACTTTGTTATGGCAGCCCTAGCAAACCAAGACGCCATCATCCACATTTCCTGTCTCTTTTTTTTTTGGAGACCAAGTCTCACTTTGTCACACAAGCTGGAGTGCAGTGGCGCGATCCCGGCTCACTGCAACCTTTGCCTCCTAGATTCAAGTGATTCTCCTGCTCAGCTTCCCAAGTAGCTGGGATTACAGGTATGCACCACTACACCAGGCTAATTTTGTATATTTAGTAGAGATGGGGTTTCACCATGTTAGCCAGGCTGATCTCAAACTCTTGACCTCTGGTGATCCGCCCACATTGGCCTCCCAAAGTGCTGGGGTTACAGGCATGAGCCACTGCACCTGGCCCACATTTCCTTTCTTTACATTTTATTTTATTATAGTGACTTGCCTTTGACATCAAACAGCATATCATCTAGGGCTGAAACTACAAACTACCTGAAGCTTGGAGTCCACATGGTGTGGGCCAGAGTCAAGCATCACAATCTTCCCCACTAGAATTTGAAATACCCCAGGGACTCTGTGAATTTGCTGTAGTATATCCAGGGCACTGTAGTTTGGGAACCATGGCATCAGATTAAAAAAAAAAAAAAGTTATGTCTTCCTCCTTCAAGAGCCATAGGTTTAATGATATGGGTTAATATTTTTTTCTTATATATCCATTCTTACTATTGGCTTCATTTGACTAATAATCTTTGCATCTGCATAGTATTATAAAAATTTATGGTTTTCAGTATTTGATATCAACCTTATAGGCAAAGTATAGATATACCATTCAAAATAGTGGAAGAAGAGAATATAAATGCTATGAATTCTATCAAAGAAAATGAATGGAATTGCTTAAGAGTTGTGAGGTGAAGGGCAGAGAGCAGTGCAAGGTGGTGTGGGGGTTTTATATTCTATAAAAGTAGAATAGAAGAATGAAAATAAATATTAAAAAATGAAGAGGGGTGGAGAAGATGGGGAAATTTCTGTGAGCCAAATTCTTCACGTACATGATGGAAAGATAATAGATTTCATCTAAATCTGATCAATTACCAGAGGGATGAATATGTGCTATTAAATTGTTTTAGAAAAACAAGTAAAATGGATACAGGTGGCTATTTCTGGGGTACATTACCATGTGTGTAGGAGGGGTTTCAATTTGAAGCAAGATGCCTTTAGTTTCCATTTGATAGCATTCTGCTTTATTTGAATTGTTTTTCATTATTTGACTTGATAGTTTTCATAATCAAAGTTTCTAAGGAGGAAATGTTCACCCAATGTTAAATGGAAAAAACAGTATCCACAACAGAATATACAGTATGAGCCTAAGACTATTTTTATATCTAGTTTTAATATATATTAGGGTAAAAAGAGTAGAAATGAAAATTTCAACAACTTAGTTTAAAGATCAAATTGGGTTTTGTCAATGATTCACGAATCAGGCAGCATTCCTTGTAAAGATTTAGAAAGATACTCTGATGAGCTGAGCAGAAAAGGTGAACTTTATGGGCAGAAAAAGGCTGAAGAAAGCAGAAACAAGGAACACAAAGCAGATTGGTTGTTTCAAAGTCATTCTCCTTACAGGATTAAAACAGAGGTGGACTCCCTTATCATGCCAGCTCAGGTAAACTGGAACCCCTCTGGCTGGTTATGTGAATCTCATTTTCTGGAAAACTGGTTAGCTTTAAAGTTCAGTTTGATCAGCTGGAACCTATATAAATGACACCACTCTGATTTGTCTGGTCTGTTGGGGCCCAGTGCAGGGCTCAGTCGAAAACAATAACCTCCCATGCCTTTTATTTAACAGAAATAAATAAACCATACTATTAGCAATGGCTAACTCTAGACGGTGAGAATAACAGTGTTTTTTATTTCTGAAATTAGTAGGTAAAACACTTATAATTGGATAAAAAATTATCTTAAGAGCTGATACCAGAATTTTTATTAGGGAAATAACTACATTTCCAGTATATGACATTTTTGAAAACACTTTCTTAGCCCTTAAGGGGTAGGTGATAGCCACAGGCACGGATGTCTGCCAACACCCAGGCGCTGCAAGGGAACCTGCTCTGTCCTTTTTTTTTTTTTTGAGGCAGACTCTTGCTCTCTCATCCAGGCTGGAGTGCAGTGGTGCCATCATAGCTTATTCACTGCAGGCTTGACCTCCAGGACTCAAGCAATCCTCCTGCCTCAGCTCCCGAATAGCTGGAACTACAGTTGAACACCAGCATGCCCAACTAATTTCTGTATTTTTTGTAAGGGCAGGGTCTTGTTATGTTGCCCAGGCTGGTCTCAAACTCCTGGGCTCAAGCGATTCTCCCGCCTTGGCCTCCCGAAGTTCTGGGATTTCAGGTGTGAGCTACCATGCCCAAACTCTGCATCTTTTTTCAAGCTGCAGAGCCAGCTTGTGCTTGATGGCCAACCCCCAGTCACAGAGGTAAGACCGCACTCTGAATTACTGCTCTTCTATAAACTGCTTTTCTGCCAAATTATTTGGCAGTATGATTCCCACTCTGGTTTCCAAATCTCTATAAAAGTCCAAAATAGCGCCAGGCTGGAAGGATGGATATCATGGAAGTCTTCATAGGCCTCACATAGAAATCAACATGTATAGATTGATCCTGGGATTGATGTCTGTGTGTAAGTGTAGCTGTGGTGGATGGGGCGGGAGAGGTTGGATCTGGCATGAGCCACAAGGACTGTCCTCTTTTTTCCAAGGAGCTTCTTAGGAGACTCAACACATGCTCACACCATGAGATTGAAGTGGGTTAGGAGTCACCAGTGGGTGGGTCTGTGTGGTTAGGTCAACCTAGCATTGTCAAAACTTACAAAGTCAGGGCTATGTGCATAAGAACAACTGCCAGGCAGATATTGATGGGACATATTGGGGGCAGGTAACTTCTTGTCCCAATTTTTGCATCCCTTTGGAACCTGGTAAGAAACTTTCACTACTGAATCTACAGCCTTTAAGAGAGGGTCCAGAGGTTGCAAACTCATGTGCCAACAGCCAGGTGAGTGCATGAATGTGTGACGTGGACCATTTAAGTAAGACAAGAGGAAATAGTGGAGAGACACTGAAGGGGACAAACAGAACCACAGAAAAAGGGTGCAGTGGGATCCAAGCCCCCAGCTGCAGACCGGCAGCCCTGGAGGCTAACCTAAGGCCAGTCTGGCCAATTCAGACGATAAGGCCACTGGAAAATCATACCAGGGTCAGAGGCCTTGGCCCCAGCAGTGCTAGCCAAGGTTTCCAGACATCTTACGTGGAACCCTAGCTCTTCCAAACCCAGTTACGTGCATCAGCCTTTTGCTCTGTTGTTTGCCCCACTTCTTTCTCCTTTCCCTCTCCCTCCTACATTTTTCTTTTCCATTAAGCACAACAGACCTTGAGTTTCTTGCTTCTGGAATGTTACTGAAAACAGCTTACTTAGAAAAGCTGACTTTCCATAAATATCTCAACTTATGAAGAAGAGAACATGATCACTGGGAAGCTGCAGACATTCCTGATTAGTTTCTGTTTGCTTGTTTGGCTTTCTCAGGGACATCGGCCAATGAACACATTCTTTTCAGACCTGCACATTAGTTCTGGAGTCAAGACTAGAATTTCTTAAGCCAAAGGAGTTTACAATCAATTACCCTTCAGAGCCCACTGATGGGAGTAAGAGGAAGTTCATTATCCACCTAAAGAACACGGAGGTAATGACATTCCGGGTTTAACTGTCTTCATCTGGATATGCCCAGGTATATCAAAACAAGAGATTAAAGCAGGACAAAATCATTACCTTAGTATCTTCATCCACCTCTCATTACGTGCTAGCACAGTGGGAGAACAGAGTGACCCTTAAACTTTCTAAAATAAAGAGCTAATTGGGTACCACACTTATCGATGTGAGGCCAAATACCTAAAGGCTTCCTTTTCTACTGAATTGTTTTTTTCATACTGAATTCTAAAGCCCTTGGAAGTAGCCTTTTACCTCCGCTACTCAAACTTCTCACCACTGGCTGTCTCACCCTTTATTGAAGAGGTTGGCTTTGAGAAAAAAGAAATAGGATGTTTTTGTTTGTTGTTGTTTTATTTTATAATCTGAACTTCTACCTCCTGCCCACCATAAGTGTTTTAAAATCAATGAATAGCTTCACAAGGGAAAATGAGTATTGCCTCCTTAGTCAAAGTCCTCTTTGTTTGATTCCTGCCCCAAATTGAATATTAACTTGGGATGCCTTCTTCCTCATACCTTTTTTTTTGAGACAGAGTCTCACTCTGTCACCCAGGCTGGAATGCACTGGTACAATCTCAGTTCATTGAAACCTCAAACTCCCAAGCTGAAATAATCCTCTCACATCAGCCTCCCAAGTAGCCAGGATCACAGGTGTGAGCTACCACACCCAGTTAACGTTTTTTTTTTTTTTAAATTAAAACGTTTCTTTTTGTAGAGATAGGATCTCACTACATTGCCTAGGCTGGTCTTAAACTCCTGGACTTAAGCAATCCTTCCGTCTTGGCCTCCCAAAGTGCCAGGATTACACAGAAATAGATGATTATGAAACAACAGAGTAAACATTATGCATTCGAAAAATGGATATGTCACAGTACGTTATTATCACCAGTTACATAGCTGCTTTTTTTGAGACAGTACAAAACCTGTGCTGTGGTCTGAATGTTTCTATTCTCTCAAAATGTGTATGTTAAAATCCCAAGCCCCAATGTGCCGGGATTCAGAGGTATGTTCTGGGGAGGTGATTAGGTCATGAGGGCTGAGCCCTCATGCAGGAGATTAAAAAGACCCCAGAGAGCTCCCTCGCACCTTACACCACATGAGGTTGTAGTGAGGAGGCACCATCTATGAACCAGGAAACAAGCCCTCACCAGACACCGCATCTGCCTGCCACTTGATCCTGGACTTCCCAGCCTCCGCAACTGTAAGAAATAAGTTTTTATTGTTTGCAAGCCACCTAGTCTATGGTAGTTGTTATAACAGCCCGAATGGACTAAGACAACCTGTATGTAAGAAAAAAAGTAAACATGGAGAGGATTAGGCAACTCCTTGAATTAGTTCCTCATGATATGCTTGGAAAAGTTTGTTATCCACTTTATCCTTTTGACTTTTTCTTGGAGGAGCAGCCCATCCATCCCCTTGGCAAATAAATTATTGGGTGTGTGGTAGCGTTTTCATGTGACATTTGAGTTTCTGGATGTCTCCTAAATCAAAACAACATGGCTGCAGTCCTGCTTGTTCCTGGTGTGCATCTTCTATTTATGTTTGTCACTTCCCCCAGCTCCCTCTCTCTGTCCTCTCCCGCATCCTCTTCTCCAGCACTCTCACATCCTTCTTCCCCCTCATTACCTTCTTTGTACCCCACCAGCCCTGCTTTTAGACCTGAAGTCCGTAGTTTTCAGCTTGAGGGTGGATATCCAGCCTGATATGATCACTAATCTCTCTTGGCCACCCTTCACCTCTCCCAGTTAAGTGGCAATTCTTCGTGCCTCTGTGCAAATGTCTTCACTGTAGTACCAACAAGACATCAGAGAATCAATTAGTGCCAAGACCACTCATATGTGTCTGCAGAGTTTTCCAGGTCAATCTATGTTGGCTTAAAACCTTCCATATTTTCAGAAATTATAATGGTCTGGTACCTTGAAGTGAACTGGAGAACAAGGCATCTTGTTCTACACAGGGAAGAGTTCATTTCAAGGGGACATTGACAAATACGGTGACATCTTGATTTTGTCAAATGTCACTATTTATTTTTCAACTATTTTAGCTCAGCAAAACCAAATCTCTCCCTTCCTGGACTTTTTATAACTTTACTGTGACTGTTGAATTTCATGTGTACTTTAGATGAAATATAACCTCTATGTTTCTACAACATTTGCACTTAATAAAACTGACTATTGTTTTCTTAATGTCCAAGAACACTTTCAAGAGATTTCAATAAGCCTCTTTTAAAAGGCTTTCTTCTGCCCAGGCCCCAAACCAGGAAACTATATTTTACTAAGGGTAAACAAAATTTTATCATTTCCAAAATTCAAGTGCAGCCTCCACACCAGGAACCCAACATGATTAAAGAGCCTGCTGAATTTGACAAAATGTGTTCTGTTCCCTTTGGTTCAAAAGTGTGTGCATGTGAAACTCCCAAACAAGTTTATAACCACTAGATACATACATATATATGTACATATATTAAATGATAAATATATTCTATAATTGCATTATATATCTCTATATCACCAACTTAATGCTTCCATTCAAGTTCTGATGCAAAGGTCTGTGAGTGGTCATTCAATCTGCATACAAGCACAATGAATAAAAGGTTTTATATTTAAATCAGGACATGCCCAACCTGGCATCACCAGAAGACTTCTCTCATGGCACCTCTAGACCCCATTGCCTTCCCACTCAGAGGCTCTCTGTCCACCATCCTCTCCTCCATCCAAATGCCACCCTTGGGCTTTTATAGCTAATTACTTCAGTATGTTAACTAAATTGGTCTCCAAGCTCTTAAGGAAGTTGCAAAAGCTCATTTGAAATATGACTGCTGTCCTCTTAAAACTGGTAAATACCACCATTACTTTCCCTCCAACTAGGCTGGGCTTGCAGCAGAATGTAAGCGGTATATGTATGTTGCTTTAATGGGGGACACTCCTTTAGACCTTGAATGCTCAGAAGCTCAATGCTTTGTCTCTCTAATGATTTCAAAATCCTGCTAAACATGTTACAATTGCCCAGGACCCATGTATCGCAGATATCAAATTAACTATCTTCATGTATAGATATGAAGGTCTTGTCAATAGTTGACCCTATTTTCACCTTTCATGGTGTCATGAAAGCATAATTATCAAAGGAAAGATGTATTATCACAGACGAAGACCTTGAGAAAATCTCTAAAGCATTCTGTTGAATCTGAGGCTGTCTCTTGATGTTTCTTTGCTCCCTTAAATGTGTGCGTTGAGATTTTCCTGTGCATTTTCTCCAAATGGGTGGGTGTCACTGTGGGCTCAAAAACCTGAATCCAACCTTTTCCCTTACTTAACAATTCAGATCGCCATCTGGTTTATTCCCCCACAATTTATCTCTGCGCTACACGGGATAGAGTGTCTTCAGTTCAGCCCAGTCGGAAGATTCTGGGAATGCTCCAGGAATATACTTTCCTACCATGATCACTTGGCTGCTAAGTTTGATCCTAGTCAATATGCTCCCTTTTGTGTGTGCCAACAACACACTTAGGAAAGGGTTCACAGCTAATTCACATCCCTTGGTACTCTGCAAGTAGACACACGCACACACGCATGTACTCATGCACACAGACATGCACATAGAGGCACACAGGACTTTCTTTATTCCCACATATCCCTGAATCCAACAGGCTTCCACTCCCATCCCAAAACCGACTGTAAAATCCCAAGCCCCAACGTGCTGACATTAGGAGGTTTGTTTTGGGGAGGTGAAGCTTGTTAGATTCCCTGAATCCAACAAGCTTTCCACTCCAAGACCCAAAACCAACCTTAAAGCATAGCTTTTAGCACAGTTACTCCAATCTTAAGCCAGAGGAATTTCAGTGTGTGACTAGGGACCCAGGACTATTCCCAGGTGGCTTTGACTTGGTAACCTCAGAAGGATACTTGTCCTGTAACCAGCTGTCTTTTGTGGTATGGCCAACAGCCAGGTTTCTACTCTCTGATGCAATCAGTAGAAAAGACAGGAGAGGCAAAGGCTGGAGGGGATGGTATTTGTTCACTGACTCAAAGGCAAATCATTCACGTTAATGCTTCTTTATTGGCATTTGTTTCCTGGACGCCTTAATTACTGGCTTTCCTGCCTCCTGAACGCGTTGATTACTGGCTTTCCTGCCTCCCATGTTGTGTGTCCATGGCACTGCCCTGAACACAAACGCCCTAGCTAGAAATTGGAAGAAATGAAAACATAGGAAGAGAGTGACTGATTCTGATGATTGCTATCTGAGGGTAGGAGAATGAAAGTGGAGGTTTACAATTTAAAAAGGAAGTAAACAACAAAAGAGGAAATTCTGACACAAAGTACAGGAATAGCCAATTAAGATAAACATTTTTAATAAAAATTTCTTTTGTCCAACCCCTAATCCTCAGAGTTGTTGGAGATCCAATGGCACATAGTGCCAGGGTTGTGGATCTTGGATTCAGTTTTCTTTAAAAGGCTTGCCCGCCTGCTGCCTGACTTCTTTCAGTCTCAGCCTAATGTCATTCGGGTTATAGGTTATTGGCTGTTGGCACTCGAAGCATCTGTGTTGTGTGTGTAAATCAGTGACTACAGTTAGAGGAAGAAGTTCAAAATCTGGAATTAATGACTCATGTTGCTGGGAGCCATTTGACCCAACTCTCTGATGTGCCCCAAACCCTAGTTTTACTTGGCCAGGGTCCTCATGAGTACTCAGTGAGAAACTGGAATTAGAAATCAGTTCTCCTCTTTGAAATGCAAGCCTGATGGCAGTACAATGATGGAAAGAGACAGCATTATCCAAGCACAAAACCAAGGCTTGCCCTCTGGTTATTAAAATGTTGAAAAACTTCCTTATTCCTTGGTAATAGCAGCCTCACAAGCTCTCCCAGGCGGCCTGAAGATGCCTAAGTCCCCCCACCCTCTACTGGACTGCTGCCTGCTCCAGCAACCTGATTGTTACTCCCGTACCTGCACAGCAACAGGCCTCTGTGCCCACCTCCATTCCGATTGGCCAGCATCCCATCAGTAGAATTCTTTGAATGTCGTCCCTGCCCCAGTCATCACTCATTTTCTCTTTGGGAAATTCTGGTTGCCACAATTTTAAGAAGACTCAGTGGGACTGAAGTTAGGTAACTGAGACGTTGCCACAGAAAGTCAGAATACAGTTGAGAATTTTTTTGTCAAGAGAGACAAAAGCCTGGAGAAGGCGATGGTTGAATAGGATGTTTCAGGTGAACCAGGGCTCAAGCTCAAACCCGAAGAACACCTCTTACCAAAAGTATAAAACAGGTGCGCTTAGACAAATGCAAGAAAGTACTACTTTGTACAGCCTGTTATAAACTTAGGAACACTGCATAATATCCAGATTGCTGAAGATGTAAACAGGTTCAAAATGCATAATCAGTTTTTAAAATGTTAGCATCTGTTAGCTTGAATGTGCTCACTGTAACCTCGCCTCCCGGGTTCAAGCGATTCACCTGCCTCGGCCTCCTGAGTAGCTGGGATTACAGGCACCCGCCACCACGCCTGGCTAATTTTTTGTATTTTTAGTAGAGACAGTGTTTCACCATGTTGGCCAGGATGGTCTCGAACTCCTGACCTCAGGTGATCCACTCGCCTCAGCCTCCGAAAGTGCTGGGATTACAGGCGTGAGCCACCATGCCCGGCCGAATGTGCATTCTTAAGGGGCAACTGAAATCTCTGCTGTAGGATTATAACTGTTTGAGGCTGCTGCCACGGATGGTCATACCTCCAGTTATTATCTTGGTGCTTCTATTAAAACAGAACTTTGAACTGAGAATGATGTGTCCACTTGGACATCAGACACTTTTGTCACTGCTGTCATTGTTGACATGGTGAGGTTCAGAAGAGGATGTGGAAATTCTTCACAAATGGATGGGAGAGGAACCTGAGAACCTTCCTATTTCTCGCCAGGGAAGCCTCAGAGGTTTCTAATGGAGCATCCCCTGACTCCCACCATACTGTACTCATGGAGAGAATTTACGGTTTGGGATTGCTGGTGCAACGCACAGTGGCTGCACAACAAGGTGGGTGAGAAGAGATTAGACAGAGAATCCTGGAGGGAGAATTTTAGTTCCAGCTGAGTCCTCGAATCTTTGTGGAAATTTATTATTTGATTGATCATAACTTACCTTTTTTCTGACTAAAAATGATACATATTTGCTGGGTGAGGTGGCTCATACCTGTAATCCCAGCACTTGGAGAGGCTGAGGTAGGATAATTGCTTGAGCCCATGAGTTTGAGACCAACCTGGGCAACATAGCAAGACCCTGTCTCTACAAAAAAATTAAAAATTAGTTGGGTGTGGTGGCATATGCCTGTGGTTCCAGTTACTCAGGAGGCCGAGACAGAAGGATAGCTTGAGCCCAGGAGTTTGAGGCTACAGTGAGCTGTGATCATGCCACTACACTCCAGCCTGAATGACAAAGCAAGACCCTTTTCCCCCCCAAAAAAAAAAGAAAAAAGAAAAAGAAAAAAAGAAATATGTTTATTATCAAACATAGTAATCCAGAAAAGTATAAAGCATAAAATAAAAACCCAATTTCCCACTACCCACACATGACCCACTGGATCTAATGTTAACATCGTACTAAATGTATTTCTGGACAGCTTTCTCCATAATATGCATATACACACAAGTAATATGCCATTTACATCAGTTGAATCATACTATACATGACACTTTTTTTTTTTTTTTTTTTGGGTCGGGGGGAACAAGTTTCGCTCTTGTTGCCTGGGACGGAGTGCAATGGGGCAATCTCAGCTCACTGCAACCTCTGCCTCCTGAGTTCAAGGGATTCTCATGCCTCAGCCTCCCAAGTAGTTGGGATTACAGGCCTGTGCCACCAAGCTCAATTAATTTTTGTATTATTAGTAGAGACAGGGTTTCACCATGTTGGCCAGGCTGGTCTCAAACTCCTGACCTCAGGTGATCCACCTGCCTCAGCCTCACAAAATACTGGCATTACAGGCTTGAGCCACCACACCTAGCCTATAATATGCTTTTTAAACTCACTGTATAATAAGTCAATAAATATAGCCTTATTTCATCTTTTTTTTTTTTTTGGAGTCAGGGTCTTACTCTGTTGCCCAGGCTAGAGTGCTGTGGTGCCGTCATGGCTCACTGCAGCCTCAACCTCCTGGGTTCAAGAGATACTCCCACTTCAGCTTCCTGAATACCGGAGACCATAGGCACATACCACCATGACAGGCTAATTTAAAAACATATATATTTTTGTAGAGATGGGGGTCTCACTATGTTGCCCAAGCTGGTCTTGAACTCCTGGGCTTAAGCAATCATCCTGCCTTAGCCTCCCCTTACCATTACTTATAAAAATGGCAAAAACTGCAATTACTTTTGCACCAACCTAATAAAACTCTGTAGGAAAGCACTTAGTTTGTTTCCATTTTTTCTACTATATGTTCATGATGAAAATTCTTGCATCTTATCAAACATATTCTTAGACCAGAGTTCTAGATATGGAATTTCTACATCAAATGGCATGCTTATTTTAAATTTTAACAAACGTAACATGTTAAACTGCTCTTAGGGACCTCTAGATTTGTGTGCATATATATATATATATATACACACACACACACATACACACATATATGTATATACCCACATATATAAACATGTATATGGAGAAAAAGAGAGCAAGGGAAAAAGGATAGATCTATGTATCTGTGCATACAAAAAACAACAGAGAGATTTGTAAGGAATTGACTCATGCAATTATGAGTCAATGCTAAGTTTAAAATCTGCATAGCTGATGTCTAGTTCTAGTTCAAAAACCAGCAGTCTGCTGTACAGCCAAGAAGACCCAATGATTCACGGCTGATGAAGACCACTAGGGAGAAGGATTCTCTCTTACTTGGGGTGGGGCCAGCCTTTTGTTCTATTCACACCTTCAGCTATTTGGACGAGGCCCACCCATGGAAGGCGTTCTTCTTTACTCTGTCCACTGATTCAAATACTAATCTCATCCAAAATCTCCCTCACAGAAGCACCCACAGTACTCTTTGACCAAATATCTGGACACCTTATGCCCTAGTTAAGTTGACACAAAATTAACTATCACACTTGCCCTCCAGAAATCTGACCTAATATATACTCACACCAATAGTACACCAGAGTTGCTGTTTGCCTCCAGCGGCACCCGCATTGGCCTCTGCCAATTTCTAATTTTTAGCACTGTGGTAGGAAAAAGTGATATCTTGATATTGCTGGGGTTTTTTCACTTTGCACATTTTTTTTTTTTTTGAGACTTCCTCCTCTGTGGCCCAGGCTAGAGTGCAGTGACACAATCATGGCTCACTGCAGCTTTTACCTCCTGGGCTCCAGGAATCCTCCCCCCTCAGCCTTTCCAGTAGCTGGGACCTCAGAAGTCCACCACCACTCCTGGATAATTTTTGTATTTTTTGTAGAAATGGGATTTCACCATGTTGCCCAGGCTGGTCTCAAACTTCTGAGCTCAAGTGATCTGCCCACCTTGGCATCCCAAAGTGCTGGGATTACAGGTGTGAGCTACCGTGCTGGGCCTGCACTTCTTTATAACTAGTGAGGTTAGGCACATTTCCATAAGGTCATTGACATCTTATGTTGTTGTTTGGTAAATTAATAGCGTTATGTACTTGACCAAATTTTCTATTGGATTGTTTACTTTTGTTATTTTAATGTATAAAAACTCTGTATTAGTAATATTAATACTTCGTCATATATATTATAATATTTTCTCCAGTTCGTGTTTGCTTTTTAACCCTTGTATGTTATGTGTTATGTTATGCCATTTACTTTTTAGGTGGTCCAATTCAATGTCTTCCTGCATAGTTGCTATTATTGATGCCTTCCCTTATCTCAGGCTTCTGAAAATATTCCGCTGGGTAAGTTTCAGCATCTGACAATTAGGGGGACATCCAGCTTCCACGTTCAAAAATCCTGTGTGTTCTGCTTGTTAACACTCACCCTACTCTTTGCCTACAGAGCCAGTTTCTACCCCCTTTCCTAAATTCTCTTTATAGTGCCAAGATGATCAAAATCAACCCATCCCTCCCACTGTAGTTCTAGAAGCTCTCCATCAGCACTGGGCCAGCCCAGTGCCAGGGGTTGGGTTACCAGTTAGGTGCCAGGAGTAAGTTTGACATGATCACAGAAAATACACATTAGTTAACATAGCAACAGCTGTGTGGCTGTGCTTCCAAGACATTTGGGTCCACATGTCTTCAATGGTGCCCATGTGCTGAGCACAAGCTAATGCCAGTGACTGCAGTCTGAAAAGTTAACCCCTTGTGGGACTTTAAAGCTCAGACTGATTTTTGTTTGTTTGTTTTGTTTCTTAGCAATTTCATCTACAGGAGATAAGAGTTTTCAAACTGTACCAGACTCAAACTTTTAATTCTATTACACCAAGCTAAAGAGTGGCTAAAAACAAAACAGGGACTAATTGAAAGTCAATTAGGGGGCCAGATGTGGTGGTTCACGCCTGTAATCCCAGCACTTTGGGATGCTGAGGCAGGAGGATCACCTGAGGTCAGGAATTTGAGACCAGCCTGAGCCACATGGTGAAAACCCCTCTCTACTAAATACAAAAGATTAAGGACATGGTGGCGCATGCCTGTAATCCCAGCTACTTGGGAGGCTGAGCTAGGAGAATCACTTGAACCCAGGAGGTGGAGGTTACAGTGAGCTGAGATTGCGCCACTGCACTCCAGCCTGGGCAACAAGAGCAAAACTCCGTCTAAGAAAAAAAAAAAATTCAATTAGGGGATCAAGAATGAATCATTAAACATGGATTTTATCTGGACATCTCCTCTTAATATGGCAGAAGCATTGGGTTTTTAAGGTAATAAGAAGCCATTACATTAAGGTAGTGTGAAATGAATACCCAAGGTTGTGTGCAATAGCACCTATCACTTAAGTGGTGGTCTGTAGGGGTTTGTTGAATGAATGTATGAATGAATGTGTGAATGAATGAAACTCAAAATACATTATTGTTGGATCAACTAAGGCTTAAATAATGTATCTATGGTAAACCATGATAAAGGAACAAACACAAATGATTCTGATCTCTAGTTTCTTCATATGCCATTAAGAGAGGATTGTTGCAAATATCTTTGAGGGTAACTCTCAGAGAGGTTGGAGGTGGAGGCAGGGATTCATTAGAACCATCTGAGCAACTTTTCTAAGCTAAACATACCCCACTTCCTCCCACTATAATGGTGTGCATGGCCCACCTCCCCATTCTTTGGCTCACTTGGAGTTTCTACACTCTAAGTGGAACTCACTCCTTTGGTGAAATGTGTTCCACTTACAATGTGAGACATGCCTGAAAGAGCCCATCCTTTGTTTTTAAGTTTCTCCACAGGTCTTCTACCGAGCCAGCACTAGCCATAATACCAAGTGCTGCTCCACCCCTCATCAATGTCAGCCTCCTTTGCTTGTTGATGACCTCACTGTGATACTGTAAAGGGCAGAGTAGCTGATAATGCACCAAGCCTCTGTGCTCAGGAAGTCTTGGGTGCTCAACATCTGTTGTATCTCTGGCTTAAGTGGTGATAGTGCTGTGAATCAACAGGTGTTCATGAGTTCACTTTGCCTCATGTGCCTGGGGCCCTGGGTGCATGGAAGGAAGCCTTGGGGACTGGCCTGGGTGCTGCAGTCCTGCCCCTCCCAATCTTGCCCTACCTCAACAGGCAACTGGGCAGGGCTCTGTTACACCCTCAGCTGCCCAGCCCAGCTCTTGGCTCTCCTGCTGTTGGATACACAGTCCCATGAACTCACTGATTTAATCCATTTTATTACCACTAACTAAATTTAAGACATTTTCTCCTCAAACACAATAGATTTTTCTTCTAATTACATACTCATCAAAGTGATTAATTAAATGAAAGGCTAGTGTATTTATGCTCCATTTTCCATGTCCGCTTTGCTGCTACCCTTTGTAGTCTGGAGTTTCCCATTTTCTAGCTGTCAAAATCCCTTCTTCCCTAATTTGGAACGTATTTAGCTAATTCCCTCTGCAAAATCCTATTCACTGATTTAGGCTGGTTAAGGAATTCCCCTTCTCAAAGCGTCGCTCTACTGATCTTAGAGGACACCAAGCTCACTTTAACATGAAAATATAAAATAGATAGCCTTCAAGGATGGGATTATATTTCTAGTTAATTTGTTCAGACCTTCATATATAATGACACTTTAATTTACATAAAATCTGTCAACCTCCAGAAATGGTTTAAAAGGTCTAAATAGGGCCGTGCACAGTGGCTCACATCTGTAATCCCAGCACTTTGGGAGGCCAAAGCAGGTGGATCACCTTAGGTCAGGAGTTCAAGACCAGCCTGGCCAAGGTGGTGAAACCCCGTCTCTACAAAAAATACAAAAAAAGGTGGCAGATGCCTGTAATCCCACCTACTCAGGAGGCTGAGGCAGGAGAATCGTCTGAACCCGGGAGGCAGAGATCGCGCCATTGCACTCCAGCCTGGGCAACAAGAGCGAAACTCTGTCTAAAAAAAAAAGAAGTCTAAATAGGGAAACAGAATCTACTTCAAACAATTTCAACAGAGGGAATTTATGCTAGGAACCGGGTGCACGGATGATGGGGGTGTTGAGAGGCTGAATTGGGAGAGTGAGGAGGAGCCACTGCCAGTGGCCCAAGGTCACCCAAAGGAAGCTCAAACCATGGCAGGGGCCACAGCTGTGCCAGAGACACCAGCATAGGCACAGAGAGGGGACCACCCAGCTAAACCCCAGAAGCTGGGAAAGGAGGCTCCAAGGCAATGTGCTCTGGTAACCCGGAGCAGAGCAGGCAGGAGAAGGGCTGAGAAGTGGACCGGAGGCAGAGGCCCAAGCTAGGGTCCCAGTCTTCCTTCTCCAGGCTCCAACACAGTCCACATGCGGGCAGCTGAGGCTACTCCATGGCTCCCTGACAGTGAGACGTGTATCTCTGTCCACTGGGGCCCACTGCATGTCCACAGGATTGAAGAAAATAACTGTCTCAACCCCGCTTCCAGCTGCATACTCAGGCAGAGTCTTAGCCATAGTGCCTCCCACGTTGCATCTTTTAACAGCCTGGCTTATGTTCTCAAAATGGTGTTGGACAGCTAAGGAAACAGAGAGTGACGTTTCCTGCAAACTTACATTTCTAGGCTGGGATACGCATCTGCTTCATGAAACACCCACTCTTCTGACATTTCTCCTAACTGAGTCACACAGGCTGAGTTTTTCTGATGCTTAAGGTATGTCTGTGCGAACTTATTCCGAAGGGTATTTGGTGATTTAATGAAGAAAGCAAATATTGACCTTGTACAATGCAGGTGTCCATCCACTGGTAAAAGAATAAATAAAACGTTGTGGTCTATCCACATAATGGAGTATTATTCATCCTGAAAAAGGAAGGAGATTCTGCCACATGCCGCAACATGGATGAAACTTGAGGGCTGTATACTTAATAAAATAAGCCAGTCACAGAAGGATCAAATACTGTATGATGCCACTTAGAGGGGATATCTAGAGTGATCAAGTTTATAGAAACAGAAATTAGAGTGGGGGTCACCAGGTGCTGGGGGGGGCAGGGAGTAGAGAGGTGTTTAATGGGGACAGAGTTTTAGTTTTAATTGTGGCAGGTGAAAAGAGTTCTGGAGATGGATGGTGGTGACAGCTGCATAGCAATTTGAATATACTTAATGTCACTGAACTGTATGTATATTTTAAATGGTTAAAATGGTCAATTTTATGTTTACCACAATAATACATTTTTAATTTTAAAAATATCTATTTATCTTGTGGTTTTGTCCTGAACTGGTATCCAGGGAAGACCTGGGCACCTGAGGACCTGACCTTACTCTTCTCCTGCATTTGGTCTCTGGCTGGTTCTACCCAATGGCTAAACCCAACCAGAAGCCAGACAACAAAGGAGGCCTTTGATGCTTGTTCACATCAGCCACCTGGCACAAAGCAAGGATGTGTGTGGGAGCAGCAGAGTTGCCCAGGGCCCCTTCCACCCCAGCATCACTTCCCCAGGGAGGCTCGGGCTTTTCCAATGATCCGCCACATGGTGGTTGTAAATGGCTCTAGAATTAGAGTCTTGTTGACCAGATTACAGCCCATTATTTACAGTAACTGACAGGGCACATCTGGGAGTGGCTTTCTATATGAACTCAGGGGCTAGCAAGGCATTTGGTCCACTCCATGTTCTCCCTCAGCTCCTATTTGAAGCTTGACATGTCACCAGTTCACGTTTCGTCCCTCTGATTGAGGGTGTCGATCACTGCTACTGTACAAATCAGTTTAGCCAAGGGGTCACCAGCTGTCATCAATAACGTAAGTTGGTGTGGATGAAGGCTCTACGCATAAATTTGAGAGGGATTTGAGGGAGACAAAATAGGGGTACACAGTATCCGGAATGTTCAGAGTGATACTGACCTGTGGTATACTGTTGTGTTCCATTTTTTGTGTATATTTTTAGCATGTGACTTGAGACAGAGTGACATCCTGAATTTAAGGGACATTCGAAAAGCCCAGCCCAGTCCTCAGCATACAGTAAGCAGCATGCTTACTTTCTTGCTGAAGATATGATAGCATAACATGAGGTGCCGATCGTAGTCCTGGAAAGCATTACAGTCCTGAACGCTGTAATCCCAGATGCTGAAATCCCTAAAGATCAAAATTCCTAAAGCTTAGAACCCTAACGTTTAAAAGAAGGTGACATACAGCACTGTTGCTGTTTGATCACCAGTGTTGTTTCTGCCAAATCTGTGGTCTGTAAAGGCGTGCGTGCAGAATGGATTTCCCTGTACCCAAAACAACTTAGATTCATGGCACAGAAGATGGGAAAATTTAACAAGGAATGCTCATGTCAGTGTACACGGACTCATAGAAGAATTTTGAAAAGAACAACATCATATAGAAAATGGAGGTGAATGTATACTCTGAGGAAGGCCATGTCCTAAAAGAAAATTTGTGATGCAAGACTTCAAAATAAAATTAATGATAGTGAAAGACGGCCAGCTTTTGTGGACTATCTCTGTGCAATCGCCCATAATCCATCCCTGTAATACACTTTTTCACATGCTGAATTTTCTTTTTAGTTTATTTGGGGGAGGGTTCTTTTTAAATTTGTTTAGCACTATTTTAAACTGGCAGCATTATTCTTTACAATTCTCTCTGCTATGTATTTCATTCTTGCATCGTTTCCAAAACTGGAGGTTTAAATCATGTAAAGACTTTGAGAGAGTTCTAATTTGTTTTATGCATTTTCTTTTGCAAATTTGACTCCATGAAAGTGCATTATCACAATGTTAATTTTGTATGTAAGCATTATGTGTGTACATTCTCAATAAGTGAAGACATGTCCTTTTTGTATATCCGGGTTTGTGAAAGGCAGTTTCTCAAGGTCTTGGTTCTTTGGGTGACTGCATATGTGGTAGTGACCATCATGTAGTTTTTTTGTTTTGTTTTGTTTTTTTGAGACAGAGTCTTACTCTGTCACCCAGGCTGGAGTGTAGTGGCATGATCTCGGCTCACTGCAACCTCCACCACCTCCTGACTTCAAGTGATTCTCCTGCTTCAGCCTCCAGAGTAGCTGGGATTACAGGCATCCTCCACCATGCCTGGCTAATTTTTGCAATTTTTTTAGTAGAGACTGGGTTTCACCATGTTGGTCAGGCTGGTCTTGAACTCCTGACCTTATGATCCGCCCACCTTGGCCTCCCAAAATGCTGGGATTACAGGCATGAGCCACGGTGCCTGGCATCATGCAGTTTTTGATCAATCTTATCAAAAGACAGGTTGTCCATGGTGGTAGTTCACATGACCACAGCTAGCAATCTGGTTCACCCGCTCATAACGGTTCCACCTGTGCGACTATTGTTAGTATACCTAGAGTGTTTATGCTTGTAAAAAGATGTATGTTATTATTGTCTATTTTATTGCATTTAGTGGCCTATGAAGTGGTCTGTCATTTTTCTGATGTTTCTCTAGTAAGTCCCCTTTTAAAAATGTAAATAAATGTCTTGTAAAGAATTTTCCATTATTTTTTCTAGAATTATATTTTGGGGATTTTGATCTTTAAGAATTGAGATTTTAGGGATTTAAACTTTAGGGAGTTTGGTCTCTTGGGAACTCAACATTCAGGGTTATGGGCTTTGGAACTGCATCTTTCCAGGTTATGGCCCAAACTCCTTAACATCATACTGAGATTATTATTGGGTCAGTTCTCTGATAGGATCACATGGTTCTTTTCAACACCCAAACTAAGTCAGCATAAGCCAAGTTCAAAAAGAAGAGGTGCCTGGATTCTGTATACCAGGAAATGGTGGTGCTATTTTTCAGGTTGAAACTTCCCAGAGCTGATAATAAATGTATTTACACTTACTGGACATTTATGCAGCCGTTCCTGCCTGTTTATTGTTCTGGGAAGTGCAGAAGGAATGTTTACGTAGAGGTTTCAGGAATAGCAAATGGAGTGGTTAGGCAATGAAAGGTATTCACTTGAAAACGAGGCTGGGCTTGTCCTTCCAGATTCTGGAAACAGGGGCTTGGTAGGCAACGCGGTTCACAAACCACTCATCCTCTGCACCCCAACACACACTGGTTCTGCATCCGAGGACTTTCCAGTCCAGAAAAACAACACTTTCCTTGGTCTACACTCTTTTCAGCTTACAAAAAATGATATCGGTCCATGCACTCCCTCCTAAAACCCTATTCTCTCTGCCCCAGAACTAAGTGCTTCTGCTCTTACCTCTCTGCTATCCTTCTCTGGCCCTTGGCTAGATGTCTTCCTCTGACATGCAAACCACCAAGCCAGCAGGGAAAAGCCTGTCCATGGTGAAAGGGACCCAGCTCCCTCCAGCCAGGGGCCAGGTGCATTACTCCCAACCCCATGGCTTCTCAGCTCAGAGAGGGAGAGGAGGGAAAGGCAGTCCCAGCAGCAGTCAAGCTGGGTGGGATAGAGGAAATGGAGGGAAACGTGGGCCCGGCTGGCCGTTGTGACAGATAAGAAGCACAAACACCCCCCAGCAGGCTCAGCAGCACTAGACTTACAGCAGTGGCCTGTGCGGCACGCAGGTGGCTAAGCTTTGTACCATCCTACGTACAAAGCTCAGCTCTGGCAGGCTCCAGGAGCCACAGAACCAGGTTCACAGAAAGATTAAGGCTGCCCACCCCAGAGCAAGAAGCTGTAGTGACAGTGACTCCCTCAAAGATAAGGGTGGTGGCAACAGTGGTAAATGGCACCTACAGTGACTATAAGGGAAATGTGCTCCAGGTTCAAAGCAAGAGCCTTAGTTCATTGCAAGCTCCTTGAACTGAGGTTCTTCTCTTATGTTCAGGGCTGAGGCTCCAAGACCTAGTACAATGCTTGGCACATGGAGGAAGCTCCATGGACAGTTCTTGGAAAAAATGAATGAACAACACTGATGGATGCACAAGAAGATTTTATGTCCCACGGGCAAAATGCCTGAGTGCATGGGCCTGGGATTGCTGAGATTTTGCAGGAGCCACTGCCCATGCTGGGGTGCCCTCACCCAGGCTGGTAGCTGGGGATAAACTGGAGGAGCTCATGGCCATCTGTGAGTCTCCGTCCTGTCGATCCTTGTGCCTGCCAGTGTCTGGTTCCTAGTGGAGGCTCAGTACATATTTCCCAAATTGAATAAAAAAATGTTTGTTTCAGACCTATCTGTCTTGTAGTTTTGGTCTCCAAGTTTTTGAAAACATGACCAAGAAGTATCTGTCCACCTTTCCCCTATGATACCATAAAAGACAGGCAAATGCCACATTCATGGGCTGTTCCTCTCCTTGGCATGCCTAGTCCTGACCACAGCCCCAAGTCCTGGCCACGGCGCTCCCTGTAGATGTGGCTCCTTCCCAGTGTCTGCTGTGGGTAGTGAATGTCAGGCAGGCACCCTCCCTCACATCTCACCCATCGCCAAGACTGTGAGAGTGAGTCAGTGTGGAGCAGGAAGAATGTCAAACAGGGCTGCATAGAGGCAGAAATGCACAATACCTTTCCTCGCCTTCAGCAGGGTCACAGCCAACACTTCTCTAACAAAAGACAGGCCAACAAGAGAAAAACATAATAAGCTTGGTGTGATGGCTCACCTCTATAATCTCAGCACTTTGGGAGGTTGAGGCAACAGGATCACTTGAGCACAGGAGTTTGAGGCCAGCCTGGACAACATAGCAAGACCCCTGTCTCTGCCAAAAAATAAAAAATAAAAATTAGCCAGGCATGGTGGTGCATGCCTGTGGTTCCAGCTACTCAGGAGGCTAAGGCAGGAGGATTGCTTGAGCCCAGGAGTTTGAGACAGCATTTCGTGAGCTGTGTCACTCCAGCCTGAGTGACAAAAAGAGACCTGTCTAAAAAAAAATCATTTCATCAAAGCTTTATGTGACATGGGAGCCTTCGGAATGAAGACCCAAAAGGCCCAAAGAAAGCTGTCCATTATTATGCTTAGATTTGATGAGGGTTGGACAGTCACGTGGAAACATGATGAAAATGGAATGAGCTAATGCTAACAGGCTGAGTGGGAAACCTCAGCAAGGCCTGTCTGCTCAGATTCTTCTTGGCCTCTCTGTGTGGCAATCCTTCCTCCCAGCTATGGAGCAGAGCCCTTCTGGAATGAAGATCTTATGATCTACTTTCAGACATGGCAGCTCAGAGAATTTCTTTACAACCAGCTCTTGCCCAGAAAGGTAGGAGAAGGGTAGAGTAACACTTTCAGGTTTTATGGCTGGCTTTGTGGGAGAGTTCTGATTTCTATGACCCACCTTGGGAAGAGGATTCTGGTTTCTTTGAAAGCTTCAGGGGAGGAAAAGGGGTGGAAGATAGGAAGGCCGGAAAAGGTCAGAGGGGCTTGCTGCTGAGGCTGCTGCTGAGGCCTTCTGAGTAGTCAGTTTGCCAAAGCACCATACTTAAGAATATTGTTTCCTGAGTCCCAACAGATGCTGTTGTTAGAGACCAAAATACACCACCCCTAAATATGCTGGAAAAATTACCCTTTTGAACAGGATTTACATCTGTAAAGGAAATCTCCATTCCTGCACCAGGAAGAGAAGGATGACTAAATCCCTCGAGATGTATCTGTGGAGAAGGTGCCAACTTAACATGATCCACTTTGTTCATTTTCTTTGCTTTTCCCGGGCATTCTTCTCCCCCGTAACAGGGTTTTCCCACACCATTCTTCCTGTGTTTCAGAAAATGATATTTCAGCCCAAAGTTTCAACTCCCTCTTGGATCTACCCTAGAGATTTGCTCAGCTCGCTGTGTAACTCCCATGGATATAGAAGGTATCCACGCTATTTAATATTCAACTTGTTTGTTTTTCTCCTGTTGATCTGTCTTGTGTTCCAGGGCATCCCAGCTAAGAACTCATGAAGGGTAGAGAGAAAACTGTTTTTCCTCTCATTCATTCTGGGGGGCAGTTCCCAGAGATCAAAGATGAGCCCTGCAAACTGGTGAGCCCTTTCAGAAGTCCTTTATTTGGGCACCCCAATTCCTTGTCCTCCAGCCCAGCTTCCTCCAAGAGAGGTCCTTCCTTAGGACTCTCAGTGCCATCTCTTCCTGATCTCGTCCTTCTCTTGAGAAACTCTACCCTACTCCAGAGGCTGACCTAAGACTGGAATTCCCCCTCTTCCCTGGACACCTGCAGGATGCATTCCATGGTTCAGCTGGCTAGTCTCAGAGGTAGGCAGTCAGCACTTACTCAAGAGGGACTTCGGATAGTCCAAGCAGGGCTTTGGCACCGCAAATTCGAATAACAGTCCAGAGGATGGGGCTCAGCCTGCAGGCTCTGCCCTGGGCTGTGTCTGTCATAGAGGCTCCTCCGGCAATAAGACCCAACACAAAAGCATTGAAACTACCCCGTGCTATGTCTTAGGCCAGGTCCTATTAATGGGGAGGCAACTCCATGCTGATGTCTGTAGACAGAAGAGGGAATTAAAGGATTTCGGACCCTCTGTACTGCAGGAGCCAGGTCAGGAGAGGGGTCCCCTCTTCCATCATACATATCACTGAAAATGAGTTGGAAGTAAAAGAAGAATTCCTCTATATCACACAGTCAGATCAGGAGGTCATTACTTAAGTTAAAAACAATTTTTAAAAAACAAAATAATCATCAGAACATGCACCTCCTTTAAATAAAAGGCCCATTTAAGTGCCTTTCTAATGTCCTAATTGGAGCATAAATTGGGGCATGTTAGGTCAGATAAAAGTGACTTGTGTGATAAAATTATACGTTATGATTACATATATTATATAAAGTTTATTTTCTGTTTCCTCCTTTTTCTCTTAGTGTTTTTTTTTTTCTTTTCTTTCTCTCTTTCTTGCCTTGCCTTTGCCTTGACAGGGACACTTGGAGGATTCGACAGGTCCAGCTACATCAGGTCATTGGAACTGGCATGAAAAAGAGCTTCTGGGCCTTACATAGGTTTTTCCAAAGAGTGGGGAAACCCCAAGGAATTCTGTAACCTTAAAATAAACTGAGATTCATTAATGCAGAAACACAGAAAGCTGTCTTCTGATTCTCAGAAACTAAGATTTTAGATGAAGTTAATTTTCTTATAAAAGGAATACAACATTATTGTAAATAATTTAGAGATTGCATAGAAGACAAAGAAGAAAATAAAATCAGCCATATCCGTTCCTCCAGCCATCACCACCTTCCACATTTGTGGCACATCCTTTCAGGATATATGTGTGTGTGTGGGAGGGGGGTGCTTACCTGTGTGTGTAACTTCATGTTATACATACGCCTTTTTCCCTCAAGGGTGACCACTCTTGTTGCCCAGGCTGGAGTGCAATAGTGCGATCTTGGCTCACTGCAACCTCCACCTCCTGGATTCAAGCGATTCTGCTGCCTCAGCCTCCCAAGTAGCTGGGATTACAGGCGCCCACTACCACGCCTGGCTGATTTTTTTGTATTTTTAATAGAAACGGGGTTTCACCATGTTGGCCCGGCTGGTCTTGAACTCCTGAACTCATGTGATCCGCCCCCCGCCCCCCCAACTCAGCCTCCCAAAGTGCTGGGATTACAAGCGTGAGCCATGACCTGCTTTTTATTATCAATATATTATTATATGTATTGTTCCTATATCATTAAATATTCTCCTTTGACATTTCTAAAGGTTGCAGCATGTTTTGCTTTGCTTTATTTTTTATTTTATTTTTAGAGATAGGGTCTTGCTTTGTTGCCCAGGCTGGAGTGCAGTGACACGGTCATAACTCACTGCAGCCTTGAACTCCAGGGCTCAAGTGATCCTCCTGCCTCAGCCTCTCAAAATGCTGGGATTACAAGCATAAGCCACTGTGACTGGTCTGTTCTGCTTTTTTATATACTATTTCTCATTTAATCAGCCCCCTTTTGATAGCCATTTAGGTTGTTTCCAACTTTTCCTAATTCCAAGATAAAAAGAGCTTCGAGAAATGTCCTCGCAGCTGTATCTCTGCCCACATCCACTATTCTTTCCTTGGGATAAATCTGCCGGCTTAGAATTGTTGTGGTAATGCAGACAGCTGTCTCCAAATAGTCCTCTGAAGAAGTTGGCCGTCGCCATGAATGAGTGCCTTTTCGGCATACTCGTAAGTAAGACATTAAGGAAGAATCAGGAGCTGTTGGTCCCCCAAATCAGTTTTCTCTTCCTCTCCCAGCATATGGCTTTAAAAAGGCTCTGGGGAGATTTCACTGTTTTAATTCTATAGAGAAAACAGTGTGTGGCTCAAGAAACCCTTATAATTATGCATGAGCAGAGAGGATAGGGAGGGAGAGAACTTTCTGCGAATGTATTCCACTCCATGGCTTCACAATTGCCTGGCCGATTGTTAACATTTATTAAGCCGATTGTTCCATCTTCCCAACATCCTCTCACCCAAGCAAAGGCCCTTGTAAGCTAGAGAGAAGGTCAGCGAGCTCGTTCCAAAAGGCAGCACTAGAAATCCACATTTCCCAGCTCACAGAGGTGCTGTGTGGCCTGGGGGAAGTGTCCTTCCACTCCAGGGCCTCCATGTCAGTCACCTAATCTGGGGGGTGCACAGAGGTGGAGCTGGGCAGCCTGTTGGAGGCTCTGCCTCTTGTATGACAAAGTGAGGTCCCTGTCTGGTGCCGGTGGCCTTCCCAGTTCAGCCACCCTTTGGATTCCTGGAAAATATGAGGCCTGGTGTGTCCTTGAAGCAAGCAGGACAAACGAGGACATGGCAGCCCCTTCCCATCTGGGAGCTGAGGCTCCTTTAATCTGGAGACCTTAAAAGGCATGTGGGAGCCAAGGGCTGGGTTCTTATCTTCTGGGCCTGGCCAATGTCCAGACGTGCCTTATTTATAGAGCCACTGACAAGGGCAGCACAGCTGGCTGGCAGCTGCACAGAAGGTTGGGGCCATCCAACCAGGCTGTCCGCCTGCACAGCCGCTGTCCCTGCTCATCGGGCTGGAGGACAGAAGACAGAACCCTAACACCACAGGTAAGGGCCACTGGTTCCCCCTTGCCCTTCTCTCACCCTTGCCATCCTTCCCAGCCTGTCTCTGCAGCAGCTCTGTAGGCATCTTGTTCTATGCAGAGGGAGTGTCCCAGCCCTGGGAGGAAGCTCTCGGGCACTGGGAGCTTGCCGACCCCAGCAGAGATGCAGGTGGTGCTGGCAGCTGGCTCCCACCAATGACAGAGCCCAAGAACAGAAGCCACCCTGACCAGAGCTACAGGGGGTGTCAGCTTGAAGATAGAGAACCCCTGCTCATCGGGAATGAGGAGAGATTTAAATAAAATTGAACCTCTGCCCCCTCTCAGTGGGAATCTGTTTTGAACAACGGAAAACATTTTTTAAGGGGAAAGCAAAAGAAGAAATGTTATAAAATAAACATTTGAAAGGGAGAAAACCACAGTGCACTTGAACTTTTTCTCCCTGACAGAATTTCCGGAAAGCCTGGGCTGAAAAGGCAAATTACTGATGAGACTGATTACTCTGGGAAAGTGTGTTTATACAACATGACTCTTCGCAGCTGATGGTTTGAAAGCCCAGGGAGCTATTGCATGCTTTAAAAAGGAAATGCATGAATATTTTACAATTTCCAGAGCAGGGCAAACTCCAAGATGTACAGTCCTGAGTAATGCCCTGGCCAATTGTGTAATAATCTCAATATTGATAGGATGCCATATATATGATAATAGACATCATATATATATAAACATCCTCTAGCCAGACTCCATGTAAGACACTTTATCAAGTCTAATCTAAAAAGAAAAATAAAGTTGTCAGTCCAGCTTTTTTTTCTAAATTATTATGAGGTCCAAAGATAGTGTTAATAAACACCTGCCTTACAGATTAATGCTATTGTAGCTCATATTTGCTGTATGTAAGTTTATTATAGTCCTTTTATTTGTTTCTTGAGGAATATTATTTGAATTTTATTTTATTGCTAGGCTTTTAAAATTTTATCGATTTTACATATTTATGGGGTACATGTGAGTGTTCCGTACATACATAGAATGTGTAGTGACCAAGTCAGGGTTTTGGGGTATCCAGGATGGGCTGGAATAAGGTCTATTATATGTTGAGATCCATCCGACCCCTTACACAAGTTTTTGTATTTAACTGAGTAGGTGACTAATCCACTCAAATGATTACATTTTGGAGGCATTTTCTTATATTTAAAAATATTTTCACCCATAACTTCCATGAAAAGTTGCATATTTTCCAATACGGGGGTTCCCTGACTGCTCACCCACCATCTAGCCTTTCAGCACGATTCGTACTTTTAGGTTTCGTTGTTCTATTCAGGGCTTCCAGAGTTCTCCATTGATTTCAGATCCCCAAGGCCAGGCCAAGCCATGCCTCTCACTGCATTCCCACGACCTAAAGCACAGGGACCTGCACACTTTCTACCAATCTCTAAAATATTTCATATTTACAAGATATGGCCCAGAGACTGATTTTAATTCATTCTCTCCCCACCAAAGAAAGAGGTAAAATTATATTGATTGTTTGTATTTTTTCACTCTACAAATAATCTATGTTTACTATAAAAAATACAGACCAGCAAAAAGAAGAAAATGGGAAATCGTATATACTCTTACTACTGAAAGATAACTATTTTGGGAATTTATTGTTTATCTTAATTATTTATTGATCCTAAGATATCTTTGACTGAAAGATTAACCATTAACTTAACAGTAGTTTTTTTAAAAAAATACCACCATGAGATATTTTAAGGTGAATCCAAAAACGTTAAATTATGTGGGAAACTGTAAATAATAATTAACAAAACATATATATATATATATATAAATCAAGTTATTTGGTAATCTGTTTTCTGTCCAATTTATAGTCAATGTCTTTTACTGTTGATTCAAAATCTAATTCCTTGAAAATTGGTTATCTCTATACATCATTATGACTAATTTGTTTAGTCAACATATTAAAATATTCATAGTAGTTGGATAGATGGGTAGTAAAAAAAGGATAAAGATTTAGATAAGACATTTTATTAGAATATAGCAATATAACATCAGTTCAAAGTATGATCTGGTAATTGACTTCTACACTATTACTGGTCCCTTTTGAATCATGACAAACTCAGCCACCCTGTGCCTCGATCTGCATGCCCTCCACGCCCCACAAAATCTGGTTTACTGATTTTTTTTTATTACCATTGATTTGTCAGCACCTCCTCACTTAGTCTCTAATATACTAAAATGTGGATGAAAAATAGAAAAGAACTCACATAAGTTCTGAGCAATTTGATGTTTTACAATTTGGTACTTCATTTGAATTTAATGGATGCATTTTAGATAGAGAAAAGAGGAATAAAAATCCATTTTAACACAGGACTTTTGTTGCAGTTAAAAAGTAATACTGAAAAATTAAACTGAACTAAAACCATATCAAGGCAACAATGCATAAAACACACTTGATCTGCTTTATTAAGGAGAAGCATATAATTAGATATTAAGAAGAAAGTGCAAGAATTTCATTCTGGTCTTTTTTTAATTGTTTATTTATTTATGTATTTATGTATGTATTTATGTATGTATTTATTTATTTATTTATTTATTTATTTATTTTTTTTTTTTGAGAAGGAGTCTCACTCTGTCACCCAGGCTGGAGTGCAGTGGCACAATCTCGGCTCACTGCAACCTCCACCTCCCGGGTTCAAGCGATTCTCCTGCCTCAGTCTCCCAAGTAGCTGGGATTACAGGCACCTGCCACCATGTCCAGCTAATTTTTGTTTTTTTAGTAAAGACAGTGTTTCATCATGTTGGCCAGGCTGGTCATGAACTCCTGATCCCAGGTGATCCAGCTGCCTTGGCCTCCCAAAGTGCTGTCATTCGGTCTTTAAAGAGTAAGCATGTCTAGATGGTATCTGAAGCGGCTGTGGGAACCACCTATTTTCATGTTAAGTAGAAGCCATCGTAGTGCTTTTTGCCTGGGCTTAGTTCTGTGCACATAAACCTAGAGTAATTTCAACGTATCAGTTCATGGTTTCATATGAACACAAAATAGAAAATGACATTATTTGAATATCTACTCCAAATCATGTCCTTTGTAGGAAGATGAAATGGTTAATATGAAGGCACAATGGGTTATATGAAAACATTATATATATGTAATAATATGTAATAACTAAAACCAATAAACAGTGCAATAGCTCAAAAGTGAAGTATGGTTAAATAAAATATGATATAGCCATAGCATGGAATATATGCAACCATCAAAAATAAAGTTTGCATAGAACTTTTAATTTTTAAAACTCAGACTAGAAAGCAATATTCATAATATATGAACTGAAAAAATACACCAAAATATATAAAATTATTGATTCTGAAGGATAAGATTGGTAGTAATTTTACATTTTTCTCTACATTTTAAAATTTTCTATGCTAAGACTAATCATGAAAGTTTTGGTAATGCAAAATTCTATGCAAACATAAAACAGTCTAATTATTACCACCAATTATAAAAATCATAAATAACCAACCAGAATGATTTAGTCTATTAAAAATAATAGCTAGTTTCAGAGGCTGAGGTGAGAGGATTGGTTGAGCCCAGGAGTTTGAAAACAGCCTGGGCAAGAGATCAAGACCCCATCTAAAAAAAAAAAAAGTTAAAATTTATTGAATGATCATTATATCCAGTAACTATGTTTTAGCACATTTAACACAACAGCACTATAGATAAACATTATTATTAATTTTGTTATTATTCCTATTTTCAGAGAAGGAAACTGAAGCTTAGAACAGTGTTATTCATTGCTGAGGGTGCAACCAAGTTAAAGATAATGTCTTGGTTTTTTTTGTTGTTTTTTTTTTTGTTTTTCTGAGATGGAGTCTCACTCTGTTGCCCAAGCTGGAGTGCAGTGGCAGAATCTCAGCTTACTGCAACTTCCGTCTCCCGGGTTCAAGTGATTCTAGTACCTCAGGCTTCTGAGTAGCTGGGATTACAGGCATAGGCCACCACACCCTGCTAATTTTTGTATTTTTAGTAGAGACAGGGTTTTACCACGTTGGCCAGGCTGGTCTCGAACTCCTGACCTCAGGCGATCTGCCCGCCTCAGCCTCCCAAAATGCTAGGATGACAGGCGTGAGCCACCGTGCCCGGCCAATGTCTTTCTTTCCAGTACTTTCTGATCCAGTTGGCATTAGTCTTGAATTGCAAAAGAGCAACCCTGTTGCCATATGCAAGGGACAGCATGGTTTGAATGACATAAATGAATGCTTCAGGTATTGAGGGCAAAATCTATGAATGTTTTTAAATACTTGGGATAAAGTTTACAGAGAAAGGGACGTGGCGCCTCGAGGAAAGGAGAAATTAGCAGAGGCTGAGAACATGACAGGTGAGAAGGAATGTGAACAATATGGAGATGGAAAGTGATAGGATTCCTTTGAAGGTACCAGAAAATATGCTAAATGCATTGAGGGGTGGGTAATGACTTAAGGACAAGGGCTACCTCACTTCTCTTTGTTCTCTTTTGGACATTTTGAAAACCCAATATTTTGTAAGATGAAATAAGGAAGTCTCTTGTCTCCCCAGAGTAAAAGGGGAAAAAAGAAAAAAATCATTTTCATAAAGAATCTGGAATAGGACTAATTTGGATTCTAGATTTAAAATAAAACAAAGCTCTGAATTAGAGAGATAATAGTTCTTGGCGTTCAAATGCTCATGGCGTATGCAGCAGTGTTGTGTGTGCTGCACACACACACACACACACTCAAGATGTGCAGGGCCACTCTATGAGGAGTGCTTCTGGTTTCCTTGTTTACAGGTGAGGACGCCGAGGCACTGAGAAGCAAAGGGGCACAGAGGCAGTACAGCGGAAGCAGGATTTAAACACAAGCAGTGCAATGCCAGTTTCACACTAATCTCACTAGAAACTTGGAAAAGTCCCCACAACGGAGAAAGGACCTCATCTTAAAAATGAAGCCGGGCGCGGTGGCTCACGCCTGTAATCCCAGCATTTTGGGAGGCCGAGGTGGGCGGATCACCTGAGGTCAGGAGTTCAAGACCAGCCTGGCCAGCATGGGGAGACCCTGCCTCTCCTAAAAAATACCAAAATTAGCTGGGCATGGTGGCGCTTGCCTGTAATCCCAGTTACTCAGGAGACTGAGGCAGGAGAATTGCTTAAACTTGAGAGGTGGAGGTTGCAGTGAGCTGAGATCGTGCCACTGCACTCCAATCAGGGTGACAGAGAGAGACTCCTTCTCAAAAAAAAAAAAAAAGAAGAAGAAGAATGAGGACTTTGAACTTATTTTTATTTTTCATTTTTAATTCTCCCTTTAGTTTCAGCACCTTCTCAAGAGGCTGGGAAGGGTATTCATCCACCCTAGTTAAACCCTGAGAGCTAGCACTGTAACTTGCACACACTGCACAGCTGCCTAATAAATATTTGCTAAACCAAACTGTTGTGTTTAATTCAGTTGAGTTCTAGGAGTGTTGAAATCCAAAGGAAGGAGCTAGAAGTTTCTCTTCTTGGCTAGTACTTTTCCCTTCTGCAATCCTGGCTGGGAACCAGGTTTCATATTCACTGTCTACCTTTCAATACGTAGCACAAGGACATGTTTTATAAATGGAATTTTTTGGACGCAATAAGTATTAACATTTAATGATAATATATGCTTAAGGAGTAGATTCTCTGACTTGGAAGCTTCCATTTACTAATTTATTAGTTTATGTGGGTGTGTCTGTGTGTGCACACGTCTCTGTTTTTGTACACATCTCTGTGTGTGTCTGTATGTGCCTCTGTATGAGTCTGTGTGTGTTGGGGGAAGAGAAGAGGATGGAAATGCTGAAAAAATTCTATACTCTGTAAACTTCCTTTTTGAAAAGCTGTCTAATTTTCTTTAGAATCTTTTAATTAACTTACTAGGAAACTGTAATATTTTGCTCTCTTTAAATATAATTTAGGAACCAAAAAAGCAGGTAAGAGAGAATAGTCTCTTTCCTTCAACTTTATTTACATTGAATAGAGAACCAATGGCCAAATGTTATGCCCTTCCAATCCCAAAATCAAAGACAGAGGTCAAACAAGACATTCACATCAGTTAAGTTCAGAGAAAAAATAATAGCGTGTGTAAGACATAAAGCTGAGATGCGGAAAGTGCGTGAGACAAACTCCTTTTAGATCCCTGTTTCTCTACTCCTGCAAATTGAAAATGCAAAAACCTATGAGCAGGTGCAAACGTGTTGGCACTCAAATTAACCAGCATGGGCGATCATCCAAGTGAGGGGAGAAAAAAGCACACCCACACTTCCATGTCTACAAACACTCTCAGGTGGAAAAACTCTGCAGGCAACAAGGAAGAGTGGGATGAGGACCTTCTAATTAACACAGGGCTCTCCACAAGTCAGACAGTTTGGAAACTCACAGTGGCAAGTTCAACATTGTTTAAATAATGAAAGTTGGGTAGAAGGATTGATAAACCCTTCAGCTACTATTATTAAGCAGCAG